>NC_092863.1:74990746-75006047 GCF_032062135.1 Pyxicephalus adspersus | reverse complement strand
ATGTAGAGGAGCTGCGTCTCCCCAACGGGTACCAGTGGCCCAGCGCTGGAATTCCGCCACATACTTTTTACGTGGCGTCTCCCCTGTGTTAGGTACTCCAGGTTCATCTCTCCAGTTCGGGTCAGGTCTGGATCATCAACGATCACCCCCATGGCAGAAAAAAACATGTCAACCGAATCGAAAGCAAGGTCTTCTGGCAGCAAGTTGAATGCCCACCTCTGGGGCTCACCCCTTAGGAGGGAGATTACTATTCTGATGCCTTGGCTAGTTGTCCCAGAGGCAGTTGGGTGAAGCTGGAAATTTAGGAGAAAGGAGTCCCGGAAGTTGGGGAAGTCCTGCCTGTTCCCTATAAACTTGTCAGGTAATGGGACAATCTGAAGTCAGGGCAGGCAGAGTTCATGCAAGGTCAATAATCAGACCGGGTCACTGCTGGTAATAAGTCGAGCTGATGACAAGACACAGGGGAAGAAAACAGAGGCCAAAATGGTAATCCAACACAAGCAACGCACCCAAGCACACTGTACCACAAAGGCTATAACGGACAAGGGTGCTAATGACAGGGTCTCATTAAATGGGCAGAGTGCCTAATCACATTGTGCCACCTGGCGCTATTGGATAGGAGGAAAACATACTGAATAATGAATTCAAACTTTACTTGCTGCGCCCTGTGGCGAAGCTGCCTCACCCCGGGGGTACAAGAGGCGCCGATAGTAGCGCACGGGCCTCTTACAACAGGACCTTTGGGCCATGCTCTACTGTGCACGCCCGCAGGAGTGCTGAGGGTGCGTGCAGTACTGTGCACGGCTGCAGGGATGCTGAGGGTGCCGTTCGGCTGAACAGCAGTTTGGGACTGGTCCCTCTGCCAGTGAGAGGAGACATGCTGCAAGCAGAGTGGCGGCAGCTGTGCCGCCTGCTGCAGCGGTCTCCTCCACGTTGCCCACGATCCCTGGGAATCACTGGCGGGGTGAGTACCTTACAGGTTCCTTGTTGGACACAGCTTGGTGCAGGGACTTTGCTCAGTAAATTTTGATCAAGCTCTCATGAAGATCATATCTTCAATTCACAAATATCAATTTACATTAAAAATCATCTATCAATAAATGTTAAGTTTGAGTAGAAACCCAGACAAAACATTTTATTAAAGTTTTGCATAGGGGCAAGGGTTAAATCCCTAGTCACATTTTTATTGCCATCCTAGTTAAAGAGATCTACTTTGAATTTCTGTCCAGGTAGCCCAAATGAAAGCCAACTGCTGTCATAGAAGAAGAAAATGGAAGGAAATTTTACAAAGGGATGCTTGTTCCAGCAACAGCTATCAAAGATGAGATTTTCCCTCAGGGAGTTTTCCTCTCAAAACCTGTCCTATAGGCATGTGTAAACATTGGGAAACCAGTCTTACTAGCATGCATAAAGGAAGATTTAAAGAATAAAATTTTGTGTATTAACATTAAAGAAATGAATATTATTTAGGTGGTATAAAATTATGAGCATAATGTAAACAATGTATGTGAGTATAAATTTTCATCCAAACTTGGTTTAATGACTATGTTGTGGACAAACTCAAAAGACTTGGTTGAGAAACACTGTTTTAGTGACTAGACTACAAATATTACCATTTACTCTAATAACATCAAAGTCACATCAAAAATCATTATAACATTCAGACTGCAATAATAACACAATACATGTCCAGTAAAAATATAAGATATTTCTTACAAGAGTATTGTAAACACCTCACATCAGCCTGCACTACTGCTAGTGGTAGAATTATTGATAGACTGGACCAGTGGAGTCAGCTGAATAATTATTATTTCACTGTATTTAAAAAGTCCTAGGATCATAATATTTGACATCTTATTGGAAACTTTACATTTCTTTTATGGACTGAGCAAAGTTTACTCCGGCTCTGTTTAATGACATAGCAGGTAAACTGGGAACCATAAAGAAATACGCACCTTGGAAGACAATAACCTTTTCAGCGACAGAAATATTCTTTGGGAAAATATATTTCCTCCTTTTTGTTCTCTAAGAAAGCTGCATTGTGTAATTTTATCTAGGAAAGACTGCATCAATATATGAAATGAAGTCGCAGCTTGTTCATTTACAAGCCTATTGTTGTCAGCAATGAGAGAGCACAAGTGAGTGTGCAATGTCAACTGCAGCTCATAAATAGGAAACAATAAGTTACTAGACCAGCGCAGGAGGTCCATCAAGATTTCCACAAGCCAAGAGTTTTGTGACAGGTTGCCAGAAGACAAAAGCGCGCTTTTGCAAAACAGCAAGTTTTGCTGCTTCTGCGGATTAGATTAGTTAAATTATTGATATAGTACAGGCTATACTGGAAATAGTGGGGTGACACAGTGGCTCTGTCTTGCAGCACTAGGTCCCAGGTCCCACACCAACCAGGACACTATTTGCTTGAAGTTTGCATGCTCTCCATGTGTTTGCATGGTACTCCTCTGTCTTCCACAATATTGTACTCAGTGCCATAGTCTCTTAACAGCAGGCAAAGCTCTGCCAACAATTGGGATGGGATTCTTTTTTCCCGTGATAGCTTTCATGAGTTGAAAATTTTGGAGCAACAGATTGTGGCAGCAGAGGTATAGTCGTACAGGTTGTTTGTTGTACCTGGAATGTAAGGAAGGGTGAGTTTCTTTATTAAATATAAATTGCCTTAAAGTTATTTTGCTGTTACTACATACCATTTGCAAGTCCCTATTACATGGAGAACTTTTCTGCACAAGTACTAAATAGTACATACATAGTTACACTTCATCATGATATTATTGCTCTTAATAATACAAGTCTACAGACATTATATCTGTGGTTATAAAAAATTCTAAGAGTTACCAATATAAGCTAATTGATTAGAAAGCTTAGGCTATGTACACGTTAGATTTTTGTCAGTGGAAACAATCTTTCTTGATCGTTTCCAATGACAAAGACCAAAAGACGAATGAATGAGCAATGTATATACAGCGCCGCTCTGTTCTATGGAGAGAGGAGGGGGGAGAACAAATGGCATCCCGTTGTGTTCTCCTCCCTTGACTTTCATTGCGGTCGTTCATCTTTTGTCGTTCGTAGATCCGCCAGGACGATTCCATGAAAGACGTCGAAAGGCTTCTGTACACATGTCAGATTCTCATCGAGAGAAGACATTTGACATTGGTATGTAGCCTTAACTGTCCCATAAGGACAGAATAAACATGCACATAGGATATAAGCCCTAACACTAAAATTCCCAAAATACACAATACACCTCAATGCCAACAACTGTACTCTCACCACTTTATATGAAATAAAAAAATCAATTAAATTCTTTATAATGATTCATTATAAATGTATTATAAATATTACTATTATGTATACCACCACTACTTCCCACCAATACATATGTCCCATCCTATTGTGTGTGAAATTCCCCCACCTACTAGATTGTAAGCTCTTTGGGGCAGGGTTCTCTCCTCCTGTATCACGGTCTGTATTAGTCTGTCATTTGCAATCCCTATTTAATCTACAGCGCTGCGTAATATGTTGGCGCTATATAAATCCTGTTTAATAATAATAATAATAATAATAATAATGTATCTGCTTATCTGGTACTTTGAATATGGGATCATGTTTATACTGTCCTTAATCATGGCTTCTGTTTCTGTTTTTTATGTTATTTCTGTTGCTGACTCCAGCCTACTTGCCGATTATCTTTCTGGTTGATTGTATTCCTGACAACATGTTCTTCTCCCATCTTGGCAACGTAACCCTTACGTGTTACCATGCTGTTTATACAGGCATAGGTACAGCAACCATTCTAATAGTTTATGTTCTGTTAATAATTCTATGACTAGGTGATAGTGTTTTATTTATTCTCTCTGGAATTTTTTGTTGCTGTCCATGTACAGTCAATGCATTATAGGTGGCATGGCGAACTGTTGGCCTACTATTCTACTCTTTAGTTCAATGTCTACTAAACAAAGTTGGTAAATTGTCTCTTTCAGACTCTTCATCAGCTTTAATGTGCCTTGTGTGGCTTTAGTATTTGTTTTTGTTGCTGTTATACTAAAACTTGCTAAGGGTCGATGGTGGGTGATACAAGACAGTTGGCTTGGGGGTGCAGGAAATGTGGACTTGCAGAGGGGCTGTATTGCAAATGAATGTTTGCCAGTTGATCAAAACAAATTCTCTGACCTATCACTCACCTTGCTACACGCATAGGCACAGAAATCTTCATAAGCTGTATATATCTTTCTTTTCTTTTTCTCCTGGCATATTGTGATGTTGCTATGATCATTTATCAGTTATGCTGAGCCATAGAAAAAAAAAATATTTAAATGTGGAAACTGAAAATGGAGTAATATCATTTAGAACAAATCACCATGAAACAAAAAGCACATTGTTTTATTTTGTCTTCCATCAGCAATAGGCTAAACTCCACAGCTGTGCTCATTTACTTCTATGCATGGGGTGCCTGTCTATGGGAAACAGCTGAGTGAATGTTCTTACCTTGTGTAACTATAAGTGACATTTCCCATGCAACGTGAATGTGAATGTCTGCAGTTTCCTATGAGGCAGAACCTGTTCTTTTAGTAAACCACAAGGAATGTAATGGATTACCTCATGTTAACCAATTACAGCCCCTGTTGGTCTTGAACATATTTAAATATCAGTATTAGTGGCTAATGTACTTTTTAAGTGGGTTTGGCATTATGTATGAGGCTACATAATGTTGACAAGTGTAAAAGTTGTCTGTTGACCGTTAAAGTAATGCTTGTTCACAGTGATTGCTATGAAAGATTATGGAACAGAATAAAAGGTTATTGCCCCGCCATTTTTGTCCATGCCATTTTCATTTTTAATAATATGTGAAATATTTAAATATTACTACAATTTGCACAATAATATTTTAAATCTCTGTTAAATACCAAATAGACAGTGATGAGTGCCAATTACTTTTTAAGTTATTTCAGGGACGATGGTGGGTTCTTTTTTTATCATGACAGGATACCAAGTTTGTCCATGCTTGTGTGTATCTATACACACAAAATTTTGGAGGTAACTGCACAAGTTGCATTTAAAATACATTAAATATTTTTTTTCCTATTAATCAATAAATAGATTTATTAGTATTTTTTAAAAATGTTTAAATGATTTTCATAGTATTTTAATACACATTTATTGCACAGATTTTATTTAGTTAATACTGTGGGACATGGTATCCAATAGTACCAAAATACATGAAGGAAAAGTGTTTTGTGCATTATTCTGGGGTTAGATTATTGGAAAGCACGTAAACATATCATAGAGACATTATAGTTGGAAATATCTTGGCAAAAGATTTCAGAATTGGTGGCTTAGGTTCTAGCACTCTTGCAACATTAGGACTCCAGGGACCTGATTTAATAAAGCTCTGCAAGACTGGAGAGGATACACATTTATCGGTGAAGCTGGGGGATCCAGCAAACATGGAATGGATTTCTTAAAAGTCATATCTTAGCAAAAGTTTTCACTGCTGGACCAGATCCATTGCAGGTTTGTTGGATTACCAAGCTTCACTGATAAAAGTATATCTTCACCAGTCATGGAAAGCTTTAATAAATTGGGCCCTAGGTATAAATATTGTCAAGGACACTATCTACATTAAGTTTATATGCCCTCCCCTTGTATGCCAGGCATTTCGGTTTTCTCCCAAAACATACACACAAATTAGATGGAATCCCCCTGAATTGGCTTTATGACACATGACTAATGTTTCATTAAAAATCTGCTTTCTAGTGTTGTATTCATTAGTGCTAAATATCAAAAGAAATGTGTCTAATAAAATTTTTAGTTGTTTTTTTTTTGAGTAGTAGTGAAGAACTACAATATATACCCATGTATAAACCAAGATGTTATGAATGCAAAATGCCCCTGGAAAAAGAATTTCAGTTTATATTCAGTTCAGAGGAAATCTAGCTTGACAAAATTTGGTTAACATCTTTATAAACCTATGCAAAGTAAATCGTTGCTTTGTGATTTTGCATTGAGAAGATCTTTGGTAACATTTGTAAACATCTTTTGTACCAGATTCAAAGTGGATCATGTAGGAAGTTGGAATTCAGAAATTGTTTTAGTCTAGATTTTTGTTAACAAAGTGAAGCAAGATTGGATGGTAGGTAGACAGTAGGGATGGGTTAAGGGCGGACTTCTTCAGGAGCACAAAAGCTATTTAAGTTTAAGAAATGAAGGAAATAATACCAGTAAAAAGGAAAAGGTTTAGCAGTCAGTAATTGAGCTACCCAGGGTGGGAAGGAATTGGCATAGAGAAAATCTAGAAATCTGTTCTATTTTTTTCTTTTCATCTACCTTTGATGGCAAACCCATCTCTTTTTGTGGCCTACAATACTATTTGTATGTAAAAAAGTTTCTTGCTGAATGTGCATCTCAATGTGCATGGCTGACAGGTACCTTGAACTAAAACTGGATCAAGCCGAAAGTAGCATATTTTCCCTCCTTGTGTTTAAAATTCCTCCCTAATGTCTCCCAAACTGTAAATAAGTAGTCCACATTTATGTCATGATTTTCTCCTCCCTGTCTTCATAGCTATCATGAACATTGCAACTAGACTAATCTACTGTTCCCACCACTCTTCATCTGTTGCTTCTCCTTGCAAATCTCCACACTGGTTTCCTTCTCTCCCTACAAAAAAAAAAATCAAGATTCTGAGTTCTGTTATTAAATATTTTCTGACCTTATGCTATATTCTTACCAACCTTCCCAAATCCTTAACCGTCTTACTAATGACTTCATTCATAACCTCTTCTCACACACAGCTCCAAGACTACTCCAGAGCTCCCCCACTTTCTGGAACTCACTTCCTCTTCCCTTTATGTTTGTTCCGACCTTTACCATATTTGAACCCATCTTTTTACACTTGCTTACTCATGTTCCTCTCCCCCTTAATCCATTACTGAATAGATAGATACTAAATGTATCCTCCCCATGTCTTAGACTGTAAGCTTTATTGGACATGGTCTTCTTCTCATCATCATTGTTGGTACTTGTCAATTATGCAGAATTGTCGCCTGTAAATCCTATTTATTTTACAGTGTTGCATAATATGTTTGTGATTTGTAAATGAAACATAATAATACTACTGTTGATGTACAATGGCTGTGCTTTTGTCTTCCCCAGTTCGGCTTTATGGATTTGGTCCGACCTGAAAACAATAGACTCTTTATGATGCTGGTCACACTTCAGTTGTATTTGTATTTTCTTTTGAGCCATCTATGTGTTTTCTGTTTTTGTGTTTATAAGCTTGCTGCAATTTGTATTCAGGGTAGTAATGTGTTTTTTTCACATGAGATGACAGGGATATGACATGGAATATTACTGTGTACACTACAGTGAATGTTTCCTAAGGAACCAAAAACAACATGGAAGGACAGAATGCCAAGTATGATTTAAAACAAGTTCTGCAAGCAAGAAAAAGCTTGGACTGTACACGTATATTGAAATGTGACTGGTTACCATCATAACAAATCTGATGGATTCATTAGAAAGTAAAAGGGTTTATTCTCTGCGAATGTTTGTTTTACTAAGTTAAAAAAAATACTGGTAAGTGCAAATCTTCTTACTTAAAGAGAACCTGCACACAGAAAGTATGAAGGCTAAATATGCAAGTTCTCTTCATGACATCCTGACACTATGACTTCAGTAACTTGTAGTCACTTAACAGAAAACAGATAAGAAGTTATGACTTCATTCTGTCTTTGGGGAATTGCATCCTTACTGAGTTCAATACAAAAAAATCACACAGGCCACATTGTGCATGTATTGCATGTACTTAGCAATAAGCTTCAGGTCTGTTCATCTCACAGTTGTTTTTCTTTTCTTACAAGATTGAACAAAATGATAGATGACATCTGCTTCAAGAATACATATTAGCAAAGCTATTGTTGTATACTTCATAATGAAAGGAAGCAAGGTTGAGGTGACACAGGATATCTGAAACATATTTCTTAGAATACAGACTCCAATCTTGTCTCTCTTTTTCTTGGTATAGTGGTTTGATCCTTATGTCCCAAGCTAGGAGTGCTTCCCCAGCCAGTCACATCCCACCCCCTTTGCTATGAACAGCTATAAAAGTTTCTTCAAGGAGAGCAGAGTTCTTGCAAACCCTATGCCCTATAGTCAGTGGAAATAGACAATCTAAGCACCATATTTCTATGATAGAGGCTTGGAAGAGACTTGACAACATGTCAGGATTTGTCCCAAATGTTAACACTTCTTCAGATCATACCAACAGACCTAGATTCAAGATTATCGGTTGGGTTGTTGAATATAAGGAATTATGTTCTTTGCTCTTTTAGCAAATAGGCTATCCAAATTTCTGCTATACCTTGTACACGCGGACCAAACGCCCATACCGCCACGCAAGTGACAACACTAGGAGAGCAATTAATGTTATAGACATCCTCAACCATCGCAAAACCACATCATTCGTTCTTAGCCTAGATGCAGAGAAGGTGTTTGATCGTCTTAGTTGGCCATTCATGTTCTCAAATCTTGATAGATTTGGTTTTTCAGGACCCTTTAGTAGAGCGATTCAGTCCCTATATAGATGCCCTACAGCCTCTGTCAGGTTCCCTCATGGATCCTCCATAAAAAATGGGACGCGACAGCCTTTGGCTGCTAAAATAAGAACCAATCCTAATATTCAGGGTGTTCCAGGGAAGGGGTCATCTTATAGGATTTAATTGTATACAGATGATGTACTCCTCACGTTGACACAGCCAATTACCACCTGGTGAGGTCTCTGGATTATACGATGAAATCCACAAAAACGGAGGGGCTACCCCTGCACATACCTGCTTCACAACTTTCAGCATTGCAGGATACATATACCTTTATGTGGCATGAGCACTCCATTCGTTACCTAGGTATTCAGATCACTGCTACATATAATCATTTGTACTCTCTCAATTTTTCTCCGCTGTTCTAAGAGCTCCATACCCTTCTGGACAGGTGGAAAATGCATCAATTGTCACTGCTGGGACGGATAGCATCTGTAAAAATGGTGCTTCTACCCAAGCTTTTATATTTGTTTGAGACTCTCCCTGTATGGGTACCTGTCCAGGCCTTTTACATTTTATTTTGGCACATAAACGACATAGACTGTCTAGATAAGTAGTCTGCACACCCAGAGAGCTTGGGGGATTGGGGGCCCCTGACATGATTAAGTATTATGTTGCGACCCATCTTTGTTATCTGCCATCATGGACTAGGCTAGCCTCATCCAGTAAATGTAGGGAGTTGGAGCAATTTTGGATCGCTCAATCCACTCTAATGCGATGTTATGCTCCTCCATGTTACTTTCAGACAAAGATCTGCTCTCAACAATGGCGTTCACGAACCTATGGCGGACCTAAATACGGTCTTTCCTCCTCGCTACTGACATCCACAACCTCTCTATGGCTATGTGCCAACCCTGGAGAGATAAGGGGCTATTTCATTTTAGGCATATTTTGCACCCTGTGGAGAAGAGATTACTCTCTTTCTCTGAACTTAAGGCTAAATTTGAACTTCCCCAACCTTCCTTTTTTGCTTATTTGCAAATTAGACAATATGTTCTTTCCCTTATTCAGTCACCCAGGTTCCCTGAGGTCACTCCCTTTGAGAGAATATGTATGGATGGTCCATATTCCAAGGGCCTCATCTCGTCCATTTACCGTCTCCTTCACATTACAACACAGGCGGCCTCTGGAATGGCACATAAGAGTTCAATATGTACATTCTACAAACAGAATTTATATAAAATCATATTTCGGTGGTATCATACACCAGACATAGTGCTTAGATTAATCCCAACTGTAAACCCCAACTGCTGGCATTGTGGGACCCAAAGGGATAATTTGCAACATATTTTTTGGTTTTGCCTGTTTATTCAGGGCTACTAGGAGAGAGTCAATAAATTACTAGGAGAGGTGGCTCAAAACCAAATCTTACTAGACCCCCTTACTCATCTTTTGGAATTGCCATTTACAGGTCTCCCTAAATTTACCTGCAATCTTCTTACCCATATTTTGGTAGTGGCCCACACCATGATCACGGCTAAGTGGAAATCCCCATTGCCTCCTTCTATTGAGGATCTATATACTCGTATTCATGTTCCTTTGATGTAATATCTTACAGCTCTACTTAAAAACAATGTTGACAAATTTGAACAGATATGGAAAAGCTGGGATGCCTAATATTCTCAATCATAGGTTTGAGGAAGTATTATATATCCTTGGTATCTTAGGTCACCAGTTCCTTATTGATAGTTGATGTAATACACAGGGAGTGAGAGGGGTATGTTAGAGCTGACTTCTGTGAAGAAGACAGACATGCAGACTTCATGCTTGCTTTAAGGCACCAGTACCTCCAACTTCTTTTCTAATAGGATTTGGACTAGAATTATGTGATGTAACTAATATCATGAGAGACATTAGTAAGAAGATAAGAAACAAATGCTAAACGACCTGTAGTGCAAGGATTTCCCTGTTTTTGCTTAACTAATCTATCTTTGTTTTCTGCAGTTTTTTTGCATATTCCCTTACTAATCAGATCACCAGTCACCAGGGGATCAAATCTTGCATTAGGAAACAAAGCTCTGCCTCTATTAATATGGTTACCTATATACAGTGCAGAACAAGGTATGGTAAGTCATGGGGACACAATCAGCTGCAGGAAGACCACAAAAAACTAGTGACTAGTTATTTGCCTTCTTCTTGCCTTTTTGGGTTCAACTACCACATTACTGGGCCTTAAATAATTGAATCTGTAGAAGCAGACTATAATAACCTCTAAATCTCACTATTTAGCTTGCTAAAAGTGTGAAGATAAGATCATGGTAATAATGAATGACTGGCTCAGGCTTAGGCTGTATAACTAGAACTAGGTTCTTGTTCTTGCTTCAGTAGCTCCTTGTTCTTCTATATTAAAAACATGTGAGCATATTTAACTAGCTGTAGCAATACAAGTTTGGTAGCAGAAACTGCATCACAATACACAGCTCATAATGTAAAAAGCAAATTATAGGGCATATATCTTATATCTGTAAATCTGGTTAATATTAAATCATTTAATATGGAATACTTAACTTCTGGATAGAAGCATATATTATAGTGCTTGCTAAATGTGGGATCCCATATAGTTTTAGATTATGTACCAATGACAAAACCAAGCTGGAGCAATCCTTTATTAACATGACTATTTCTCTTTGATCCTGCAGGCTAAAGAAGACTTGTGCTTAAGCAGAAATATGGAAGCTGCTATTGCTGAAGGAGAAATGTTGCTCTACAGTAGTTATCCTGCTAGAGATTTATTGGTACTAATTTTGATTTAACTCTTGTTTCAGAAGACTCACAGATCAGACCCCCTCAGTGTTGCAATTACACACCCTATGCTTTCATTACTGATAACTTGCCTTTCCTAACATCTGTGATTATAAATTATGGGATTTCTAACTTTAAAGAGATCTTTTTTCAGTTCATGTCATATTAGTGGGGAGGTAGAAATCAAATAAAACCTGAAAATATTTCAACCTTTCCCAACTCCTTATCCCCCCAAAAAAGTTACATTTTAAATTAAAGTTAAAAGAGCCTGAAAATACAAATATATTATAGATAACTTTGGTTGTTAGCTTTTTCACAGTGAACTTAATGTTTATATTGGACATTTTAAGCTGATAATAACTTTCACTTGTTATTACATTCATGTGAATGGCTGTTCTTGACAAGCCAAACAGTTTTTGGAACAACTATCCTCTATATTTTATTTGGACTAGGTAAGGAAATCTGGGTCTTGTCAGATGCAAGAGGTGAGACTACTATACCAGCATGAGTCTAATTTGCTGGAACTAAAAACACTTGTAGCGATAACACAATCACAGGCAAAGTCAACTATAATAGACAAAAATATTAATATCATATGTATCACATAACTACCCTTGACTGCACAGAAAAACATAAATAAAGAGACCCCATTGTTACTTCCTCCACCACAATGTCAATCTTTTGCAGTTGTTCTGTTTGGTCACCCAATGTTTATATACAATTGTGTTTGATAAAGTAATTAAGACAAAAGAAATCATGAGTGTACATAAGAATTGACCCTTATAAAGTTAACACTTTGTGGAGATACCGTTTGCTACAATTAGAGATACAAGTGTCTCTTGATGTATGTTTCTATTAGCTTAGCACATCTAACTATAGGGATTAGCGACCATTCCTCAAGCCAAATCAGCACCAACTCCTACAAATTAGATTGTTGCGTTGGTATACAACAATCCTTAAGTCATTCCACAGATTTTCAATTGAATGGTGTTCTGTGCTTTGACTAGGCCAATCTAAGATACTTAGTTGTTTCCCTGTAAACAACTCCAGTGTAGCTTTAACAATTTTTTGGTGGTCCGCAGCTCTGGCGCCTGGCCATAGCCACGGACCATGTCCCCCATAAGGAATTGCAGGCTCAGGGCGGTTGGCGGGTTGTCTCTCTGAACCCACTCTCCCATCCCAGGCTCAGCCCCTTCCCCTTTTCTTTCCCTTTGAGTGACAAAAAGGCAGAGGTGTAGTGGGGTGGGCATGTTTACATGGATAGTACTGTACCCCCTCTTCTTTTTTTAGGACTACACCCTTGGCTGTATTTGTTAGTCGGCTCCCCTCCTAAGCATACAGATTGTCCTTTCATGCCACTGTGGTGGTAGATCTGAGAATATGACATTCCAAAATCATACCAAGATTTTTGCCTTTTTTGTTTTTTTTTATTTGTTTTTTTTCTTTGCTTCTTTTATATAATTGATCACTTTGCTTTGTATGTCATTATATAACCTTGTCTACTACTATTGGTTTACTAAGTACTTCTTTTGTGTCTTGCTTTGAAAAATGTGTGTGCACTATAAATGATTATGTTTTAAAATAATTTATTGCATGAAAAAAAGTATTCACTTTGTTAGTTTAAGTAGAACTGTGCACAGATTTGAAAATATTTTGACCAAATTGTTCATTGAGAGTGTAACTATCTGCATATCTGCAATCTGACAGTAATTGATATGGGAAATATTATGGAGCATTAACTACACAATTTCTTTGTATATTTTTTATATTTTGTGGTTAATTTTTTTTCTTTTAAAAAAAGGAAATCTTGGCCAGCCTAAAGGAAAACAGCTGGCAATTGTATGATCTGATCCTAAAGTGACTGTCTAAATGAGGGGCCTTTTTTTCCATCCATGCAAGGCGTTCACCACACTAATTAGTATCACAGGATTGCATCTTCTGATGTGTAATTATTTCATCAGTCACGGACATGAAAGTGAAACATTTTCAATGTACAGGAAAAGTTAATCCCAAATCTACATGTAACTCCACATTTCTTATTTAAACCCATGTTTTGTTTTTTATTAAAGAATATACAGATGTTTGTAGTATATTTGTGATGGTTTATGTTTTCCTCTTGCATCATGTTTTCATCCTATGGCTTATAAACAGCACAAAGCCACAACAATGACTAAATTTATAACAATGTGACTTGTATTTTACCACATTGAAAAACAACACACAATGGTATCCAAGTAGTGTCAGATCTGCAATTTCTGATTGAGTAATTCTTGATTTGTTTATTTTATTCACACAATAACTGAAATGAATACCAGAGGACACAAGCATGAATAATTATAATTAAATAGAATTAAAAGTTTCATACTTGATTTTACTCCACTCTTACCAAAATATTTTTGAACAGAGTGGGAAAGGGTAAGCAAAGGGTCAGAGTTTTGTTGCTTTCAGTGTCATTGATAGGAATAGTAAACCAAATCACTTACTGACTAGTTGATAGCATGTGTGTTATAAAGTGAAAAGCAGTGGTAGAACAGAAAGTGGATTTTTTACAAAACCGGGAAATAAAAGTTTAAATTTGGCATTGGTGTTTCATAGGTAATCCTCACAGTGGGCCAATGGTTTAGTATTGGGTCCATAGATGATGTTATCCACATGAAACATGTATCTTATGCATATAAAGGAGTCTGCAAGGGAAAAATGCTGTAGGTATAAGCTGTAGGTTCTTTTTCAGATAGAGGCCATTCTTGGAATGAGCTATTGAGCAGTTACTATGATGGGTGGCTTTCCTGGTTATTGAAATGTACATGTGACAGGAAGTGGTGGAAAAACATCTTCACTAACCGGTAATTCTTGAGCGTTGTCTGAGGGGTAAAATACTGCCCTTCTGAACTTAAGCCATACTAAATATATTTTTCTGCAGCAATTTCTTTCTGATAAGTTTATTTAAAACTGTAAAGGCTCCTACAGCATTTATTAAAGAGCATCCTTTGCATCATTCCCTAACCGAACAAGTCAGAGATACTGTGGACCCAAATAGTAATGAAAAAAATCAGTAAAACCCTTATAAATAGCGGGCATTTTAAATAATTAGGTACCCCGTTTGGCTAGAATATTTAAAAGAGCACAGAAATGGCTGTAATGTGTAAGGGCACCATTTTTTTGGACTAAATGTTTTAATTAAATGTGGCCTGTGACCAGAAATGACAATCAGCTTCACTCCTGAACTAATGATCCATGAATGCAGCCCAACCGTAGTCTGTTTTACTTTTTTTTTATTTAAATTTTTATTAAGAAACCTCAGTGAGATTCAAAAACATACGCAAGATTGCAAAACCATAACAGTTAATCAACGTTATACAACAAATCAAGAAAGGAAGGTTCATAAAGATACCATATGCCAAAAGAGTAATACTATCAACCTCCACTTTAACAGTATAAATACCTAAAACCGAGCCATAAATAACCTCACAGAAGTACAAATGTTTTGGAACTTTAATATACAAACAGAATTTTAAACAACTTAATAGAAATGGAACCTACCTACATTAATTATGCCATAACAGCTAGTAAATATGTCACGTTCATCGAAGCCAACACAACCTTATTCACCATCTCTTTCTAAATTGATCTTACAAGAATATTGAGACATTTTTTTATTGAAATTTAGGAAGTGATAGAACATGACCCCAAGGGCTAATTATTCCTCAGTAGTGTTCCAGATGGCAAGGGGTCCACTTAGGAGAGATATCAAAACCATTCAATAGTTGTACTGAATGTACTGATTTATATATATATATATATATATATATATATTTATTTATATTAGTGCTATCAGTCTAACTATTTCTATTTATCTCAGTTGTCTCAAGAAGGCCAGTTTACCAACAATCCTTAGTTTCAATACAGAATGTGCTAGTGGAAAGCTATTGCTTATGGCAGTTCACCAAGTA
>NC_092863.1:74956781-74990371 GCF_032062135.1 Pyxicephalus adspersus | reverse complement strand
TGAACTTCAATGCGCATTAGCAGACATTACCTCACTCCAGACTGGCCAATCAAGAAGGGTGAGGATGCCAGAATAAAACAATGTAAAGATGCTGGCACTGGCTCTAAAATGAAGGGAAGTGAGTTTACCTAAATAAGTGTGAGCAGGCAATTCTTTTAGAGCAGAAGAGACATATCCTGAATTTTTGTAATAAAGAACTTATTTGCTCAGCTTTTTTTTTATCTTGGGTTAGATCTGCTTTTATACTGAGGCTCAGAACCCTGTATATAAGTGTTTTCTATTATTTATTCAATTTTAGACTCTTCCGTGGGTGAAAGGAGACTAAGTAAATGCTTCTTCTTGCATGCTGCAGACTGATGACATCATCTCATCCTAGGCAAAGTCACTTTACTGGAGTATTGTTTTACTGTTGCTTTATTTTTAAGTGCTAGGAATGAATTTGAAAAGTTAATGAAATGTCCTTTTTCAGTTCTCAAAATGATTGGAATGTCTGTGAGGTTACATAAACCTCACAAGACATCCCAGGCAGACAAACCTAGGGTATGAATTATACAGGCTCCATGGATATTTTAGGTTATTCATCAGATATAAATGTGACTGAGCATTCATAAGCCATAACTGCACATGTCAGTGGACTACTACAGTCTGTGGATAGCTTTAAGTGCCCCTGTACGTGAATACTCAGTGCAAGATGTTGAAATATCATCTTTTTAGCGCTAGAACTGAATGTCACCAAATATAGTATGGGAGACAAATACAAAAAGGAATGTAGTGGTTTCTCCCAAATAGCTTTATTCATGGGAATTTACCAATGGGCTATTGACAGCTCCTGACCCACTATTTTTTTCATTTATTTGTTTGACTCTCTCACAGAAAGATGATTTTTTATAATACCACCAAGTATGTGTTAAGTGGTTACAGTTTTCCTTTCCTTTGCTGTCAACAAAAACTATAAATAACAAGAAAAATCTGTGATATATTGTTTTTTCGGGCGATGTTATAACAAACTAGCTAAAGTTTTACATTATGTCAAGATGGGCCATAGCCTTTATTTTAGTAAGAAAGCAAATAAGAAATATACAGTAAGTTCTCTAGGTGTTTCTAAATACCTTCTATCTTAAGGCACTGCAAGTGATCCAACATATACTCTTAGAAATGACCTCATAGTGGCATAACAAGCGTGCATGTATTGGATATGTATATTTATTATGATGTAAATGCAACACCTAGATATGTTTTTGTGCCTAAGCAGTACACTGAGGAAAAACATTGTTTCCTTGAATTGTACTGCCTGTGCCTGAGCTTCCTGATGTTTGAGTCTCTTGAATTTAAATTTTCATTATGAGCTTCCAAGTGTTTCTTACTGTTGTCCCATGAGATAAACAGAACTCTATGTTGATGACACTACTGTGATACTCATTGTTCTCCTTGACAGAGGGAAACTGTAATGCTCCATCTTCCTTCTTCTGCTACATCCATTAACAAAACACAGTAAATCAGTAATGAATTATGGGAAAAAAAGCTCTTACAGTTCAGATCCACTTTAAATGTGTTAACAGTGACATTGCAATGCAAGTCAAATGTTATTAATGACTGAGTGATATTATCTGATAATCAGAATAGTCTCATCTGCCAAATTTATTTTTCTGTACCCCTATACACTAGGAAAGCAACATTTCTTGACAATTCCTAGTAAAGGTATAAAGCAAAAACGGTACAACATTGCAATAGGTAACTGAAAATTTCGGGAAGTAAAAGCATATTCAGTGCTAAAAATGCAATAATATTTGTATATCACATTGCAGTTTTCCCAAAGATGCAGCGAAAGAGAAATGAAGATGTACAAATCATTACTGTAAATTATTAATAAATAGTTATGATTAATCTTTAAATTTGGATTACAACAGTATGTTAAAATCTGAATACTGTTCTCCATAAAGCTCTTTTTTAAGCACAGTTTTAAAAAAATACAACTTAAAACATTAACCATGTACATATAAAATATTGTTTTTTGAATTGTAATGTTTGCTCTTTTGCAACAAAAAATACAAGTCTGGTATTAGGATAGCTGGTATCATGCAGTTGTAATAATACGGTATTTAATGTACAGCGCCGAATAATATGTTGGTGCTATATAAATCCTGTTTATTATTATTAATAATAATAATAATAATAATAATATTACTAAACAACAGGATATCAGCTCATATACACAGCTGAATAAATCACAAGGAGTACTAACCATAGCCTCTTCCTTTCATTCGAGGTAGAGTCAGTCCTTTCTAGATCTTTACTTAACAGTTGTCCACAAGGGCAGAACTAGTGCTAGACTTTCCTATAGGACAAGTTGGCACCACACAAGATTGATGTACCCTTCTTTATTCATTTGTTTCTAAAATAAAGATTTCATACATTAGTTATAAAAAATATCAGTGTGCAATCTTATAAAAATATAAAGAGTCAACACAAAGCACATGTTACCTTTAAACTGAGTTTAAATTAAACTCGGTTTAAAGGTAATTAGTGGTAAAGGGTTCAATGGCTTCTATAGTACCAGTTTTAATAGACGGAATAGGGTAAATGCTAAAATATGAAAATTCAAATTGTAACTTTTATGGAAAATAAATAATCAAAATTCTTTACATTAAAATTCTTCAATAACAACTATCTCTACCAGGGAATTGTGCATACTACACATGCACCACTAAAACCCAAAATCTAGCCTGGCTTGAGAATTTCTCATAAAGCAAACACCTTAGCAACTAAACTTTGATGGAAGCCTCCCAACTTACATGCCACATAGTACGTCTAGAACAGTAAAGTTTAATTGCCTGTCTTGGAATTAGCAATGTTCACTTGTTGCTGGCACTTGAGTCACAGCTTTGAGTTGTTGCTTCCATGAGAGGACAATTACACAAGTGTACTGCATAGTCCCTTTAAGGATAAACTGACCCAGACCCAATTTTTTTAACATAATTATATTGCAGGAAAGAGAAAAAGATTTGTACATTTTGATTCTTTACTCCCCCCTTATTAAAGAGAGAAGGAAAAGCATAGCGGCTCAATAACAAATAAAAAGGATTTTGCTGGCTAATGGTAAAAGGCACGCTGTAAATTTGCAATCATCATTTTGCCAGAAAATAAAGTATTACATTAACAGAGCACAATAACTGAACCAAACAATAACAAAAAGAGCATTGTGTTTAGCCATCTGTTCCGCTGTAACCTAATGCCCTAAACTTACTATACTAGTGATCATGATTATTTACAGAGCAATTGATGTTAAAGAAGAAGTAGAAACTTGATTTAGTCGTAAGAGTTTTTTTTTACTTTGCTTATGTTGTGTTTGCTTTTGACAGAACAGAGCAAAACATGTGTTTCTCATTGTATTTGCCAGTATTAAATTAACTCTTAATGCAAATCATTTTTTGCTTTTGTTTTTTTTTATGTGTTAAGCAGACCAAATTCAACTGAGTTGTACAATAAGGAAAGATCAGATGTAATATAGTAAACAGATACATATAACATACAGTATATATGTAATAAAAAACTAGGTGCATAATGGAGTTTTTAATGTAAGAACAGCCAAATCTGGAGTATTCATAACAATATCAGCATATTGGATATATATCTTTTAAAGACTTGGAATGCTCTGTGAGAGGTTGGAAAACTCAGTCAGGATGCAAGAAACTGAAGATTGGTTTTGGATGAAATGATTGAAAAACAGCATTTTTTTATTTAATGCTTTGAAGTGTGAACTGTGCGTTCTTTGATCCATAATGGAATGCAATTGCCTTTTAGGGGATAGGATATTTTACAAAGACATTTTCCACCTTAATATACTGTTGTCCTAATTTTTCTTATCAGATGTGTCAGGGGATGTATTACCTAAAACAATGTTTCAAAATCCAATACAAGCTATGTTCTCAAGATTTCAAGGAGCTTCATGTTACAGGTCGCCCTCTGATTGGTGACACGGGATTACCCTGGGGGCAGAATCTAAGTGACTGCTGGTCTTCACAAGAGCACCTTCCAAGGAGTAATAGACTAGAAAACCTAGTGACCACAGGACTACTTTGCTGGTCCGACGTTACCAAGTCATGGCTCTTCCCACCAGAAGCAAGTGGGATCAGACAGCTTCAGTGTAGGAATAGCTAATGAGGAGGTGGCAGAGAGACCCTGCAGGCAGAGAAAAAATCTTTCAACAGGCTAGGGGTCAGGGCAGATGGAAGTCAGAGATGAAGTTGAGATCCAGGACAAGCTGAAGCTAGAATTCAGAAATAAAATGGAAGAATGCTGGGCAGAATAGCAAGGATCAAACAACTTCTGCCAGAACTGAGAAGACTTAAACAGCTTTCATAAATGCACTTTTGGCATATGTCTGTGCTGGAGCGTGCATGCGCATAGCTGCGGGTGGCCTCTAGTGAGTATGATTCTACAGGTTAGCATACAGTCCCACTGAGCAGCAAATGAAGGGTACTCAGTGGTCAAGGAGAAGGACACATAAGCAGAACAGTAACACTTGCACAGCTAGTTTGGTCAGCAATATCTGTCTGTTGAGAAATATGGATGACATTGCCTATAATTGGTTCCTGGGGGCAGTTTGAGATACACATATAGGCTATGAAGTCCAGGTTTTCATGTTGAAATATATAGTTCCATAATACAGTTCGTAAGTATTATCATTATCATTAAACAAGTGAGGAAACCATGACTTATGTGAAATCAAGTTCTTTATAGAACTCAAAAAAAAACTTTTTAAATGCGATTATAGATTTAAATTTCAGTACAAAAGGGAAGCCAGAGAAAAAGAGCCACTGTAAATGGCACCACAATGTACAGCAATAGGCAGTAATTGATTCTCATCAGAGAATGTTGGAAGGAATGTCAGATTCCCTGTTTTATAAATAGAGCTCAAAGTGTGATTGGGCATAAATGTAAGTGGCCTAATGAGATTTGTATACCGTACATTTTTTATTTCACATAAGAAAATATATAAACAAGTAAACACCAGAACGAAAATGTATTTGGTTATTATTTAAGGTGCCTGCTCAATATGGTTTATAGAAGCATCCAAGCTGTTATGCTTTTAATTGTTTCCATTTTATAGCGAACATTGGGATACCTTTAATCTTATAATACCCTCAAAATATTCTGTATTAATTTATACTTAAATCACATAATCAATATTTATGCTAGTTCATGCTCATGTGAGCCATCTTTCCATTAATCATTAAAGCCATTTAAAGAGATCATTAGGCACAGACACATTTGTGTACTTATTAGATTAAAATTAAAATCAATTCGTTCTTGGTCCAGGATACATGATGATGAGCCAGTTATAATTATAAACTGTAAGACTTTTATTGAAAACACTAACCCTTGGAGGCTTGCAGATTTCATCTTAGATTGTAAAAGTTGACCTGTGATTTCCACTTAGTTTCTTTAAAATGTTTGTAACATTTTTTGTTAGGTTTGCCTAAAAAACACAAATGCAATTTCAGAAAGCATTTCAGTTTTGGTTTTGAAAGCTGAACTCCTTATGTATAACAAAAAGCTACCCTTGCAGTAGGGATTTTCCCCATGTTCCCCATGTGGGGAACCAGTTGCACCAAGGATGAGCCTGTTGGAGCAAGAGAAAAAGGAAATTAAAATATCTTTTTACTCCTATCCCTAGACAAAAACAACCATTCAAAAAGGGTTTTTTTTATTAGTCATTTTTCCAGGAGTTGGGATTTAAGTCTCAGTTGCAGACTCTTGAAAGGTGAGTGGAATGGAAAAAAAAGTGGGATCAAATTTGGTTGTACTAAACCTGTCACTGTCAGGTGCAGCAGGGCTCAGACAATCTGGCAACCTGATGATGATAGGTGTCACAGTCTGGAAGCTGGATTTGGCTGAGCCCTACTATATGTGTCAATACCTAGTAAAATAACAAAAAAAGTGTTATATGTCTAATTTTTTAAACTCAGAGTTTAGATCTGAGATCGAAATAGCTTCAACTCAGGGTACCCCGATGGAACTATCCAACCACAACTATTGATTACATAATGAATTTTCAGTTATCAATATCATTGTTATTATGTATGTACATATTTTAGCTGTATCTGTTTGACTTAAACTCAGCTTGTTCTGAACTTTGAGGGTTAACCTTCCCCGGGTTACCCCCAGGCTCTCTCTCTGTTAATGTGAAATTCCTACTTTATGATAGGAACAACAGTTACAATGTTAAGCAGCATGTACACTTCTTCCCATACATATAAATTATTTTCAACATACTGTTAAGACTTAAGTGTTCAGACAGGAAGATAGCTAATATGGAGACCTTGGTAAAAAATTGTTTTTTTTTTCTTTTTTGTATACCTGCATTGAGTTCAAATTATTACTTTACATATTACTTCATCAGTGAAAAAGTCAGAAGAGCATTCTTTTAAAGTCTGTGGAAAATTTGCCATACAAACTTCACACTTATGCAGAGACGAGACACGACAAAACATATCCAGTAAAAATTGGTAAAATTAGTAACAAGGGTATTATTATCACATGATATAAAGTGGGCCTGATCTGCAAATAAAGATATAAATACACAATCTGGTCTTCAAACTGATTTATATAAATGTTAATGTAATTATATAGCACTAACATACTAAGCAGCTAAGAGTCTATGTTCTTGTCCTTAAAGTGGAAGTAAACTCAAAACTAACTAAAAAAAATCACACTTACCTTAAATCCTGCAAATCAGTCCATCCCTCGGGAGGTTTCTTCCATCAGATCCTGCATCTTACCGGTATCCATCTTCAGCTCGGCGCAGAGGGAGCGCCACCAACCTCTCCTCTCTTCTTCCTGGTTGTTCTTTCTACATCACCTGATCTCGTACTGTGCAGGCGCGAGATTGGGTGACGTAGACTGGGATAAACCTTGCCGATCTCACTGCATACAATATTGCACACAATATTTAAGTGGTAATATGTTTTTTTTACCATTATATCTAATTGAAATACTGATCTACTGATCATCACGTAAAAAATAATTTAGATTTCTATACAATGATTAACCAATCCAAAAAAATACCTTGCCAGATTTTTATGTATTACTCAGCACTTTACAAAGGCCATAGTCATGTTACTAACTGCTCCTCAGAGAGGCTCACAAGCTAATGTCCCTGTTTTTAGGATGCAGGACTAAATTAGATTGCCCAGGGGAAACATAGGCAAACACAGGCACAACATACAAACTCCAAACAGATAATGTCTTGGATGAGATCGTCACATGGGGCCCCAGTGCTGCAAAAGGAAGAATTTAGCCACTGAGCCAACCGTGCTGCCCACATTTATTAACCAAAAATAGATCGTAAATACAATTGATTCAACATTTTCATCGAAATCATTTAAATTATCACATAGTGTATGGCTAGCTTGATGAACCAACCCAAATGCTTGAAAAACATGAAAACTCCGGAAGCTAGTGCTTCAAGGCAAGAGTGCAAGACACTAATCCACCATGTCACCTCTATTTTATATGAAGATCATTAGATCCTGGCCACATGCCAATGCCATATGCCTTTGTGGCTTTGTGCAGCTTCAGTTACCACAAAACAATCAAGTTTTTTAAGCGTTTGAATGCCGATTATTCTTTAGAAGTGAGAAGAGGGTATTTAAAGGTCATATGATCTCAATAATGTATAAATGTACACCATAGTTGGTTATTTATTGGAATTGTAATCACTCTTCTCTTGTATAATCCACACCCCTAAAATAAAAAAAAGTTCAGTAATAGTTTGGCTTTCTTGGTCGATTTCCAGTTTCCTACTAGGTAAAAAGTTCAGAGTTTTGTTTTTTGATTATTGGATTCTTCCCCCAGTACTATTTCTCTTCTTCCTTACTGTCACCATCCCCTCCTCTTCCACTCTGCTGTACCCAGTCTCTAGCACAATTTTTATTCCAATACCAATAGCCCCTACTATGGAGCT
This sequence comes from Pyxicephalus adspersus, assembly GCF_032062135.1. Lineage (NCBI taxonomy): Eukaryota > Metazoa > Chordata > Amphibia > Anura > Pyxicephalidae > Pyxicephalus > Pyxicephalus adspersus. The sequence continues at coordinate 74,982,405 of NC_092863.1, read as the reverse complement.
GAACACACCCATTCTTCAAACTCACTGGCAACCTGTCCACTCTTGTTCCTAGCCTTCTCCTACTCCCTTCCATGCACCTAACTTAAGCCAGTCACTAATAGCTCAATCTCTGATAGCACCTGCCCCAGGCCTTCACTGCAACTACTAATTAGTCCGGGATGGTAATCTCTGTTCCCTGTAGGAAAGTGCTGCCAGAGGCACACAGACATTACCTTATGCCAGAGGTCCCCTGTCTCCCTCCAGATTTCTCATACACACATACTGGGGCTGCTTCCCAGTCACCTCAGCCTTCCACCTGGCCTAGCAGTTGCTGTTAAAATTGGTCTCCCTATTAATGGCAGGTGTATGCTGCAGAAGAGCTGCATTGCTGGCTATGCCATGCTGTGTGGGGACCACAAATGGTAGCACACCTGAAGGGTGAAGAGGCAGCTGGAAGATTTGCTTCTGTTGGTGTTACTTGGGGGAGGTACTGAGCTAGGCAAGAAAAACAGGACAGGTCCTGTAGCCACACACTACCCTCTGAAAATCGAAAAAGACACATATTCACACCCCTGCTCCATTCTTACCACTACATCTGCAACATGGCCTCACCACTTCTCCTCTTTCACTAACACCCTGGCACACCAATATGTACCTCCCTGGATGCCACCTCACCAATGCGCCACTGCGCCTAAACCCATCACTTCCCACTTCCACAACCCTAGTGTTGTCCATTCTGGAATAAGTAATATTTGCCAGTAAGTATTTTAGTAATACATTTTGAATTAACCTTGGAACAAATGTAAGATAATGCAAAAAATATCCCCCTGCAATAGAAGTTCTATTATTCATTAACCTTTCCAGTGGCCAATGCTTCATAATTTCCTAGCTTTTACATTCACCCGTTATTGGATTGGCAGATGCTTGTGTCCCCCAGCATGGACAGTGGTTCAGTCATCTAACATCACTGCTGTGTCCTCTGGTGAGACAGGGGTCAGAGGATGGCACCTCTGCATATGGCAGTAGAACAAAAATATCTGACACTTCTATAGGTGTTGAATGCCAAAAATAATTCTGGAGGTTGAGGGAAGGTGGAAGCCACTGGTGAGTATAGATACAAAGCAAAGTGGAAAGTGCAGTAGCAATTTTAGGCAATCCGAAATCCCATTTAAATATTAAACTGAAAGATAAGTAACTGGAATGAGAAGCTACACATTTCACTAAACAACAGGATAATCCTGAATATATCACACAAGTAATCCTAAAGTAATTCTAATCCGTCCTAATGTCTAATAGTCGAAACAAAATATTATTTTAGATACCAAAAGACACCTATATTCCACATATACTTTTTGAAACAAAGTACCTGTTTGCTTAAATATCCATTATTCTGTTGTGTGCGGGAGGATACAAATGTGGAACAAAAAATCAATTTGGCTGTAAAGCCTCATATGTCACCTTTTTCCTAATTAAAAAGGTATCAAGTGGTGATGTTCTTCACAGATGTATAGTCACAAGTAATTCATGTACGCACATACAATTCTTGGCGCATTGTGCCCGTAAACCCTTATTTATGCGGAAAGCAAGACAGAAAATCTATATAATGCATGATTGTGTCATGGTTAGTTGGAGATAGGGTTGATTGTATGTATTGATTGAACCATACTGGAACAGATCAGTATGATACTTCTCGGGAAAGTCAGAAAACAAGAAAAGGGTATAAAACGACATTATGGCATATATCAAATAAATAGAAATGGTTCACAGAAGGATTTAACAAGTTGCTTTTTACAGCTCTATGCATTATACAAAAATACTGCAAATGATAAACTTTTATAGAATATAGTTTTTAAGAAAGTTTATTCTTAAGTAAAAGTTTTTGATGGCAAGCAGGACAAATACCAGACCTCTGAAGAATAAAGCCCCTTTCATTTGTGGTGTTAAACTGTGTCGTTGGTTCCCAGGCACATAGCAAACTATGCCTGGGAGCAGCGTACCGCATCACACGTAAAACTTTTTGCACATGGTTACCGCTCTGGTGTGGTTCTTTAACCAGACAAGCAAATGCAACTTGTTGCTTTCTGGAACCATGCCCGATCTGCAGTTGAGTGCAAAAAATGGACCGCAGTTGAATCTGTGGTTTGCGGTCAACAGTTTAGAAATGGCTCTGAGATGTGAGGTCTGAGATGACCATTCTGTTTTGATAAAGCTCTACTTTATCTCCAAGCTGAACTCAAGCTTATATGGTGGGAAAAGGAACAGAGTTTTAGAGTACAGTTTGTTTAGCTTTACTAGAAAACCCTTTTTTATGCATTATTTTAAATTTGATGAATTTGAGTAAATATACTGCAATAATACTTTTCTAAAATTGACTGTTACATTTAACCACATCTCAGCTTAGTGCTAGTTACAGCCTAAACTAAACATGCTGTTCTTTGGTCTACCAAGAAACAAAGCCATAAATGAAAACATGACATTTCACTATAAGATCTGTCGTCACTGGCCAAACTCCTTTGGTGGCCAATAATCTAAACAATCAGCTAATCAGACATGGTGCATTACTTTTACAGAACATGCAAATTATAATGTAATCCCGTGGTAAGCAGCAATACAAGGGATACAACGGCTGTGTTATTTGTACATAACATTTTGTGTGTTGCAGCCACAATGGTTTATCATCTTGTGTTACATGTTTATTAAAGGCTAGGGAATTACAGCTACATTTCACACTATTACAATTAGATATAAATCATGAAGCATTTTGTACGAGTCAGCATCTGGACTGCATAAATCATCATGTCTGGGGAAATAAAGGAATTACATGTATTCTGCACTGTGCTGTACAAATATTACAATTTTCTCATCAATTTATGCAGCATGCACTCCAGCTAATTATCTAAAAGATGAAGAACACAGCCAAAACTATTTACAGGTCAGTAATAATAAAAGGAATTTACTCATTATAAATACTTAATTGTCTTTCATGTAAAACTTTATGTGACTTCTTTTCGATTACATAGGGCCTATACTCAAGGGTAATTTCTGTCTAAGCCCCTCTAGATGTCTATGAGGATGTACAATCAATACGAGGAGGCATAAAATGTCCACAGTTGTTCACATAGCTGTATTGTTCTTGGAAAATGAGGTTGGGCGAAGCACAAATGTACAGTAGTGGTGATAAGTTAGCGGTTCCAAACACACCAATCAGATTCATTAAGAAACCATAGAAGTTGTGTTTCCTGTTCTGACAATGTATATTGCAAGTGAATTACCGCACATCAACATGTCAGAATATGCTATAAATAAGGCAATGCATAAGTAGCCATTAAAATGCATGTGTAGCCAAATATTTGCTGTCTGCACCCTGCTAGAGAGATTTCCTTTAACTTCCAGTCCTAAAAATCCAAAAGAAAATTAGGCAATCCTTGCAAGGTAACCAGAATAATTTTCACAGAGGGTGCCCCCCTGAACAGTCTCGACTAGAGGATTTCCTTTCCATCTTTTGCTTTGACAACTCAAAGGGCTCTATATAAAAAACATGGAATCTAACATTGCCTCAAACATTCGCTGGTGAGAATCTTCCATGTCCATGTGTTTTGATGGCGGTAACTAATTCCCACATGTATCATAAGTATAATAAAAGCATGCATTTATTTAAATTTACAGTAAAAAAGTTTTTATAAAAAAATTACATAGGTCTTGATGACTCCACAATATTAAGTACGGATACATGCATTTTATTTGTTCAATGCGTTTCACGGAACATAGTCCACTTCATCAGGAACAAATCACCTAAAACAGCATAATAAATAACAGTTTTACACATTATAATTCAATGATATACATCAAAAAATTAAACACATAAAGGGTTTTTTTACTCATATTCACTTTTCAGGTTGTGTGGCTTACTGGTGGAAGGCACCTAGATCTATATGGCAGTTCCTAATAAAGTTCCTAATAAAGTTGTTCAATCTGATAACTAAGATCACAGAATGGGCGAAAGGAGGAACAATGTATAAAAAAAATATTAATAACTTTTCATACTAGTTTTCATCTGTATTTTTATTGTAGTGAGGGGTCCTAGTCCTTCACTTACGTTTAAAACATTCATATTCATATTATAATGCCAATGTTACCAGACCAATCCGTGTATCATCTAATTAGATTCAATTATGAATTAATTACTTCCTTATTTCTTTAGATTCAGTTGTGATTTAATTACTTCCTTCTTTCCAAAGCCCTACATTAGACATCATACTTTAAAAGTAATAAAAACACAAAGATTTGCCTTGGTGCTCATACAAATTATACAGTTGGTAATGAATTATTTTCTTGCCGGATTGAAGGTAAAAAATCCTAACTACCTTAAAAGTCCCTTAAAAAATCTATTCTATTGTTTATATATTTCTAAATAGGGTTGTGGCATAAGAGTATACCCATTTGTTCCCACCAGGAAATGTCAGATTTCCTGATTTTAGATAGAGCCCAAAATGTTGGATATTCTCTCATGTTCAGTCTTGGTGACAATGGCCACCAGGACATATAAAGGGAGCGAATCTCTCCAGCAGGGACACAAACAGCAATAAAAACTATCCTCTTCAATTCCTTATTTTTGACCTAACACTAAAAAACTACCACAATACTTAACACATTACACTTAACACCTTACTTGTGCTGGAAGTATTCTATGCTGAATTGTTAGGATGAATATACACTATAAAACCCGTTGTACCATATTGTCTGGATTTACCATAACTATGCAATTAGGCAGGACCAACTACATTGAAGATGGTAGATCTAGTAGAGATTGTAAAATCTATATACTACAATGTTGTATAGTGTATGGTCATCTTTACTGTTCCTATATTGAGATATTTCACTGCCAAAAGCTGGGTGCTAGACTATATTAAATAGAAAGTATTCTGATCATCCAGATTGCTGTGGCAATTGGATCATAACTACGTTGAATGTCAAGCTCTTTCCTTGGCTTTGGAAACAGATACAGCATGTTGTACTTTTAATATTAAAAAAGCTTTACTCTCAGAACCACATTTGGACAGATGGGAAGTTTCCAGTCAACCAGATTCTGGTGGGTATTTAAGTATTTAGAGCATTGTGAGAAAATAACTATTTGTGAAGATTGTAGTTTGTCTGTATTGGATCTGTGACCGGTGGATTTTTGAATATTAGACTGGCATGTAAATTTATTTAAAAGTCTTGATTAAAATTATTTTAAGGCACACATACATATATTATTCTTAGCAATACCAATGAATCCCATTGTAATTTTATCACTAATGTCAGTGGTAGAGACCAATGTGTCAATGTAGTGGGGCATATGGCTGATAAAACACAAGCAAATTATTTAGGTTGAAAAAATTAGTTTTTTTTTAAAGAGTCAGACACCAGATGTCCTGAAGATCCCCTAAAACCTTCAGTGGTTCATAGGCATGAGATAAACTTCCAAAAATTTCTTCAGGTATGGGACACCTGCTACCTACCCTTCCTTCCTTCACATTTTTACTTTTCATTCTTTTAATCCATTCAAGGGTTTCTTTACTGTATTTAAAGCATGTTGGGTCAATATAGAAACAACATAAAACTTTACAAATTTATTGGAGGTGTGGAATGAGTTTGCAGACCATTTCTATTGATGTCACCTTTAGTAGCAGTGATTAGAGGAATAATTACCAAAATTAGCTTTGTGCAATGCAGGAGGGGATGCCACTATATAGGCCTGACTTTTGTTTTGAATGGCAGATATTTTATTTCTCCTAATTACATTGAATGGTGAGCTATCCATGTGCAGAATGGTGAGCTGTCAAGTTCTGTCCACCAGCCAGCAGGGCTGTGTTGGTATTTTAAATGGTAGGAGGCAGCTGTATGTTGGGGAGTGATCCCTGCTAATTCGCTAACATATATTAATTTGATAAAATTCACTAACATATACTAATTTGCCAAAATTAGCCTGTCAAGGTGCTCCGCTGGTCTGGTAAATGTGTTTACTGGAGTTATGTCAGTGATATTGATCATTTACTGGCCATGCACACTTGGCAAGTGTAAAACCATCATTAAAGTGAATAGAGAAGGATTTGAACTTCACAGTAGGGGTGGATCAATATAAATGAACAATCAATTGTGAATACTAAAGGTTTTTAATATATATATATTACATACAGTGTTATCATCCAATTTAATATCACATACCCTTTTTACTATACATATACTTGAATCTTTGAGTAAATAATACCAATTCATATTTCACTGACTACAAAAAAGAGTTAATTTTTGCTGTTGGTTATTACACTTTGCAAATTTCTTTTCTCTTTGTCTTTATTAATAAGTCTGATATTATCTCTTTCATCTCATATATCTCTACCAGCAGCAAGGAAAAAAAAGATTAGGCAGTAATGAATTTTTTTTTTTCATTTATAGATTTGGTTGACCTGCCCTCAAACTTGTGTCATACATGAGCCTTGTTGGGTAGGCAGAGCTGCATCAAAGTCTGATTTATTCTCAACTTTAATTAAAGATGCTGAACACTTCGTATCAGCATACCCCGTTCTTACTTTTCTTTGTTTTCAGGCAGCCATTCATAATCATCCAATTGCCCCTTTTGATCATGACTCCACACCTGTATACAGGGAGTATATATGGTGTTCATCTGCCTTATTCTTTTACCTGCATCACCTTTGGCACCTCAGGCATGAACACAAATGTAGCCTAGTATCCAGTACCAGGTGGTCATTAGTGGGAGATGGGACTTTTGTAATTACTAAATGACAGCTTTCATCAGCTTTCATCCAGATGTTAGATGCTATTAACTTTTCTGTACGTGGAAAACTACAAACTAGTTCAGTTGAAAAGAATGGTCATGTTAGTTACAGAGAAAAGTGTACACCTGGGACAGGTCACATAGGCTACCTTGCCTTCATTCATAATTGTCTTTCCAAGAAATTCTTCTGTGCATAGTTGTCATAGATGACTCAGTGCTGAGGATCTTCCTTTGTCTGTGTTTAAGAACAGCATATTTATCATATTTATGAATGTGAAGTTATCAGTCGGGAATTGAAAAAATAAATGCTGTGCCAAAAGGACAGACATTTATTATGTATTTTCTGCAGTTTAGTCTAGGACACAAGTTTAATCCCTGTAAAGAAGTACGGAAGAAATATCTATTGACCTTCCAGAAATGCACTCATCTCCTATAGATTGTTTTGGTCTGACCTTATTTTTTTTGCATTTTTGCAGCGCAAGATGAGAATTCAGAGAGGTTTTGTTTAGGATGATATAGGATGTGCGCCAAGGACTATTCTGAATTTCTGATCAATATTGAACATATATATCTTATATATAACAAGTGCTCCCCTGACCAGTGATGCTCTCCATTTCCTTCAGATGGGGTTTTAAGTTCTGGGTTTTAGGTGGGCCCTCAGTGACCTTACCTATAATGCAGGATTTCTGGTAATCCATTAAATGTGATGACATCAGAGTCTGCAGACAGGTTAGAAAAAGAAGTGGATTTCAGAACCAGATGTATGGTATCTTGCTGGATCAGGGAATAAGATAAATAGATGTGTAATGCTACTTTAAGAAAACAATTATTGAAATACTGACATCACTAAGTCTAAAGAAGGTTATATGATATAATTGGCAAGGTTTTATGATAATAATATAAATCAATGCAACTCAAATTAATAATATATATATATATTTTAATGCAAGCAGTGTAAGTACCTAAAGGTATCCTGGTATCAGCCTCTTGCAATCACTGTACAGCAAGAAGAACCAGTGTGATGAGTTCACTCATTGCTTCTTTAATTCAGTGTTCACAGGCAGGAAAAGGTTCAAGACAACCTGAGCTCAAAGGAAGTGGAATGAATGATGTTGCTTATACAATTGAAGATATCCAGCCAAAACAATTGAATGCCACTTTTATGCTTATTTTACTTACTGATGTTACAGAAAGGATTTCCCACTCGAGTAGTTAGCGAGCAACCAAGACAACAAGCAAAATTGGAGTCAGGAACGGGCTTAAACAGGTCAATGATAGGTAGCAAGCAGGCATAGCCAAGAACAAGCAGGGGCTCAGATGCATCAGGCAGGAACACAATTACATAGAATCATAGAACAAAAACATAGAATCATGAGGGTTGCAGAAGCTCGAAGGGCCATAACACAAGGGTCAATTTGGTGCAAAAGGGTCATAGAGGTAAAGAATAAGGAATTTGGCACTAGTGTGGTGAGTGACAAATGAAAATAATTTACAGAATGAAAAAACACTAAAAAGTCATTTTTTAACATATTTGAACTTTTGAAGCTTTTACCTGCAGTTACTTTAATTGGTGTCAGCATATTTGTAGCTCTTGCCCCATATAGGTTACTACACGCCGAAATTATTAGTGCTTTAACTTCATAGTCATTGTAACAAATGGACAAAACAATCTGAGAAATATTGCAGATCATAGGGGGGAAAAATAAATTATTATAAGAATCAGAGAGTCTTTCGAGAAATATGCTATGATTCCTCACATAGAACACCTGTTAGGCATGCCCTATGGCCAGTGAAAATTTAAAATGATCCAGATCTACAGACAGTGCAATATATGTTGTCTATCTGAGTTCATTTGTTTGGTATTGTACATGGTTTTTATCTGTAACTAGTGAGCTTTTGTCTGATTCTTTGCAGAAAATTGCAGAGCAATTGCAATTGCAATTGCAGAGTTCTGCATCATACCTGATAAACAAAAGCACAGTTTGACGCCTGTTCTGTAAACATAATATCCGTAGCATTTAAAAAAGAAAAACTTCTCAGATTATTTTAACTCATTATGCAATATGTCAATTAAACACCAAAATTAAACAAAGGATTCAAGAATGTAAAAACGTTGTATTGCACTATGCATTCCACAAGGTGGCACTGTTATGAAATGTTCTATAGCAGTTTCCCAGTAATGTTTCAGGAATAGATTGAGCCCAGTTGATTGCTAAAAGAATACTAATCCTACAAAAATGTATTATTACTGAAATAATATAAAAACGAATTCAAGTGTTACATAAAGAGAACATCTAAAGTACAATAATCCACACCAACCAGACTATCACTGAAAGATGAATAGTGAGTGAATATTACTATGGAGTTAATACTTTAGACTTGCTCCAAATGTCTGCAAAGTACCATAGGGGCCCATCCTCCCTCATGCAACCCACAGTTTAAAGTAGAACTAAGCCCAACTATACCCACCTATCCCCACTTCATAGCAGGGTGCTGTCATTTTGTACCTTTTCCTTTTTGTAGCTTTGCCTTTGGGCCAGACGCATGGGGTTCATTCAACCCTGGCAAGTCGGGATTGCTGGGTATCATGCCAACCAATGCTGAGCTGCACATGACACCAGTTCACCAGTATGGTGCGGCAGATAAGAATGTTATTTGCCATATCTGATTGAAAACTTTAAAAGTTGAAATTGAGTTCCGCATTGAAGGCTCAGCATTGGGAATGGCAAGATGGCAAACAGTGGGATATGTGTCAGTAAGGATAAGTCCCATCCCCCTTGGATGAGAGAGAAGGGACAGGCGATATGAATGTTCTGATCCCGCTGCTGGTGCTGAACCCTCCACATAGATCCTAAGGGGCATAGAGCAGAGGGGGATTAGAAATCAGGGGGATTACTAAAGAACTAAATTAGTCCATGCATGTCCAAGAAATCTCAAGCTTGGCTCCAGGTATCTACACTAGTCTTTCTAAATCTTTTTACCCCTTAGGTACAATTTAGGTTTTCAGGCTTTAGAAATCTCTGCTAAAACCATAGGATGTCAATGAAAAATATACATTCTACAATGAGAGTTGGTGGAAAGATTGTCCTCATTATAGATGAGTAAAAACAGCCTGGGTGTCATACTACTGACCACAAAACTATAAGATCACCACCACATGGGAGTCAATCAGCCAAAACTCAAGAAATCCCTAGCAGCCTCTGGAGGAACCCTGGTTGAGAATGTCTGATCTACACCCAATTTTGCATAGAGGTGTGAAAGGGTTAGGAACCATGTTGAGTATTACTGTTCCAAGGTGCTTTGATGGAAAAAAAAATCCCACATTGTTCTGCTGAGCCATTCTTTTACAAGAAAGTGGAGTAAAAAAACAACTTTAACAACTTCAAATAACTTTAATCTACTTCTGTTTGTGTTGCTGTTTCCTCTACTTCTTGTTCTGACAACCTGAAAGAATTTCTTCATTGGAGCCTCCACTTGCAGGAGTTGGGTATAGATGTGAAATTTGAATATCAAGTACGCCACATACAACACTTCCACTGCATACCTGTGTCTATTTTTCATTATACTCGCCACATATGATACTTGTAACCCCACCTAAAACCAACTTTTCTTACTCATGTACTAACTTTTTCCAAACAGCAGTTTATACTCATATACTGACAGACAGTATAAACACTCCCATACACATATATTAACACGCATATACAAACTCATAAATACACATATCCTTTATATTTACTGAAAACAAAATACAAACTATATATTTGAACACATGAAAGCATTTCATAGGCATATGCTGCATGTTAGAAGCCTGCATGTCTGTTTGTTTAATAACAAGGAATGGTCTCCAAGCCCCACCTACCCCCATGCCTGTAAGGGAAATAAAAGAAGTAAATTGATTCTTCTGTTTGGTCATTTTTAGCTTCCTATGCCAGAATGCTTTCTGTTAGCTCCTTCCCTAGCTGTTGGTTTACATCCAGAAAGCATTGTGACTTAAAGTAAGACTCTACCTGTCTGTCTAAAGGGATGATTGGTCCACTTGATTTACAAAAAAGTGTGGCAAAGTTGACATCTGAAAAGGGGTGCAGAGGAAAGATTTTGATAGGCTATCTGATGTGGCAGTAACAGATGGATAGATAGATGGTTTTGGCTAATGTAATAGACTTTACAGGTTCACTTGTGCTGGGTTGGAGTAATCATCAAATCATATATGAAAAAAGGGGAGGGGGCACAGTTTTCATAAATTGTTTCCTAAATATAAAATTACGTATTGATAAGGGTACAAAATTAGCAACAGTGACTTTTTTTACAGGTTTGCTATCACTACAAATTTGAACAACATTGCCTTTGCTTAAAGGCGACCTATCACCTATGTTATTACTTTACCTAAAAGGGTAGACAACCCTTTTATGAAAGTAAAATTATTGTCTTCCTTTTTTTTTCCTTTACCACACGATAAAAACAAAAAAGAATGGGGGAGCATAGCCACCTGGAATACTCACATTTTGTATGCCATGAGGCTCCTGGCTGCTTCTTCTGCACATGCCAAAGCTTTTTTTCTGCATTGGGGCATGCGCAGTGAGATCGGCACTCGTTTTTTCCCTCTACAGTGGGCTATGTCATCCAATCTCACTCCTGCACAGTTCAAGATCAGGTAACGTAGCCAGAGGAAGGAAGATGAAGTAGCAAGATGGCGCGTGCCCAATGAAGAAGTTGGATTACAGGACGACACAAGACCCAAGCAAGAAAAGCTCCGTCAGGATCAAGGGATCTTTGGAACTGAAGTTAAGTGGCATTTTTTTGAGTTTAGTTCCGCTTTATCCCCCCTGGCGGTAATCCCGAGTGTAGCTCGGGGAGAAATTTCATTACAAAAAGTGGTAACCCCGAACCACACATGGGGTTAAAAAGAGGGCTTTCCTGGTCCTCACGAGCCCACGGCATCCTACAGCAATGCGATGCCCAACATCTGTGTCCCCTGATGCTGGCCGGGTCATGCAAGGTGTGTGCGGGCAGCATGCGTGTGTTGGGGAGTGGGACCGACGGTAAATTTAAAATCAGAAGACTTTTTACATGTCAAATGTACCGATTTGACTTTTAAAAATATTAAAATAATCATACCGCCAGGGTGGTTAAGGGTGTATTTGATTTTCGTGCAGTAAATGCAAATATCATCCAAACCACTCTACATCATTATTGCAAATTGGGTTTTATTTTGGGAGGCTATATCTGTATTATTTTATTATTTTTTAGGTATATATATATATATATATATATACCGTATTTTAAATTTTCACTCTGTAAGGGATAATTGGCTTAGCTTAGTGAATAAGGTAAGAAGTCACATTGCAAATAGTACCCATTATGTGCAAGGAAATAAAGCAAAAAACAACTTTTGTCTGCACATAATTTGATTGTTGAAGTCTCAGAGTTTCACCTCGTTCATTAAGCTAAGTGAACTATCCATTGCAGAGTAAGTTTTGCAGAGTGAACAGCCTAAATCAGCAGTCGCCAACTTTTCAGGTCCGCGGGCCACTAAAATCACTGGCTCCCGACCGCGCATGCGCAGGGAGCCGGGTGTCACTCAAATGGGGAGAAACCTCCCCCAGAGTGACATCATTATGACATAACCCCGCCCACTCCCCCATCGCAGATCTGAGCCTGCAATAGGAGAGTGGGCAGGTTGTTTGCAGGGACACAGCCAGCCCACTTCCCTGAGCCTGGGAACTGCTCGGGGTACGTGGTCCACGGCTCTGGCCGATGTGTCCCTCCCACGGGGTCCTTCTCTTGACCCCGCTCTGGATGCACCGACCAAAGCCGCGGACCCTCAAAATTTTCTCACGCACCACCGGTTGGCGACCGCTGGCCCAAATCATGTTCATTGTGTTTACATTCATATCTACAGTGTGCTTCTATGAATAATCAGCTAGATTAGTGGATCCTAACTGTCCCTAACAGCCAGTGATTTTGTCACTGGACACCCGCTGGGACCAGCAGAATGTGTCTGGGTTCTGTTTCAAAATTGCACTGGGACAAACAGCGGCTGGACCTGTGCAATTTTAAAATGCCACATGTGACTCAATAATGGAAGTTCTGGTTGGGGTTTACAGGAAATTTAAGTTACGTTCTGTGTCTAAAGTACAACTATACGGAACAAAAAAAGTCTTACCTAAGCCGTATAATATTTGGAATTTACAGCTAACACATTAAAAGCTGAAATGTCGGAATAATGTGTGAAATGTTCACTACAGTATTTGGCACTTACCTGGAAATAGTAAAACAAGTATGCAGTGTCTGGTGGAATGGTCATTAGAGAATCTTTAGGGAGCATAGAGTGTAAACCTGCCAACTTTTGTGAAAATGCAGGAACATGTACTGAAACCTAGATCTGTGCAGCAGCACCGTTGATTGGGTAATTTTTTCAAAATGAACACCAATATTTCTGTTAAAGTGGACTTGTCAGAATTTACTAAAAACATCAGTACAAAGCTTTCATTTTTGCCATTTAAACACTTCTTTGTGTACCAATAAAGTGTTTGAGCATCTTGTATCTTTAGAAGTGAAGTCAACAATAGCAGTTTAAATGTCAGCAGCACACTACACACTGCTATGTTTTAGGCAACAGTAATAAATCTGGGGCTTTAGGTACTGAAGGCTCAATGTTTATTATAAAATACAACTTAACAAAGAAAGACTTTTTAGATATTTGTTGATCCTTCTTAAAATGGTAAATTAAGCAGTGTATTACTGATATTCTACATTTGTGCTGGAATTCAACTTTCAGAAATGATAAGAAACCACACTAAAGCAAGATGGCGCCGTGGCATCAACCATGTAAGTACATTTCCCTGGATACCTCATAAACCTAATGATTGGGGTTTGTTACAAATGTAAACTGTTTTGCATTGGCCAACCTTCTTCTTGCTCCGTCAGGGGGAGTTATCTTGCTCTACAAGTAAAAAAGAGGAGGTGAGAGGGCACCGGAGAGAAGGGGCATATTAGTTTTCTTAAGACAATGATACCCCCAATACTGGGTGGGGGTTATTATGACACCAGGGATATTACTGAGACCACTGATACCAATCTTAGGTATTATTATTGCAGATTTTGACACTCATGCTGTCAGTCATTACTGCTGCCATTGACATCAAACCTGGAGTTATTATTGTTGCCTCTGACATTAGCCTTAGTGGGTATTATTGCCAGTGACTATAATAATAACCCCCAAGGATTAGTGCCTGTGGCAGCAATAATACCCTGAGTAAATTACTTTTTTTACTCTCACTTCTTCTTCAGTGTTTACTTAGAACCTAATAAAAAGGTGCCAAAGGGGTAAAGGTACCAAACTATAATCCATACATTGTCAAGCAACAGATTTTCTTGACCCCACCGACAAGCTTGCAGCACACCGTGCCATACCTTCCCATTTCCTACCTTGCAATGTTAGACATTATTACATGTTTCTGACCACCCTTATAGCAATATATTGTTACACTACCTTTATACCAAATATTTTTACACAGTACTAACCAACAAACTGCTTGTTGTTGCTGCCTTCTGAGAAGTTCCCCTTTAGGGCAGACGTAGTCAAACGTAAGTTTTATGTGTTACTGTATGCAGAAAAGTAAAGTTAGTAATTTCATTCTAATTAGAATTAATAAATTAATTATTTAATTTACAATATTATTCTTTTAGTATATGTGAGCAGTCTCTGTTGGTAACATTTTTTTTTTGTGTGGTGGGTCCTAGGTCCTCACTTTGACCCTATATAAATATTTATTGGCTTCTTCGGTGTGCTTGAAACTCCCGTAAATTGAAGTTCATTGCATTGTTCTTGCTGACCCAAATGACAGCCAAGAAAGTGGTACACTTTTCACACTGATTTGGTGGAAGACCAAACATGGCACTTCCTAATTTTGGCAAACACTTCTACAATGAATTAAATGTAAGCAGGGAATATTCGGTTTGGGAGAATCCCAACAAAAATACAATAATGTGCCAGCTTTACTAGGATACAATCAAACACAGTTTGTAAAAGCTGTTTATTATGTTTATATTATTGCTGCAGGCACTCCGATACATTATAAATTTTGTTCAGGTTTTTTTTTTTTTTTAGAATATGTATTGTTGCATTATTTCTTTGTTTGTTGGTGTTGTGTTGCTCTATTTTAATGATTTATGTAAAGATTGAGATAGTAATAAACTGCAGATAAATTTGTATAACAAAATTCAGCCACAACCTTCCCATAAAAAGTGAATGGTCCTATGGAGACCATAATACAAACAATCCTTCATGGTCTTGGTGAGGCAGGGCCAATAGTGCTGAGTTACCGAACAATGTCACCTGCTTGCAGCGCTTGTCCAGCTGAAGAATATACATTTTGTACACCCTCTAGGTATGCATGTATCAAGGATTGGCACTATCATTAGTACATTGCTACAAGTTCATGTATGCATGGAAAAATGGCAGACTGCACCGTTTATTAGAGCATTACTATTGGAACTGCAGAACTGCTCAATTAATTACTTTATGTTGTTCAAAAGCCATTTATAAAGCGTGTCCAAAATGAACAATAAACTATACGACAAGTAAAATTTAGAACTGCCTATGCAGTACTGAAAAAAATGCACTTTTTGTCTGTAATTCCTCTTGAAAAATAGTATATACTTTCTTGACGGTGTGCCTAGAGCAGTGTTTCTCATCCAGGGTTCCATGAAATCCTGGGGCTCCTCCAAAGGTTGCTAGGGGCTCTTAGAACAATGGGTAATTTATGCTTCTCAGGTCAGTTTAGGTGACACCAATGGTTTTTTTTTTTTTGGCTATCTGTAAGGGTGACATTCTTTAAAGCCAGAAATGTAAGAGGCAGTATTTCTGCTGACCACCATGCTAATATACTCTGAGCTGTGGACATAAAAATTATATAAAAGGTTCCCTAAAGACCACAAAATTACATCAAAGATTCCCCCATATTACAAAGGCTTGGTAAGTAAGAAATGGGGAAAAGATCAGGTGCAGAGATACCAAAGGCAACATTGCTTACTAGTATTTTGCTATGTGTCTGCCTTTTCCAGGCACAACATTTACAAATCAGTTCCTCTTTAAAATGTAACTTGTCTTTTGTTGATAAATAAATCAATACCTTACGACTGATTAGTATGCATTGCAAGGATAATAACAAACTTTTTTTTCAGCTATTCTAACACAATCTATTCAAATGAATTCATAAAGGGAGTGTCAGATTAATTATGATCAGCTGCTGCACCTTTCATGCTCTAATAAGGAAGGCTACTTTTTTTTTTTAAAGTAATTAGCCCTTAGAAAGTTTCTTACCAAAACTGAAATTAATATTCCAGGGATGCCTAAAACTCGATCACATAAGTAGCAAATAACATGTCTGAGGTCTTTCTGTACATCAGTGTACAAGATACCTCCAAGCTTCCATATTGGACAGTTTGTAGACAGTGGCTGTAGATTGAAATGGAAGGGTTATCTTAATAACATTAAATTGAAAAATGACTTGTGTGGCATTTGTGTATGATGTACTATTTTTTATGGAATATAATATGTTTTCTTTGCAAAAGGATTTACCCTTTAAATAACGTAAAGCCCCTTTATTCAGAGTTTACAAAAAATCATTATTTGTAAAGGCATTTGTGAATAAAGGTTTGCATTAGGCTGTACTCAACCTGGGTGCTAATATATTTGTAATTTCTTTTGAAATTGAAATTATACATATACCTGTATTTTATGTTGGATAAACAAATCTAATTTTACGTATTGTCTTACAAGAATTAATATTATTTTTTTTTATAAATTAGTAGCAGCACAGGTAAGTAAAGGTATTCCCCATTTAACAAAATACCTGTTTACCAATGGCTCACAATTAGGACCGACTCTCCAAGGAGTGCACTGTACAAGAACAGCATCACGGCATCTCTCAGTCATTCTTCTGAGCTCCGTCCTGTGTACCATTCCTAACATTCTGTCCTTGATGTTATGCTAAAGAGGGCATAATAAGCGTCTTAATAAGGCAGGAATATCATATACAGTTTTGTTGGCTATTTTGGTAATCAATTTTTTTCTTGCAGGTTGGAGTATACATTTTATGCTAGCAGAACTATGATATAAAAAAAAAATCATGATTCCTAATAAGATGGAAAGAATTAATCTATGTACGAGAACTATTCATAGAAAATGGCATATTTGACTAGAATTTATAGTAATAGATTTTCAGTTTTTGGCTTCTTTTAAGACTAAACCCTTAGTTGGCTGTCACAACTTAATCCCCATGTCTTGCTTTAGTGTCTTTTGACAATGTAGACTAGGACTTGACGTGTGATAAGTGATGAGTGTAATGGCCATGTGGTATACAACCAAATTGCTTTTGCCCTAGACCAGAGGTCTGCAACCTGCGGCTCCGGAGCCGCATGCGTCTCTTCAGCCTCCTTGTTGTGGCTCCCTTCGGCTGCCGCGGGGAGATCTCTGAAGGGGGATCCCCTTCCTCCCAAGACACTGCGGAGGAGGGGGATTCCCTATCCGGTGTTCTAATGAAAAAAATCTACCAGTGAAATAAATCTACCACGGGGTGGATTCTTCCTTGGGTTACAGTGGATTGCTCAGGTCATAAATGTAAAGGTCATTATGTTTCCTGGAAATATCTGAGTTAAGCTGCAAACACATGCTAGTTTTCTGTAAAATATAATTTCACTGACAGTAGAATGAAGTCACACAGAGGCATTAAGTTCTATGGTGAGTTGAGGACAAACAGAAAGTAGTAGTCCTCGGTTGGTAGTTAAAAGTAAACCTTATGAACATACTAAACTTTTTTTTAAGATGATTATGACCTTTCATCCTGGTTGACAGTTCTTTAGGGTGCAGTGTATACATAGGTTTAGTCTATGTAAGAAAAGGAGGTTATTATATGATTGTGGTCACCCAAAGATAAAGCTGGCAGCACTGTTCAGTATTAAATGTTACGTCATGCAACAGAGATACCTCCTGGAACTCAGGCAGTATAGACAGTATGCCAACATGCTGATTCAACCAACTGTCAGTGTCACTCATTAGGAAGGGATGGAATCGGATGAAATTTATAGGGACATTGCTAAGGATATATTTCTTGCTTTCCCTAGGTGAGAAATCATCATTTTTATCTGTCTGTAATGGGTCACTATTGCACTTGAGGCAGCACAACAGTAGTAGATTTACTCCTAGCTTGGATACTCTGTTATAGACTTAATTTGTAAAAGTGTTAGACCAGGGGTCGGCAAACTCCTGCCTCTAGGCTAGATACGGCCTGGCGGGTAGTTTGTTCCAGCCTAACGCCCCCTTGGCCAACCCGGAGCGGAGCCGGAACAAACTACTGCATGGGGCTCTTGAGCCTCTGTGTGGTGGCTCCCTTTCCTATTTACAGCGGCCGGTGTTAACACTTCCACGGCTGGGGTACATAGGGAACATTCCCTCTCCTCCGTATGCATTGCGGAGGAGAGGGATTTCCTTTCAGGGGGCATTCCTGGTGGGGGGCGGAGCCATTAGGGCAGGACTCGAGGGAGAGTCCGGCCTAGTGTGCTTCTGCCTGCCCCTGAAATGGCCTAGTGGCCAAAAAAGTTGCTGACCTCTGTGTTAGACAAAACAGATCTTTTGGAGGAAGATATGTCAGTGATGGAGTTTCCAATATTCAAGTTCTACCCTTTCAAGAGCCTACAGTTTCCCTGTTTGTTATCCACAAGAGATGCAGATACTTTTCTGAGTGTAATCTACCTTGTAAATGATGATTTAATAATTATTACAAAGTCTTCTGTACTGATTGTATTGTAGCACTTACCTGTTTAGGAATGTTACAGGTGCCCCGGGTAGGGCTAATGACACACACATATTTAGTCTTTAGATAGTGACTAGGGGTTTTATTGAAAACAAGTCAAACAGTAAGAAAGAAGAGCAGTGGTGTGAAACAGGCAGGACAAATTTCAGAGGGCAAGAGAATCCTTAAAAAAAATCTCATTATCCCAGGCACAGGGCCAGGCAAAGTTTTGATATTAATCCTCCTCACAGATAATGGCCACAGCAGTCTTCCTTGCTGATATCAACAACCTATGCTGTGACAGTCCTGAATTTTTTAGTATTTAGAGGTACTCGTCCTCACACTGAATTCTTCCAATGGTTTCTCACTTGGCTTTAAAGCTCTCCCAGGTAAACACAGGCACTTATCATGGACTAGGCTGGGTTATGGGTTCCTAGGCCACCAGGTCCTGCCGATTCTTACCGGTTACTTGATCTTGGGACCCCCTTAATTTGATATTTTCCTATGTTTATCTCCATGTAAAAGTCCACCTCACTGGGCCAATCCCAGTGTTTGGGTACAGGAATAATACTTTTAAGTGATGACTGCACCATCCCCCCCCCACCCTCCCCAGCCACTCGGCCAAAGAACACGACTTTAAGCCATACTTTTTGTTACATGTACACTGAAAACTTCTAGATTTTAGAGGGTTTTACAGCCCACTGCCCCTTAACACAACTCTATAGTATCATTTAGTTAATAAAAAGTTACATCATCCTTTCAGGAGCAGAAAGAAAAAATACTGGAACCTAGTCATTTGCATGTGTGTTCAGAGCTATTTGTGCTGTTTCTATTGTATCCTAGATGAGGACTGTACTATTTTTCAATACTTTAATGTTCATTGACTTCTAAACACTTTTATACTTGTATCTAATTTTTATATATAAGAATATAGCTGGTTTGTAAAGCTGAACAATGTTTAAAAGTTTTGGGTGAATACTGTGTGAATTTCTGAACTAAAAAAAACTTTACTGTTCATGTAACAAAATAGACTGTCCAGTGTGCCGAGACCCATCTGGTCAACATATGAATGCAATTTGTATTTGCCTCCAAGAGTGTCAGGTCACATGTATGAATCTAGACGCAGAACCACATGTTACTATCCCTTTTGATTTGGCCTCCTACAACCTGTCCTGGCGGATGGAAATGATTGTGAAAGATCCTTTCCAATGACAAAAATCCAGTGTGTGTACATAGCCTATGTGTACCAATAAGCAACATTTATCAGAACTGGGGAAGAACAATATGGAGTTAAATGTAATTATCGGATTACACTTACGTCCTGCTGATATTTCCTGGAGATCTCCATTTTAGCAGTGAAGAAAACCAATAAAAAGTTGTACCACTCCTAAAAGTTCAAAATGCATACTGTGAATAAATCCATGAAGCTTCTAAACTTCATCTATATACGATAATAAAGGTTCTCAGGCTGTCTTGCTTTTACCTTCAATTTTACTGTTCCTGCTATTCTGGCCCCTCATATCTTTAATAATGCCACAATAATCCTGATGTGTTTTAGTTTGAATATTTATGCTGAACTTGCTATGTTTTCTGTTGAGACATGTATGCCATGCTTGGATAAATAATATATATTAGATTTAAACTAAGCATGGAATGAAAAGCAAATCCCTCAATGATTAACAGAATTTTGTGAATGATCATCTTTTCAAGCTCTATATGCAGAAATATATAGCAAACATTTTTCTCGCTTTATGGTCTGAGCAAAACACAGCCAAAAACCCTAATAAAGGTGGTAGCGTAAAAATTTATAAGGCATAAAAAAAAAAAAAAAAAAACGAAAGAAGAAAAAAAGTGACACCAGCTGTGGAATCATCTCAAGATCACACGGATATGACTTCATTGTCCATCTGTGATTGCTCTGAGAGGATTTTAAAGATTAAAACATCTTAACAGCTGGATACAGTTGTTGTGCTGCTTTTTGTGGTTGTCCAGGTATAATTGTTGTGTTAATATGTGTGTTGATTTAAAACCTACTGAACAACGTTTAAGTATGGTTAACTGTTTCTGAGAGTTCAGAGAAAAGTTTCAAAGGAGAAAAAAAAATTGCAACTGAGTTACGCAAACCAGGTCCTTATAATTACTATCAGATTTTTCTTTAACTTTTGATCTTTTTTTTCTGTGTTGTTCTCTCTGCCCTTTTCTGTAAATCTTAAAGCCTGGTCTTTTTTTTTTTTTTTTGCAAGTTCTCAGGGTCCTATAATAAATAGTTTGATTTTTTTAGAACCTTTGATGGTACAACCAAGATGGAGCCTGACCCTTCACCTGCATCTGGCTCCCTTGCTGGTTAGCCCAGGCCTTAGGCCAACAAAAAGATAGGTGCAAGTGCTAGAAAAGGGCTAGCCAGCTAAGAAACCAGGTGCAAAAGGGTCAGGCTCCACTTACACTTGGTTTCTTATGCTTGCTAAGGAGACCCTCCACTTTTACAAACCCCAGTGACACATCCTTTTCTCAGTGAAAGACCACCTTCCCCCTAGTGACAGACCCCCATTGCATACGTCAGTACAGACCCCCTGTCCAACATTAGTACGGATTGTTGTCTGTAACAACCGTGATTATTTGAATGTCCCTGTTTGATGGAGACCCTGAGTGTAGGTGTACTTTTAACTAGTGCTAGGGTAAATTAGTACTTCGTCCCTATTAATTCATTTAGTTTTGTCCTCTATAGCATTTAAGGATATCAAACAAACATCCCTTTTGGTAGTCATGTTGGAGAAAAATACTGTTACCCTAATAATGACAATTTACCAGATTTTTGTGGTGTAACCAGTGTCGGTCTTCAGGGCATGGATTTCCAGGCCAGACCTTGGGAGACAGACACTGCCCTAGAGAAATAAAGTTTCAACAAGCAGCTCTTATTGAAGTGTTGATTTCCTGGTACTCCACTGAGCTTAGTAATTCTTCCTACTAACCCTGATATTGTTACTCTATCTTGTAGTGATGTAGGGGTCTGCAAAAGAAATCAGAGAGCACTGCATTCTCTGTTCTTGATTGAAATTAAGAGGTAGGTTGGGCAGCAAGGGAGGTATTTACTTTTTTTCTTTGCATTGAGCATGTAACTTAATAACTGAGTCATTTCAAGTTCTGTCTTGGTAGCAGACATGTCTAGAAGTACTAAGACTGATAGATGGAGGTGCTATACTTTAAGGCGGAGAAAGTCAAAACAAGAGTTGATGACTTATCAGTGCTTTTTGTTTCGTCATTTAGAAATGTTAATTGTGCCTAATCAGTACTTTTAAAAAATACTTTTCTCTTACAGAAAGAAGTGGCCGAAATGTCAAATCCTTAAGGAGAATAAACAATCTGAATATATGGATTTCAACTGTTTATTTAGTTGTTTGCCGAAAGTTCAACTTTACCTCCTTGTGGGAAGAAGATGATGTGAATAGCTGAATTTATGCAATAGGAATAAAACTATATATATATATATATATATAAATATATATACAGTCATTAAAAAGAAAGTACACTCCCTTTCACTTCCAAGGTTTTAGGGTCAAAAGAAAAAATGATCTGCTCAAGCAGGTGTGACCACTAAAGCTAGATGGTTTAGTGGTTAGATGGTCTGGAGCATTCAGGTATGTTTTACCACAATGCCACAAGGAGGAAAGACATCAGCAGTGACCTTGCAGATGAGATTTTAGCTGCCTATTAATATCAGTTGAGTTAAAAGGCCATTTTTAAACAATTTGAAGTTTAACATTCTACAGTAATAAATAATTTTTTCAAGCGAAAAACGTTCAGGACAGTTGCCAGAAGTGGATGTCCCAGCAAATTTAACTCAAGGTCAGACCCTGCAATGCTCATATTTAAAAAAAACTACATAATAGACTTTAAAAGCCTCAATCAAATGTGAAAGTTCATGACAGTACAATTAAAATAAGACTGAATAGGTATGGTTTGTTTTGACTGCTAGGAAAAAGTCTGTGCTCTATAAAAAAAGAGTATGGCACCATATCTTAGGTTAGCAAAGTTATAATGGATAGCACCACTTTTGGCAAAATCTAAACACAGCATATCAGGAAAAACACTTTATACTAACTGTCATGCTCAGTGGTTCAACCGTGAACCCCTCTGTATTCGAAAATTATTTTAGAGTCAGATGTGAGGCCATCTGTGTGACAACTAAAACTTGTCTGAAATCATCAATCATGCAGCAGGACAATGATTCCAAACATATCAGCAAACGTTCAATTTCAGAGTAGAGCGTTTCCCTTTGCAGCTGATTTCCCACAACAGGGACAGGTGGAAAAATCTCTGGGACTGTGGCGGAGATTTTCCAGGTTTTGGGCCTCCTCAGGTGTAGAGACAGAATGTAGTTGGCCACGGTGAGTAAAAAACTATTTAAATGTAAAACCCATTTGAGATTATATACCAAGACCAGAAATGGTTTTAGGGCCTTCTTCTCATTTAGGGAATGATGACGGCATATATCTGATAGGGATGGGATTGGCATGAAAGATCTTTACTGTTCCATTCAGCTTTCATAATGGACTTCTTAGTTTAGTGAAAAGCAAGCTTAAAAATGACATCACATTGTGGGCCATCCTGTTTCTTGGCTCCAAGGGTAAATTCCGATAAATTCAATTACATTTCAAGCACTCTGTAGTGATATCAGGAAGGTGATAGATAGATTTCAGGCATTCAATCTTCCTGCTACACTGACAGAGTAGACGCTGGTGTCTGTGACTGGGACCAAGCCGCACCTTCCCCATGACTGTTGGTGAGAGAAATGGAGTTAGGAGGTATGGGATTCTAGGTGGTATACCCGCTGAAAGTGCTGCTGACTACAAGCCCAGGTGGTGGAGTGCCGAGTTAGATTGCAGCCATCTTGGACAGCTGCTTGCGAGTGCCCCCACACCAGCAAACCTTCAAAAGAATGGCTGAGAAAGAAAATAATCAAGATGTCGCAATGGCCCAGTCAAAGTCCAGACCTTAACTCGATCAAAATTCTGTGTTGAGAACCTAAGATAGCTGTGCATACACAAAAGTCCAAAAATTCTCAAACAAATGAAGCAATGTTGTAAGTAAGAGTGGTCCAAATATCTTCTACAATGATATGAGAGACTGATAAAGTCATACAGAACACAATGCACCTGAATTATTGCTGCTAAAGGTGGTTCTACCACTAAATCATAGTATTTAGGTAAATACTGTAAATAATGACACTGTGAAATCTGTTGTTTTACAACTGAGCATAGATTGAAACAATTAAGAAAACTACTAAGTACCAGATAATTTTTTTGATTTTTTTTTTATACATAAACCCTTATTATCATATATATACAGCAAAAAAATCACTCCATTAACATAATGTAACATCGAGTTAATGGCCATAGACTGTCCAGTAGTTCAATGATACCTTGAACTAAGTCTGGGAGGAGATCCCACAGGGGATCCATCATCTGCTGTCTCAACAGAAGCATGCCACATGTTTTAAGGAGTTCATACAGGCATGTGGGTGCCATATAGCCTGCTGAGACTCATTTTTTTCTAACAGTTTTATTTATGTACATGTACCATTTTCTTTGGATTCTTCCAATACTATTGTACAACACCTAATGGAAAAAAGCTGTAAAAGCAAATAGTGGTAATTTGAAGGTAATTAGCACACTTGAGCAAAATAACGTAATTAATTGATAATGGCCTTGAAATAATTGGTTAACATCGAAACTTGTAGAAACTTGAAGGAAATAAATGTCTTTTCATTTCCTACTTAAACGTCTCCCTGCTGAAAGTGCTGAACATTTGGATCTGATTTATGAACAAGGAAATAATTCTCTAACTACTCTTTCATTAACGTTGACCAATACTGTACTAAGTTGTTTGAGATCATCAATCAAACACAATCAAGAAGAAAATAGGCATATGTTGATCATTTTCTGCCATTTCCTTTTCCATCTGCTTCCATTCTGGCATCTCATCACGCACTGAGGGGTACAGAACACAAAGCAAGCACTGCATATTATCTTACTAACACAAGAATAAGCATGAGTCTCTGCTATTGTATACTGGTACTGCTACCCATGCAGAGGGTTTGGTTCAGTGCACAATTCCTAGGTGATGACTAGATAAAGAGCAAAAGTTAAACCACTTTAACAGAGGTTAGGGCCTCTAAAGTTGCAATTACAAATTAGGAAATAGTCCAAAATATTCATCATCTGAAACAACACTGCATTCTAATGACATTTTTCAAAACAACATTTTAAGCACCTTATATAGAACACTATCTGTTTGTAATATATGTGCTATTAGATACAGTATTGAAGCCATAAAGAAGGACATAATGGATAGCATGACTTTTATTTTCTTCCAGTTGGGGGCAAAGGAAAGAGCTACATTTTCAATGGGAAAGTTTTTGCAAAAACTATTCTTTGATGATAAGTGTAACATAATCATGGCCGAATTTAGATATAATGCTGTATTAACCGTAAATGATGATCAAAATCCACTCTGGGGTGTAAAAATCACCCATGAGTCCATAAACCCTGCAGTTCCACAGTGCCACTCTTAATGTTCAAGATTTCCTATACACAGGCGGGGAAATAAAGGGGTCCCTCAGCAGTAACAGCCAACTCCCCTTTCATGGGCTACAAGGAAGAAGGCACTGGGCCTACCCTACAGTCTTGTTAGGGGGGGCTCTATTTTCTAGGATCTACTCGTTGTGTTATTCCACTTTGTTTTAAGGTTTATTTTATAAGGCACTACTGAAAAAAAGTATATGGTCTACAATATTTATCAATTGTGCACCAATAACCAAGGGAAAATATTAATAGATTCAGATTTCCCGAACTAGAGAGAGTTCTGACTCCCTTTATATCATCTCCATCCCCTTCCCGGTACAATTCTCCTGTTGATTTTCGCCACAAATGTCTAAAGGCAGAAGAAAGAGGTACATAAAAAAAAAAAAATTATCAATGGTCATATAAAACTATTTATATGCTGGGGATGAAAAGCAGTCATATACAGCACAAGTCCTACATTTTCCATAAGACCATTTCTTCTCCTGTAAAAA
>NC_092863.1:74904368-74956623 GCF_032062135.1 Pyxicephalus adspersus | reverse complement strand
ATATATATATATATACATTTACGTATATTTTTTGCAAATGTAATTGAAGATGGAAAAATTCATTGCAATCTGGAAGCATAACATTTCATTAGTTGAAAATGTTGTCTGACATCATTTGATCTGTTAACTATTAACACAGTCAACCTCAACCACAACCGTCCTCATGTCCTCTGGTAAAATAATAAACTGCACCCGGAGCTTTCTGAGTGGTACATTAGGACCCGGAAGCTTTAAAAGTATGAATACTTCCGCTCAAATTAGGATGTACAAGTTTTCTATTGAGGCTGGGTAAGGGTCATATATGGGGTCATAGGTGGATACAGACCTCTCAACTCTTAGAACATTTGGTTGGCTGCTTTATGAATTTGTATGTTCAATTTCTGATACCTAATTTCATGATTTTTGGCAGGGAGTTTCTGGGCAGGAGATTTAATCATAGAAATCCATTGCCTAATAACATTTTACCACACCTTCAAGGTAGAGCAATTTATAATTCAGTAACCTATTTGCTAACCAATAAAGTTTTCCCTATACATAAAAGGGGTAATCAGTTGATATGATTGTTATTGTCAGGAATAATGTAATTGATACTTTTTTAATGCATACTCCACCTAAGTGAATGGTGCTTCTGAAAACATTGACAGCCACCGTACAAAATCTAATGAGAAGAAAGTTCTCTCCCTCTGTCTAAAGAGAGAACATAAAGTGCTTTCACCCACAAAAGTATATGTGAGAAGCCTATTTCAAAGGCATAAAAAAATAATTGTGAGTAAGCAGTGCAATGGACAATGAACCCTATTAGGAATTAATTGTGGATAGGGTATGGATTGTAGTAAAGTAAAGAATAACAGAAAACAACACATAGATGCATGAATCTACATGTAAATGGAACCCCATTGACTAATTATAGTATGCCAAACATCAACCTCACCCTGAAGATTTATTCAGTCATGCACCCAAGAAGGTGCATGACTGAATAAAAACAAACTCTGCGCTTGTTGTACAATCACAGAGAGGAGAATGACGTGCAGGAGAGTAACGGTATTTAGGTTGTAGCATGTCTTTTCCAGTCCCCCCAGCATTTGATTAGTGTGTTTGAGTTTTACAGTCACTATTAAAAGTCAATTTTTTCTAATTGCAAGTCTGGACCCAGCTATTACCATTAAGTGAGAAGATGTAAAAGGATCTTTTGAAATGGCTTGGTTTTACAAAATTGAGAATTTCCCTTACTACATGGACACAAGACTCATATACTCATGAATAATCATGCAATTCAGTAACTGTATAAACTGTGGCGCTTATTGTCTAATAAAGAATGTGTTAATAACACTGGGGAACAAATTGAGCTAGATCTTACACTTACACTATTTTTTGTGTGGTGAATCCAGAAATGACACTGTTTATTGCTATAACATCAAGTTTTTACAATACAGGGCACCCTCCATTTTTGTCAAAAAACGCTTATAGCTTTTCCTGGAGTGTTCAGTGTTAGGAAAATCCCGCCGGATGCTCCAACAATAGTCAGCCATCATATGTACATCCCATCTACCCTGATACCATCCTTCCATGACCTTCAAATTTCGGTGGAATCATTCACCTTGCTCATCACTGACTGCACCAAGGTTTTCTGTGAAAGTTAGAAAGATGGCTGTGCAGAAAATGCACCTTGATGCTGATATTGCAACCAAGCATTTTGTAGCTCTCCAAGAGTTTCTGGACAGTTTCTGTGTAATTATTTGCTTGTATGTTTCCAAGAAAGTCCTTGACAATGGCTTTGAATGATAACCAAGCATTCTTTTTGACTTCTGACATTGTCCTGATGAAATGTTCATCTTTGATGAGATGCGGAATCTGTGGACCATCAAACACAGCAGTCTTTATTTCTTTAAATGACAGGCTAATAAATGCCAAAATGAGGTACTTGAAACTGGCACCTTCAGTTGACAAAGGTTTAACGAACTGCTTCATCAGACCCAGTTTTATTTGTGCAGAGGCGGGAATATAATATTCTTTCTATCAACAAGCGACTCATGTAGAATTTTTGGATCACCTGGTTTTAGGACAGATCTTGGAGGCCAATTCCCTTCCACCCAATGCCTCTCACGGGCTCTTCTGTCCTACATGCAGAGATAACAGGGATACTTGATGTATGCGAGTTGCTGACCAAGAAGTACGCATACCATTTTAAGGTCAACACAGATGACCCAATAGTGTTGGTGATGTTGCAACAACTCAATGACTCTTTATGTCTGCATATTCTTCACAAAGAGAAACTGAATGGCGAATTTAGACTGACCCAATTATATTGCCATTATGAAGGAGGACACACTTTAAGCTCCGCTTTGAGCTATCGATGAATAGTCGCCATTCAGTTGAGTTATTGATTGGAATTCCCAATTCCTCCATTAAATCAGGTATGTTATGACAATACTCAAAGCCACTGTCAGTTTTAAAGTTCTGCAGAAATGCAATTTCCCTGGTTCGAAAGTACGATACCTTTGTTCCTTTTTCAGGCAAGTTTTTCTCACGCAGTCTTGATGCTAGGTATTTTGAAGCCTTCCCAAATCACGTGCCAAATCACTCAACTCATGCTAATCAAATCCTTTACGAACAGAGTGCCCTTCAATTTCAAACTCTTTATGTAATTAACTTTTAATCTCAGGGGTTCCCCAAGACCTGAAAGCTATTTCAAGGGGTTCTCCCATGTTCAAAAGTCAAGAAACACTTTGAAGCGTCCTCTTTGATTTCTTAATAACAGCCTCCTTTTAAAGACTAATATCATTTAATAGAATCTCTACATACAGTTTCCTTGTAACAAAGATGTTGTGGCCTTTAACTCTGTATTATACATCTTCCGTTCTCTCCCAGCATGTGTATGTGGATCTTCACCCTCCAAGCCTTTCTGTGACATGGAATGTGTGTACATGTAAGTGTTTATTTCTGTGTTAAAACTTTGAGAAAAAAGAAAACAAATTTTCCAACTATGCATTTGGCAGAAGTGTGTTCAGCTATTATCTGTCAAAGGCTAGGCCATATGGTGCTATGCATATTTGCCATTCAAGCCTACAAATGGAAAGTTCTGTGAACTGCTATGCAGCTGAAACCACACAAAGTTTACAATATCAAAAGCTACATGTGTAGTACATCATTTTGTGCATCAAAGGTAAGTCTATAATGTGGAAGATATTACTTTTTTTGGATTGCCTATAATGTTGGGCAGCATGGTGGTTCAGTGGTTAGCACTCTGGCCATTCCAGCTCTAGGTCCCAGATTCAAATCTCAGCCAGGACATTAACCACAAAGGAGTTTGCAGGTTCTCCCTGTGTTTGTGTGGGTTTCCTCCCACATATCCAAAACATGCAGTTAGGTTAATTGTCTTCCCCCCAAAATTGTCCATTGACTATGGTAGGGACATTAGGTTGTGAGCCCCTTTGAGGGACAGCTAGCGACATGACTATAGACTTTGTAAAGGGCTGCATATTATGTTGAGCTATATAAATACTGTGTAAAAATAATGTCTACCCATGTGTCACAGGATGAATTTTGCAGAGTATTTGATGTCTTCAAAAAGAAATATTGCCCTGGCAATATGCTAAAATTACACATGTCTGCTTTCATATGATCGATGGATGTGTTTATTAAGTTAATTTAGTTTTCAGATTCCCTTAATTATTTACTTTCTAAAGTTAAAATCTCTGTGTGGATTAATAACTTGATTTCTATGTGGCTATTACATAGAAAACATGTGTGCCAAAAAACAAGTGCATCTTGTCAAATCTGTACACAGTAGTCATGCAATGCAAAGCAAAGGTTTATAGCCAAAGTGTAAATTTGACATAAAACATACAAAATGTTACCAAAACAGCTATCCTTTATCCATCATAACACAGGCTTAACGTTAATAACATCTAACTTCAAAAAAACTTGTTTGTAATATGTTAACCATTTGCCTGTTATTATCGGTTGATTCGTTTTTTCACACAATTTCTGTTCTATGCATACTTCACCTGAGAGGAAATGTTCAAAAGGTCTAAGGAAAAGATTAGTCCCTGTACCTTTTTTGTCTTTTTAATATCTATTTGAACATCAACATTTCATGCAACTTTAATCTGGCAAAATAAAAGACAGAAATCCCATCAATCAAATAGCAGTCATTCAAGTAACAGCTAACTAAACCTCTTTGGCATAAATCCACCAAGAGGTTATTTCCTCTTTACTCAAAAACCAGAGCAGATTCATAGTAAAACTGCACTACTTGCCTGTACGAGCCTAAAGTTTTGTTGTACCCAGTTTAAACAGATTCACGTTTCATGTAAATATGTGTTTTGGCCTGAAGTAAGTTGGAATCTGGAGACTATTGCTAGCACTCTATACAGAAATCTCCGAAATGAAGTGACAAACATACTGCAGGAGTGTCCTTCCAACCCACTACTGAAACGAAGATGATTTTTAAACCATACACCAATGCACAAATAAGCATCATCACTTTACAGAATTTATACACATCATCACATTACAGAAACTATAGAGCTTATAAAGGCTAATAGAAGGGTTCGCACACTGTAGGTGTGGGAGTGTGTGTTATGACAATGGAAGTTGGACAACCGTCTGTGGGTTGGGATGAAGTTCTTTTTAGCTTGAGTTAACCGAAAACTTTAGCCAGAAATATCAGCCTGGGGTTTGCAGCATTTAAGGTGCTATTTTATATTGATAATTCAGGAACAGGAAAACCCATCTGAGTTCCCCATTTCTATTAGACAGAGAAAAACAGACAGACAGTTAGAGAGTCAATACAAAGTTTTGAAAGAGAACTTTCTCTTTCCCTCTTGATGAGCTGGAAGTTGTGTTGGGACTAGGTGAGTGAAAGAGTAATTTTTCTATAGATTGGGAGCTGGAGTCTACTGCAGGCAGGCACTTGAATTTCTCAATTGACCACTACATGTGTTAGCTAGGGTTCAGTGCCAACAAAGATCCTGCACATTTCTTGTACTGCTCTGTGGAGTGGGGACTATGGTTAGGCAGTCACTTATGTGTAATGTTCACAATTGTATGACATTTGCATCTTAGCCTTACTGTAGAATGGGTTTGGATGGAACTCTCTGACATGTAACATATGATAAGCATAGAAAGGTTTTAATAAAACTTATAGGATATTTTATTATTTTATCATCAACTTTAGGAAAACTCAAGAATGTTTTGAAATTCTTTCAGCGTAATTTTCTAAAGTTTTATATTTCACATCTATTTGTCTGTGTGACCTGTAGTGCCAGCAAAGGGTTTTCAACCAAGGATTAGAAATAAACATTTTAGTTTCAGATTTTTAATTTGTCCAATTACTTATGGGCCACTGAAATGAAGTGATTGTGTAAAAAAAGGCTTTAGTTCCTCAGATTTTTATGCAATCTTTTTGTTCAACCCACTGAATTAAAACTGAAAGTCTACAGTTCAACTGCATCTGAGTTGTTTCATTTAAAATAATTGTGGTAATGTACAGAACCAAAATAAGAAAAAAGTTGTCTCTGTCCAAATATTTATGGACCTAACTGTAAATCTATACTGCATACAAAAAAAAATTACATGATCGAAATTTCACTGACTTGATTGTATATATGAAAATATTTAGCTACTGTACATAACTAGTTTATGTTCTTGCTTAACCTTACATAAGATTAATAGAAAAGGTTACAATGACTACAGCCCTACATAACTAAAATAATCTATATGTCATTGGAGTTTATGTGCATCATTTAGCTTATTAGACTGAATATACTCTGACAAAGAACATGCGGCTTTCCATCTGCTTCCAGGCTCCTAGATTTTAGGCAATATAAAAGCCACATGGAAAATGGTAGCACTGCATGGTATTAGGCTGCTTCCTTTGTGAAGTCATGATGTTTCCTTTAAGATAACAACCATACATCTCATACATCTTATTTTATTTACATCAAACAATTTATGCATGATTATTCTAATGACACAGAAACATTGCTTTAATATGTAAACAGAATGATGTAACAGTCATTAAAAAAGCACAGAAAATACTACAAACATATATATTAGAGCAGAATAAAGTGAACGCAGGAAATTGTCTGCACAAAAATCACTATGTCTGTTAATGCATACCTGTAATAAGAGGAGAGAATATACCTACTCTTCCGGCAAGCCTGTTCTGGAAAGCTTGGCTTTTAATGCACCCAGGTGGCAAATATGTGTCTGGTTGAATGGGTAAAATATCAACATGTTAGCCATTGTTTTATAACTACAAGTTCCTTTGCATCCCATGGCACCTCTTTATTTTGACTGGTTTAGGTGTGTGATTAATGGACTGAGTATATTGTGGGTGAAATATTGATGAGCTGCATCAGAAGTTATTATAGATCAACTAGGAATGTGACTAATGAATGTTTTGCCTACAAAAAGAAGTAATAGACATCCCTGTTTTCTACCTCCAGAAATTTAGGACGCATGTTAGGATACATACTTAGTAGTATGATGAATAATATTTTTGATTTTTCCTATTACATTTCCACATCAAATTAACTATTTTCTGAAGACATTAAATTATTACACAAAATCAAAAACAGAATAGTGTCTTGTGCAGTGTTGTCATTTTTTACCACCAGTGTTTTGACAAATATTACATTTGGTATGTGTGGTTTAAAACATTTTGTAAAGAAAAAAAGTGTAGTGCCTATCCAGAGGAATGTGCAAGATCGTGCAGTTTTCAACCTCAAAAATATTCTCTAAATGCAGAAAAAACAGTCAATATTTCTGTAGTCTTCACATTTTTACATTGTACCGTAAGTTTAGGGATCGGTAGCACAGGTATGATATAGAGCAAAATAACCCCAAAATAAAATAAAACCTCCTTTTGAAGTTTGGAAAACAAAAACTGCAAATATTGTAAAAAATAAAAGCCTGTAAAAATAAAAGTCTGTTACATTGCTACTGCTGTGTGTTGTACAAATTCTTTATCCTGTGCTTTAGTGTTCAACTATACTATTTCAACAGTGGACATCCCCCCTATGCATATATTCAGGGATGGTGAATTGCTGTATTATAACAATCTTCTAGGTAAATATGCAACTCACAATTGTCAAAAGAATTAAAGTGTATGTAAAACAAAAATATTGTTTAGCTTAAAATAGACTTAGGAAGAGTTAAAAAAATGATGTAAGAAGAGACCCATGTTTTATTCAGTTTGAGTTTGGTTTACTGGTTTCCAGTCAAACACAAGTTAATGTCTACCATAAACATAGATGTTTACCCTAACGAGAGGCTTACAGCTAATGGTTGGCAATGAGGATTTTGGCTGTAGGTTCGTTGTTAAGGTACAAAGTTTTCATCAGCTAATAGAATGGGCTCACAGGCAATATCCATATTGCCACCCAGATAAATGTTTTCTATTTTAACACATTAGAAATCTGTAGAATACAGATTTGCTGCACTTTTGTCCCTAAAACTCACTGACAAGGAGGTAGAACAGACACAGAAACTATTCCTGTGAACAAATACAGTGATCACTGTTGGGTTAATCATGATCACCAATTAACAAGGGTCCTGATCTCTGCCCAAAAATACCAGCTGTCAAATACTAAAAGCTAATAATAAGAATAACTGCATTCTTCATCATTAATTTCACATTAGGTGTTTCATTTACAAGTAAAGTATCTTCACAGTACAGGTCCAAAGGTGTGTAAACTGTATTTGAAAATGAAAAAAATGAATGGACTCCTATATTTGGCATATTTGGCATGTCCACTTTTTCATTTTAAGTTTTTAAGACATTTAATTCAGGTTATTGCAAAACATCTAAGATAACTAGCTAGAGTTCTTTTCACTTCCACAAAGCTGTTTAATTTGCTTCAGTTTCATTATATAATCCCAGATAAACCTAATAAAAGTGAAGTCAGGGCTCCTTGAAGACATGCTATCTCTTCAAGGACTCCTTCTGCTTCTTTTCCCTTAAGATTTTTTGGGTTGTGACTTTGGGTTATTTGGGATAAATTACACAACTCTGTGTTATTATTACATGATAAATACGTATCTGCCAGTATTTTCAGCATTTACCCTAAAACCTGACCAACTCTGCTCCATCAATCTCAGAAATGCAGTTCCAAGAAACCACCATTATATTTTATTGTTGCCTGCATACACAAAGCCATGCACCGCTGTTAAGGGATTTATTAAATAAACTGCTTTCTATTAAAGCCAAATATTTTAAATTTCATCTTATTTTTCGTTCACATCAGTTCATGTTTTTTCATCCATTGTCAAGTTGCTTGGGCTTGTTGGAGGCATATTAGCCCAAAGTCTTTAATGAGTATGACTTCTAAGTAGACTTCTGAAGACTGTATATGTACCATGACTGCAGCAAAACTGATCCAGCAGGCTATTAAATCTGCACAACCCAATGACCCCACCAAAACAAAACATAACCCTCTTCAAAACTCAATTAAATAAGCACAAAATAATGTTTTGGTTAAATGGCCTGTAGACCTTTTATTATAACAGTAAACTATAAAAAAAATGTAATACACATTTTAATACAAACTCTAACTTAAATAAATAACAAATAAACTACATATAAGACCCAAACAAATATACTAACATCTCTACCTTATAAAACATTAAATAACTTGCTGCAACAATTCAGCCTTACATGTTGCTGGTCCTTGAAGGCACCCAATTACACTGGTGGTCTGCTTCACCATGATAAAAGGTCTATGTAATTGCTCCCAGTCGCAAAATCTTCCATCTCGGGAACTACGTTTACCTATCTCCCAACCCACAGACCACCACCGAAAATCAACAGTTTCACAAAACAATGGGGACTCCACACCAACGATGGGTCCTCAAACCACCACTACATTTAAACAAAATACCAGCAACCCCGAAGACCTCAACTGCCCTACCTGTCAAGCCAAACAAAACAAAAGGCACACCCATCCAAAACATAAATAAAAAGAAGGTGGGTGGGAGAGATAAACTTTTCTCCTCGCCCTTTTCCTTAGCTACTGACCTCCCAGTTCCTGTACCTGACCTTTTATCCAGTTGCCCCCTCCTTCACCTTCACCCCCCCCCCCCCTTTACATCAGCTCTGCCTAACTTCTGAGACTAATTTAACCCTTTGCTAGCCTGCACACCAGATTGCCCAGTCATGCTGGCCCTCCTCTATGCTCCTTTTACTCGCTCGCTCCAGGCCTGAATAATCCCACTGGTTTCTGTTAAGTCTGAGCTGATGTGCCACTGGACATCTTCCAATTGCAAACAGAAGTCAGCAAGTGCTATGTTTCTCTTATCTGTTGCAGTGTTTCCTTGTCTGACCATTCCATTTTTGGCCCTCAGCATTGCCTGATTTTTATGGTTCTACAGACCAACTTGGACAGCATATCTAGAAACACCAATCTTCTTTCAAATTTCAGTCTGTGTGTTACATTTTTTGTTTGGTAATTTTTTTAATAATAACATCATACAGCTACCATCCTAAAGTTAACAGTGGGTTTCAGCTGGCCAGCAGCTTAGATTGCTCTGCTGACACACATATAACTGTAATTCAGGTAGCAGGAAATAGTAGGGGGCAAAAATAGAAGACATAGGCGTGTGTTTGGGAGACACACCGTTATGCATGGAGAGACAGAACCACTAGTGGCTGCTATAGCTTGCATGGATGTGGTGTGAGCCCTGAGAAGGGCCGAGGCTCAAAGTCTAAGCAGTAACCAGGTTTTCTTTAGCTATAGCTATAGTTTTCTATCAGCCTCGGATGGTGAGGAGGTTGCTCCACTGGTTACTGCCAGGTTGGGATCCTTGGGCACACCAAGGTGGTCAAAACACGGTACCAAATCACAAAGCTGAACGATTGTCGAGGAAAGCAGGCAGCAAGCAATAGAAGTCAGGTCACAGGCCATGGCTCAATTTCCAGGGATCCAGGAGACAGACACTAGTGACACAGGGGCCACTGCAGGCACAGGGAACACAGCAGACACTGGAAGCAACAGGAAGCACAGGTGATGTAGGGATATCCACAGACAGACAGGAACACTGGAACAGCACACGGAAGTTGGCTGGGAACCGACAGACTGGACAACGTGGGGTTAACGCAGGAGCTGGACAGAGGAAACACTGAATTAAGCACCAGGTGACTCAACAGAACTAGGGGCTTGGCACAATGGTGACACGTTGCATGAACACAGAGTGCAGTGTGTGAGCTAGCTAAATAGCCAGGGCTGGTCAAGAAGCTATTTTCTGATTGGCCAGTGGATTGGACGGAATTGATAAAGCTTGGAAACGGGCACGCCCAGCGTCAGTTCATGTTTTTTCATCCATAGTCGAGTTGCTTGGCCAAAAACTCGAGTTGCTTGGCCACATACAAACTCTAACTTAAATAAATAACAAATAAACCACATATAAGACCCAAACAAATATACTAACATCTCTACCTTATAAAACATTAAATAACTTGCTGCAACAATTCAGCCTTACATGTTGCTGGTCCTTGAAGGCACCCAATTACACTGGTGGTCTGCTTCACCATGATAAAAGGTCTATGTAATTGCTCCCAGTCGCAAAATCTTCCATCTCGGGAACTACGTTTACCTATCTCCCAACCCACAGACCACCACCAAAATAAACAATTTCACAAAACAATGGGGACTCCACATCAAGGATGGGTCCTCACCCAAAACATAAATAAAAAAGAGGGCGGGTGGGAGGGGAAAACTTTTCTTCTCATCCTTTTCCTAAGATACTTTCCTCCCATTTCCTTGATATTGATAAAGCTTGGAAACAGAGGCACACCCAGCATCAGAACTGCTCGCATGCGCAGGAGAGGGCCATCTGTGCCCCAGCAAGGAAGAGGTAAGTGTGACACACACAATGGACACATCTCCATGTTGGCCAAGGCAGATACATACAGCAATAATCAGAACTGATTGAAGTCCTTGATTTAAGGCCATGTAATAATTATTTGTGATTAATTTGGTTATATGCCTAATATGGGTAATAGTTTATTGTTGTATGTTTATATGCTTGTGTATTGATAGATCCACTATTTTATTTTTGTATTATTTGTGTTTTCTTTACACATTTGAAATCTTTGATCCAGTATATGTCCAATACACCATGTTTGTGTAACAATTCTTGTATATATCCCTTGACAATTGTTGTTGAACTGAGACTAATGTATAGCAGAAGCATGACACAGGGAGTGACCATATTAATGTAGTAAGACCACCATGTGTCTTGTTGCTCTTCTCAGTCTTGCCATTGTGTAGGAACTGTTTAATGACCCTCAATGTGTAAGCAGAGATCTTCCTCATCCTTTTTCATTCAGCTGCTTCTGTCTAATTTAAAGTTTTTTTTCTAACCTATCTTGTTGATTGTTTAACATACGTGGTATAATTGTTTAGCCATGCTTGGACCATGGGCTTGCAAAAGCCTTGATTTTTCTAATCCCTAGGTATAACAGAATAGAATTGTTCTAAAGGCACATGGTTGCTTTATGTGTAGGAACTATTTATTTTTTAATACTTATTTTTACTTTTTCTCATGTGTCATAATTTTACAGTATTGTCAGCAATGTATGTGAATTGTGTTGCTTGAAAAAAATGTTTTTATTTTAATTATATTCCGCTTCTTCTCCATGTGGCCTCTCCTCTAAGTAGTAGACTCAAAGTCCTGGCATTCCCAATCACACTGATTTCTGCTGGATTTATGGTAAAATATTTATAAAAGATGAATTTTACTGACAATATTTAAAACATTAAATTTTCTGTTTAAAATAAATACATAAAACCACTTAAACCCTGTTAAATATATTGTTCAAACCTAAATATATCTAGTGAAAGTGTGGGCTTAATATTTTCAGAATATGAGTTTTTTTTTAATTAATGTATTTGTTTTCTTTAACAATGTTTACCTTAAA
This sequence comes from Pyxicephalus adspersus, assembly GCF_032062135.1. Lineage (NCBI taxonomy): Eukaryota > Metazoa > Chordata > Amphibia > Anura > Pyxicephalidae > Pyxicephalus > Pyxicephalus adspersus. The sequence goes on along the minus strand of NC_092863.1, from coordinate 74,944,700 downwards.
GTGTCACTAAAGGCAAAACAATAAAGAGTCATACTTGTTTCTTGCTTTAATGATACAATAATTCTTCCTGTTGTTCTAAAATATGTGTTTAATTATTAACCCACATTGGTGCCCTATACCCTTTACAAAGAACCTCAAATTTTTAAAGCCTACGGCTCCTTTCAGCATGCGACATTCAGATATCTTCTTATGTAGTCACCCCATTGTGCTGTAGGTAGCTGGGACCACAACATCCATATCCTTCATGAACAGTGCAAGGAACCATAAAACATTTTTTCCTATAGGCAAGGCAGCCACTTTGCTTTTCCATGTTGCAGCCACTTTGCTTTTCTATAGTTGTTCAGCTAGAAATACCAAAAACCATCAGCAGCCTCTGCAAAGATTACCAGCCAAATATACCAGATTTTTTTATATATATATATATATAATATAATTTTATATATATATATATATTTGTGACTTTAGATCTCCTTTAATTTCAGAAAGATATTAAAGAGCAGTCCAATAATCATTGAAAATAAGGGGCTGAAATCACAGCTGTCTTTGGTCTATTTAATAACCACATGGGTAGACAACAGCCCACGCTTGGGGTTTTAGAGACTTCCCCTACAGTGTATTGTTTTCCAATAAGCTTTTAATAAGATCCCTTTGGGTGGTTAGCTGTGGTCAGAACTGCCTTATCCTGTCTACATTATCCAGTCCTCTGGGTGGGAGCATCTGCTACATATGCTCATTAGGATTGCATGACAACTTGTCAGTATCACTACAGCTGTAAAAAAAAGTCAGAAGAGAGGCCTTCATAATCTAACAGCTTTATCACTGATTTGTGCACTCTCTTATCTATTATTCACATGATCTTTCATTCTGTATTTCAAAATCATTGATAATTTTAAGAATTTGACGAATAATGCATACTTCATAGTGACATATGACTATGGTAGGGACAGTTAAGCTGCGTACACACATCCAGTAATTATAGTTGGAAACGAACGACGGACGACCGATTGTCCAAAAATCATTCTAAAAAAAGTGGCCAACAACGCCGACGAACAAGGGTTGACGTTGGAAATGAATGACCCGCACAGCGGATCTGATTGGTTGACGATCGTTCACTATCTATTGTGTGTACAGTCGTTCAGTGATTGTGCATGTTTCTGCAATACACTTTCTCTTTTACATGTCACTCCCTGCATCGTTCAAACGATTGTATCTAGCGTGTGTACACTATTGGTGGATTATATTTGAGTGATCGTATCGTTACGGCATGTACAGAATTGTGCACAATATGATTGTTCAAGTATCATCGTGCATATTCGTTGAACGGTTGTAGTCGTTTGTTTTCTAATGATAATTATTGGTTGTAAGTGTGTACCTAGCTTTAGTTACTGGTCTAATTAAACTGTGTAAAGAGCTATGTAATGTATCAACACTTTATAGGTTAATAATAATACTTCTCCCTTTATGCTTAAGCCAACTTTTGCCTTCCAAGCCATTGAAATATGTCCTAACAATAGGATATTTGGGTTTATTTAATAAAGATACAGTGTTGTATGCCACAAATTATGCTTATCAGTCTAATATTGGTTATTATTTGCCTTAGCAAATATGCAAGCATTTTAAACATACCAGTATATAAAGTGTGAAAGACAACATTCCTAGCAATTTATTAATATATGTGCAGTGCAGACCTAGGCACATTTTATTCTGCACAAAAAAACGGAGGATGCCTAAAGCCTACAAGAAGCAAACAGCGTGCTATAGATTCACATGGAGACATAGTAAACTTCACAAACCAGTTAGTTAGATATTTATTTGTTAGACATAGGCTACATCCAACAGTAATGGGCTATCCATAAATGGGTAAAAAATATATAAGACAGAGAGACAGAATACTGGCGCTAAGGGCACCCAGTTCTAGCTCTATACAGTAAGTTTTGTATTTGTCTTTTCATCTTATTGTGACAGCTGAGTTACTATCTAAGTAGTACAAAGATCAACTAGTCCTAGGATCCTGCTAACGTTAAAGCGGATCTAAACCCTTTTCTAAAAATTGGGATCAGGCAAGTCCTGTTTATAAAATAACCTTACCTGCCTGAATGCATCTTTTACATGCACTCACCTGTTCCTATTCTAATGCAGGACACCACAATTTTTCTTTTTGTTTTGATCTTTGGTTATCTTGGTTACAAGGCTGGGATAACCTAATTTCGCACAGGCGCGTAGGAGTTTATTCAGACCCAGCAGCTGTAGGGAAAGCCTGGCTGTATTGAGTGACCCAGTTTTCTACACTGAGCTAAGCATGCACTGGGGCTGCTTAATGTAGAATATTATTAACTAATACCTTATGGTATTCTTATGTGGGAGCATACACAGCTCAGAATGCAACTGTGGCATTGTCTGGGATGAGAGAACTCCATATATGTGAGGAAGTTAGGTCATCATGGTGCAGCCAATCAAGACAACCAAAGATCCTGAACTTGGACCAATGGGTATTTATCAAGGTGATTTTTACATTATTACCTATGAATGTAAAATTAACTTGCTAAAATTTTTAGCAATCAATTACTGCCATTAAGACACATTGACCTGGAAGATTCCCACAAGGGAATGTTTGATGTAATGTCTGATTCCCTGTTTTATAAATAGAGCACATGAAGTGTATGCATGAAGTTTTAAACATTTAGGCAACACATAACAAAATATATGGTATTTATTGTGTATGCTTGTTTCCTTTAGATGACAGATATTACCAGTTATGGATAAATTGGAGCCCTGGACAAGAATTAAATTGTACAGTAATGCAAGTAATAGGCATTTCTTAACTGCCATTCATTCCCAGCAGGGCCGCAGTGCACCTGGCTAATGACCATGCATCAAGCTTGTAAACCAAAATAATGGAAGCATCTTTTCTTGTGCGTTGCCCTGCAGTATAAGTTGGGTGAAGCCAGTTGCTTTCATTTCTGCTTGCTAAATCGATAGCTAAAACTGTAGATCATACAACTCTCTGCATGTATAGAGGAGGCCATTTGTGGGTGAGGGAAGTTTCTAGTGCCCTAAAAAAATGTGATAGACCTAGGCAATTGACCCCCATATACCAGCCCTAAGGAAAAATTCTCCTTAACAGCTTGCTTGACTTATTGTTCTTAAACTACTGTAAGTATTTACAGTGGTACCTCGGTATAAGTCCGCTTTGGAATAAGTCTAACTTGGTATAAGTCCTGTTTGGACACAAAAAATTTTGCTTGGTATACAACCTTTGTGCTAGAACTTCCCATATTTACCTCTCTCGAGACAAAGCCATGACTGCCCACGAGCGTCAGTACACCAGTTGCTACCATTCAGTGACCACCCCGCGCTATAACTCTCAGTGAATTATATAACATCCCCTCCTCCTCCCTTCTCAGCACCATCCTAGTAGGCACCCAACTCTTCTCAGTAAGGTAAAGGGAGGTTAAATTTTCATTTTTTTCATCTAATTGCTTTTGTATTTTAGTATTAAGCAGTGTTTAAATTATTTTATACAGCTCCATCAATGTATATTATGCCAATAACAATAGGATTTTATTTCATGGGAACGGATTAATCATTTTCCTTGTTTTTCTTATGGGAAATATTTGTTTGGTATAAGTCCTGTTTGGTATAAGTCCAAGGAACAGATTAAGGACTTATACCAAGGTACTACTGTATATATATATATATATATATATATATATACACATAAATATTTACAGAGAGATAGAAAAATTCACTGGGTCATTTGCATGGTTCGTTTCATGAATACCTGACAAGTAAGATTCTGAATAGGTTGGATAAACAGTTCAAAGTGCACTAAAATTCAGATTGTATAATATCCTTACTCACTATGCCATAGTCAATGGGGTGATGCATTGTTGATAACAATGTTTAAATTCTAACTTTATGGCAAAACCTAAAACTGTGATCTTCTCCAGTGACTGAATTAAGCGTGACACTGAATGTAGCATGAAAGTGTTTTGGACGTCCCTTGATGCTGCTAATGCCTTGGTGTACATATCTCAGTGTGTATCATTTTCATGAAATTGCTTCTTTGATCTTGTGCAGGAAGTCAACCCCTGGTCACCTCTGATTTAGTCCATGTTTGGTTTGAATTAGGAAAACATGTAGTAATATGGGTTTTAACTTCCTGTTGCTGTTGTTAAACTTGAGTTTACAATCCCCTATTTACTGTTTATGTTTATTCAGTGGCTGCATTCATTATTTATTTGTTACTTCATATTTGTTTTACTTATGCCCCCTTAATTGTTTTTACCATATAAGTGGTGGTGAATCAGTTGAAATTAGAGTCTTTTTTAGCAAAGTGAAAAAAATTTGACCTTCAAGGAAAAAAAAACTGCCAGGATGCCTTTAATGACCTTTATTACCTAAATACTCTCTAGCATGTTTGAAATGTTTAAACTTAAGTTTAGGGAAGGAAATATATCAAATTATCCTGGGGAAGTGGACCATGCTTTGCTAATACCGCAATATTGCAATACAACTTGGTAAATAATATTAATTATGACTGGTGAAGATGAATGAAAAACTTATTTTGTGCTTTAGGTCCAAATAAACTTTTTGTTTTAATAAATTAAATACGAATGCAAAAATCTACAGCTGATTAGAAACAATAACTGCCTGGATGGATAAGCATGTTCTCTTGATTTCTCTGAAGAATAAAAGCATTAAATAAAGTGCATTGATAGTTTTCCATAGGGTAATAGAAGATAAGTTAAGATTACATTTATTGCTGCTACTCTTTAGAAGAGAATGTTACTACTAAATTACTCAATATTGTGATTGTATATAAAATATAAAAAACATGTAAAATGAGAATCATTTTTTTGACATAATAAATACTTGGAGATGTTTGAGGATTAAAAGGGCTGAACCATTGGCTTCCGTTCGTCTATCATTTTTTATATTTTTTTTTTGCAAGCTACATTTATTGCTATATGACTTTTTCTCTCTTTCTGACAAATCACTTTTGGAAATGTAGAAAAAAAAGACAGACATAGGCTACTTTTTTTTTTTAAATTTTTTTTTATTGAATATGAGCTCATGGATAGAGGTGTGTTTGTTTAATAGGCTATAATTCCTTCATCAAAAAGATAGGTCGCTGTGCAAAAAAAAGTATGATTTGACCACAGGTCTCTAAACAATGAGGATGCCCATGAAAGTATCAATCCATCTTCCATACAATTGTTATGGATGTGTTGATATTGATTATCTCAGAAATGACAATTTATTTGGAAGGAGTTAAAATCACAAATTTTGTTTTGTCCATGGCAAGTTTTAGAAAGAAGAATGGCAAAAGAATGAGATTGCTTTGAGGGAGTTGGGGACTTTGGATGTTAAAGAAGGGAGGTCAGGTGAAGAAAGATAGATTTAGGCATCATCCACAAACATTAAGTACTGGAAGGTAAATAAACTAAAGAGTGGTCCTAGATGGTAGGTATAAATAGAAAAGAGATAGGGACCAAGAACTGAGCCTTGGGGAACTCCAAATGGGATTGGGTGAGAGAGAGAAAGGCTATGGTAATGAGAAACTGAGAATGTCCTATCAGGTAGTAGGTAGAGAGCCAGGAGTGTTTAGATTAGCATGAAAGCAGTAGCAGTCAGTAAAGTTGGTTAGTTAGAACAGGAAACAATCTGGATCATACAGAACATTATTAGAGAGTTGATGAACAAGTTTTCCATGAACCTGCCGTTCCATTCCAGGAAAAAAGGAAAGAGAGAGACAGGCTGGCAGTTAGAGAGGTCTGCTGGGTTTAGCAAGGCTTTCTAGAGAATTAGTTTTATGATTGCATGTTAGATTGGAGAGTATGATGCCTGTTAATGTAATAAATTAAATAAAGAGGTTAGATAAGGTATGAAGGAAAATAGTATTACTATAGTAATACTAAATAGTATTTATTATTATTCAATTATTTTTCCCTTATAGTCATGTATTTTGTAATGTGATTTTAGTCACATTAAGTTTTTTAGAATATATTTTATGCACTATTCATCAGGAATGGTAAAAGAATTGTTATGTAGCAAACATAGATTTGATATAATGGATCCGATTTAGATTCGGATTTAGGTTGTGGTTAAATAGTGGGATATTCCAAATTAGTATCTGGAAATTCTAACTACCAAACCATAACATATGTTTTGGCTGAGAAGGACCAGCTTTACGGTTGCTGATGCCATGTAAACATTTATTTTATAACTGACACCACAATATGTACAATGTCATCTAAATATCACCGACAAAACTCAACTGTGAGAAATATTTGGATAACAAATGTATAATTTTTTGTCAACATAGTAAATACATATTACTGACAACGCCTTGCTGCATGACACATCAATGACATCCATTTGTGCTCAAGGCATTTTGCAATAAATGTTTGGCCAGTCTGTCTGGGAACTCTAACTAACTCTAAAACTAATATTTGCTTGACAGGAAGGAAAAGAAGAAAACTCATTTATGGAGATTTACAAACTAATAGCAAACAAAGAATTTTTAGTGGTGGTGAAGGATTAAAATTACTGGCAGGCTTTTGTTGTCAAGTTTATTTTCACCTGCTGTCGAGGAGATATATAGGACAGAAAGGAAGGCGATAGATGCGTAAGTATCACGCTCACGCTAGTTCAGGATGGTGTGATCCCTAAGAAGGGACAAGGTGTTGAGTGTAAGCAACAGTCTGGCTTTCTCCAGATCCTCTAGAGATGGTGAAGTTATGGTGCGGACTGTTGCCAGGTTGCGGTCCTTGGGCACACTAGCAAGCAGAGGATAGTCAAGGAAGGCCGGGGTCGAGGCAGGCAGCAGACAAGTGATGTCAGGAACAACGACAAGGGTCAAATATCAGGAATACAGAGAATAGATTCTGGTGACAAGGGGGTCACCGAAGACACAGAGGAAACAGAGGAGACACAGGAAGTAACAGGAGGCACAGGTAACACAGGGGTCACTAAAGACACAGGGGGACACCCAAAATGAACATGGGAACACACAGGGAAACAGCAAACTGGGTGACAAGGGGTTAACACAGGAGCTGGTCAGAGAAAGCACAAGGAATCAACCAACAGATGTAAAGGAAAGGCTCAGCAGAGCTAGGGGGCTTAGCAGTAATGGAGATACATTGCATGAACCCTAGGGGCTCTAAAGGGGTGTCTAAGCTAGCTAAATAGCCTGGGATGATCAAGAGGCCAGATTGGCGAGCGGGAGGGGCGATGCTCAAAAAACTTAGAAAAGCGTCCAGGATCAGAACTGCCAGCATGTGCAGGAGAGGACCGCTAGCTCTTTGGCAAGGAGGAAGTAACTGTGTCAGAAAGGACTTTCAGAAAACTTTGCGTTAGCTCAGGAACCAGTAAACCAGATCAGATGCTAACTGCTTGTAGGCTCAATTTGTCTGATTGAAACTGTTGAAAATATTACTAGTTCATAGAACATGATTCAAATCTTGAATTACAATAGCAAAACAACATATATAAAAAACCTAAACACTGCATATCCAACAAAGCCTGGATATGTGCAGACACCCAGTGGACCCCACTAGACTGCTAGACTAAACTGCACTATAGTTTGATGAAAAAATGGAAATATACCAAGTTATAAAAAATTGTGCAATATATTTATTATCCATAGTGTATGTATAGCGTTGGAATGTTTTTTGTTGATCTGAAACATTTTTCAAGCCATGGCCCTTCAGAGTAAAATAATGTTTATAACGAGCAGTTACACAATGGCTACCCAATGCAGCTCTGTAGCCACTGGTTCGATCATTCAGTTTTGGAGGCCATTTTTCCTTATTCTGGAAGTACTACTACTTTAGTGAAGCACACTATGCACTTCTCCAGGGTTCATGATGGAAACCCACCAGAAATAGTTTGTTAGGTTACTGCACCCTACATTTTGCCGCCTTATCTTATAATGTGGAACCAGTGTAGATCCTGTAGTTTGTCACAGAGTTCTCTACTTAATGCAGCAAAGAACCCCATGACTCTGAGGTGTGGTGGTAGAGCTTGTAAGGCAATAGCTCTTTTTGAATGGACCTCTTACCTGCTAACCAATAAACAGAATTTAGTTTAGACCTATTAAGCTGCAAATTGCTGTCATGACACATAATGTTCTATGTTTGTGTATGATAAGGCAAAATTATATTCCATTATACTGACCTGTCCCTGTTCTGTAGTAGGGTGCTGCCATCATTTTCCTTCCTCTAGTTGCAATCTTTGGCCATCTTGGTTGGCTGGCGCAGAGGAGGCCAGGATTGCCTGGCGCTGCAATTTTGCCAGTTCCACTGACAGATCAGGCAGGTAAGAATGCTTTGAAGAAGGACATCACCTCTCTCTTTCTGCAATAAAGTATTGCCTGATCCCAAATTTTAAAAGGGGAACTGGGAAAATGTCCATATGTGGAGTAGGTCCACTTACTACATACCAGTGCTAAACATAATAGAAATTTTTCAGTTGTAGTAGCAGTTTCCAAAATTCCCTAAAGTATAGAAATATTTGCTAACCATAACTTGACCACACAGTTAGGATATTCATCATCAGAATTAGTTACTGGTATTTGCAGTGGTATATAATCAATTAGCTTGAAAAAATGGCGTTTTATAAAGGTCATCTCCACAACTCATGAAATTATTTGTACAGAAACTGTTGGTTGCATATAAACTTTTGTTTCACGTTAAATGCAAGTTTTTTTTTTCCATTACCTTGGAGGCAGCTGATAAATTTCTGGAATCTTCTTGAATAAATCTTCTTGAATCAAATGGTCTTTGGCAATTATAATTGTCAGCTGTATCAAATCATTCATTGTTTGACTCCCGTTATTGCTTTTGCCAGTACTATCAAATTTATTAGACAAGTCCACAGCTTAAAATGGAAAAACTTCAAAAAGTAAAAAAAATAATTCTATGTTGTAGGGAACATTTAGAAAATGGTAACCTGAAAATTGTACTTTTAGTCTAGAGTTCCTCACAAAAAAAATAGCAGTGTACCTCCTGGTATGTGAGCTTGCTTCACAGCTGTATGTCTACATGTAAAAGCCATTCAGAAAATATCTGCCTAGACATATGACCTCCCAAATCCCTCATTATGATAGAGGTTGAGGCAAAATATTATGGTATGTATTTTATATGCTGTTGGTTCTTTTGTATAATTATGAAGCATATATGCTATGACTATATATGTGAACTAATACATGTTCAATCAATTTGGCTACAGAAAACCTGTTCTATGTCTCTTTTTTCTTGATTTTGACATTTAGAAAATATTTAAACAGTTTCAGCTATCCCTAATTTTAGAGATCCCAGCAGTTTGTGTTTTACCAGTTACTTCAGGAGATAGATGGCCCGAAACCTACAATGCATGAGTGCTCTGTAGGGCTCTGCAAACTTTACCTGGCTCACCAAGCCTCACCTCTCCAAGACTATTTCAGTAGTCACAGTGTGCTGAAATTACTAGTTCCTCAACACTCCTCCGACGCCCATAGGAGTCTCCCATAGTTAACTTAAAAAAAGTATTGTCAAGAAGACAAGAAACCAGAAGACTAAATTAAAAACTCAATACAGACTTTTCCATGACAATTACTTGAAAACATTTTACCAAGCTGTCAACCATACAGCAATATTCAGTGTCGGGGTGCTGCTTGGGGAATAAAGGCTCATTACCCCCAGTGTGTTATAATAATGCAGAAGCTTACACACAGAACTGAATGTTTAGGTAAGCTAGGTTGCCTTTCATTTATATTGGACCCCAAACTCACCTTACCAGTGAACTTCAGTGCAAAACCTAACAATGTACTACAACACCAGCCCTACTTGGATGCATTTGCAGTGCTGATTTAGTAGAAACAACAATGTCAAAGGATCTGAATAAGGATTTAGGTCAGTATATCTTTCTTTTCAAATATATAAATGATAATAGTTGTATGTATGCATTTATGGCTGTTTTGTACACATTTTTTTTTTTTTTAAAGTTAGGACTAAATATTTAATTTTCTCTGGGTAGTTTTTTTTTAGACAGCAGGTGAAGTTGTAGACTGCTTTTTACGTATTATGTATTGTCTCAATATATGTAGTTAACAGAGATCAGTAACACATAATTGAAAAAAAATAGAAAAAAAAAAATAAATGAAATTTACAGAACTTCAATTTAGTCACTTATCACAGAGACTTCTGTCTTATCAGGTGGTGGAGCTAAAAGGATACACTCATCAGTGAAGCTGGGTGATCCAGCAAACCTGGAATGGATTTCTTCAAAGTTATTCCCTTTTTGATAGCAAATGTTTTAAATTTAAATGGTTTGCTGGATCACCCAGCTTCACTGATGAAAGTGTATCCTCTCCAGTCTTGGAGAGCTTTAATAAAACAGGCCGAAAGTGGGAAATATCCTGTCAGAAATAATTAGAAAAAAAATATTGTTATTTCCTATGTATTAAATGTTGGTAAAAATCTATATCGTTTATAGGCAAAAATTACACATTTAAAAAAAAAAGGTAAAGTGATTCAGAGCAAATTTATTTAATTGTAAGAACCTAACTGTTTTTGCTGATATTAACATTTTCTAATTTTAGGGTATTTACAAACACTTAAAACTGCATTACCCTCAGCAAGTTTTTACTAAAACTGATTTATATAGCAACCAATTATAATTCAGTTTCTAGACATCTAAAACAATCAAATCCAATTATTGTTTTTAATAAGTACTGTAGACCTAACTTATGTATGTGCTTTATTTTCAGCACAAGGAAGTATGTTTTTCTGAAATATGGCACATATTACCAACTTCTCTCAATTTTCCTAAATCTTTTACTGTGTGAGTTCGGCCTTGTCCAATATTTATCCATATGTTATACATGTGGTTATAGTAGAAAAATGAGATTAAAGGATTCTGCATAGATCTAATCACTTTCATCTCAGGGTTTACTCGTTTTCATATTCAGGGACAGCCTAAATGTTAGACATCACAAAAACTATCAGTGAAACAAAGCTGCAATGAATTCCATGTTAGTATGTGACAGCATGCTATGTAGTAAGAATATAATTTAACACACTGTCCTTGAGATATGCATTTCAGAAAATAAATTTGATTTCAAACACTTCAGAAGACTGCTTTGTAGAAAGAAGAATTTACCAAACTTCTAACTTGTCAATTACCTTACAAGAGTTTTTTCCGAATTTGGCCCTTGATGGTAAGAATTGCTGCCACAAAAGAATCCCTCTGATTTTATCCAATATACATAAATAAAGGAAGATAAAAAAGTTGTTTTTTTTGACAAATAAATAATGTATTCAGTGAATTATATTCAACTTCATATAAAACACAACTCATCAAAAATAATGGGAAGAAACAAATTTTAGAATGGTCTCTCCCCAATTAGCTAGCAGTGGGGTATGAGACGAGTAGACTAGACATGTAAATCCCTGGCTTCTCTGGTAAGAGCTGTAGGTGGTGGAATAGCGGTAACCTCTCTTAACCCAACGCATTTCGCCAAGGGGTTTCCTCAGGGGATCTGCGAGCCACATTACTTCATGTTTAGAAGGCTGGAAAGATAATTCATGCAGGTATCATCAGCTCAGTAAATAAGAGGCATAAATTCTTAAGTTTAGGCTTATTGAGAAAGCAGGACAAGTGGATTAGGCACAGGAAGTAGCATATTTTATCATGTGGCAGAGACCATACTACAATTTGTTTCTTCACGTTATTATTGATGAATTGTGTTTTATATGAAGTTGAATATAATTCACTGAATACACTACTTAATTGCCTTAACCCCAACTATTCACTCCTCATTTATTTATCTACGCTTTATATGCATTTATTATTTATATGGGCTGGCAAGAATTTAAACTTAACTATACAGTAGGAGGCTAGTAGACGCTCTTTTTCATTAGTTTATCCAATATACAACAGTACGACGTACGTACGTCCACTGTAGTTAAAGCGGACCTACAACCAAAATTTTACTTTATATAAATGGATAGATAACCCTTTTATATAAGGTAAAGATTTGCTTGTTCACCCCACACATTTTTTTTTAAAAAAAAGTAGCAGCCCCTGTGTTTACTGAATAGGAAAGGAGTGAGATTGGCACTTTTTTTTTATAGTTACAGCAGGCTAGTAGCCAAAAGAAAGAATAAGATGGTGGTGCCCAGCGAAGAAGGATTCAAGAACGGAACGGGACCTAATCGAGGCCAGGTATGAATGGATCGAGGGCACTGTGAATGTAAAGGTAAGTGTTTTTTTTTTAGTACAGTTTTACTTTAACAATAATTTACTACGAAATCAGTACTTTCTGTTTCCTCCTTTACGCTCTTAGAAAGCAAAAATGCTGGCTTTCTCCTTTCCAATACCTGGACTGGACTCTGAATACCCTGCTCTTTTATGCCATTTACATCAGTTTGAACCTACTAGCTTCATGTATATAATATATACTGTTTGCAAACAGGACTATATATCAAAAGTTTTACTCTACATTATACTGCCATTACTTCTAGCATATTTTCTACAAAAGTATTTTTTTTAAATGAAAGATGGTAATAGAAAATGAATAAAAAATATAAATGCAATAATAGATAATGTTATGTTAATATCTTGTAGCCTTCAGATCCTAACCAAGAGCTTAAGCCCCATTATATTGTAATGTGTGGTAAAGCGCATGGTATAGACGTCCTTACAGCACCACATAAAGAGCTATATTGTATTGCAGCACTATTCATTTTGAAAGGCATCACAGTGTACATCTTTAACACTCAACAACAGAAATACATGTCAGATTTAAACCCTTATGTGCATTGTGATGAATTGGAAAAGAAATGCAGGTTTGTTGAAGTTTCCTTTTGGTGTTTTGACAACCTCTTTAAAGTCGATAGGCTGCCCTACCACAATGTCTGTTAGAGTGCAACACAAATATAGCTTAATGTTGTGTGATAAATATACAAGGCTAGAATCGGTACTGATATATGTGGGGTACCCCAGTAAAGCTGTAAATGTATTTGATGCTTGGAGACAGCTGGGCACACTCCATATGGAAGAGATTTTCCTGTTTTAGGTAGTAACCTTACCTTGTTAATAACATTAATTATCTTCTTTAAATTTCAATATCCACATACTAATTCTTACATGATGTAAGCAGATTATTTTTTTTAGGTTTTATATCTTCCATGAACATTGTACGTTTACTGTAACGAGCATAGGAAAGGGATTCATTACCATTAGGTCCTTCTAGGCTCTTTGGGCTAAAATAAAGGAAATGGAAACCATAAGAAATGATATGGCTGCAGATGGCTTAGTTTACAGAGAGCCTGGTATGAAAAAGTCTAATAAATGACATCAGTTTGGCTTTAATCCAAGCCAGGTCTCTAATCTGAAAAACAGGGATCTGAAGGCAGGAAGAGTTAATTGTTTAATTCCTCCTAATACATTATGTTTCTCTACTAAAATATATACAGCTCAGATATAATTTTTATTCCATGTTACGTTATCTAGGATCTAGTTTTGGTCTGGGTTATATTAGCCAGTACACTCTTCCAGGAACCATCACTCAGATTTCTTAGAACTCAGTTTTATAAAATTTGCCCAGTAGGAAAAAGTAGCAACCCAAATATTGTCAATGTGAAATCTGAAAAACTAATTTGAACACCTTGCTTATTTATCTGTTGGGGGGGGGGGTGTTCCATCAAAATTTTGAAAGCAGTTTGCATAAACAATATAGCTCAAAATGAAATAATCTTAGGTTTTTATCTGTGTTAGTTTATTCTGTATTTTATTTTATTTGATCTGTGGACATACAATGCTTACTGGTAAATATTTACAAGCAGTAAATGAACTTCAAAACAAGCCAGCGAAATTTAAGAATGAATTCTTCCTGCAGCTAAGGTCAATGAGATAGCTGCAGGCATTATTAAGCATTTCATCCTAACCAAGTTCACAGCAGATTCGGTGTACATTCAAGTCAGTATTCCAATAACTCAGCCCCCCTTCTTCCTATCAGTGTTCAGGCCACCTTCTAATCTATAAGGTAAAGACAGAGCAGGTGCACGAGGGGAGCAGGGTGAGCTGAGTACACAACAGAGGTGTGTACTTGTTTCAACTTATATTTATATTTATTATTTTATATTATATTTATATTTTCAACTTATATTTATATATTCAACTTATATATATATATAACCTAGCCATATGTTTACTTTAAACCTGAACTAAAGGCAACCTGCTAAATACACAAGTGAAGTACACATATGAAATTTATTATGCAAGGTAGCTATTTGTCTTGTCTTGGAGGTCTTCTACACCCACTGTGGTGGTATGGAAGGCTTTGATTAACTCCTGGAGGCCACTTAAAAGGCTGCTTATGCTAGCAGAGGTCAGTTTAGCAAATTCAATAAAGTGTAGAAATGCTTGGATATTTTACCTACAATTTAAAGGGTAGAGTAATGCTTTTGCTAATATTATGGTGCACTGTATAGGGAGTACCGAATATATTATAGAAAAATGCTCGGTTTTTCTTCCTCTGGGGACCCTATACTGGGCTCCTCTGTTTCTTTCAAATATAAATCAAATATAAATAATATTTGTTCCTAAATTTTCTTGGTTTTTCTGTGTACTCATATGCAGCAGGATAACATGTGAAATGTAGTTTATTGTAATATATTGCAAAGTTTAATGAATTTACACACAAAAAAAACAAATGTGAACTTTTCCTACCATAAATTGTAATTTTCTATAGCCTAAGTGCCATTCAGAACAGCACATGCACATCCCTCGGCTGATTGGACATACACATTCTGCTTCCCCAAAAGCTGTCTATTTAGTAAGATTACAAGAAAAGTGCCCAAGGGCTAATCATAGTCCCTTAGTTCATTTTAGATAAGGGTAATTTTCATCTATAATTTTTGCTTGATCTGTGGAAAACAACATTTCTTTGTAAACGGTTTTCATCATTATTTATCTAAAAGATAATGTAACTAAATTATTTACTAATCATTGCTAAAGGCAAAAACAGGGTAACTACATGCTACACAAAAAAAATCAACAATAAATCTATAACATGTACCTTATTTACCTAATTCTGTATTTAGTTACCTAAAATTAATAAAAAGTACTATGTCTACTTTTTTTATACCATGTTTATGACTGAGTTGTAAAATAAAAGACCAAAGTAATTTGTATGTTGATTTTGTGTGCTTGTTTGTTGTTACCAGTGGTAAAATATGAAACTGGTTTTGGATTACCCTAAAGACTTATCTCCAAGGACCTGATTAGGTTCAAACATTGTTTCTGTAGCTCCAACATGCCAGGAGCAAGCCTGCAGTTAATATTCCCGGTAAGATGTGTCCCACACACAGGGGAGTATTTGCCAGCAGGTTGCCACCTGCCTTGAAGAGACATCAATAAATGGTGCAAGACTCTTTGCACTTAATTGGATCATTTAAATCCGTGAGAAAGAGACAGGGGCTTTCATCTCTAGATCTATCATTTGACTTTTTTTAATGATGTTTAAAGATGCAGTATCCACCGCATAAATGTTAATAGAACTTTAGCAGTGTCTTGTGTCTCATGCAAAGAAGCAAGATTTTTTTCTGTGTCCTTTCCAATATGCTGAAAGAAAGTGGTTGATCTGAGCAGTGCCAAGATCTGTATGGCTTGAGGGTCATCATGTTTTAAATATGGATACCCTACTGTTTGAAGAATAACTAAAATAAAAGATATTCTCACAGCTGCCATCTTCCAAGAAAGGCTTTGTACTTTATTTTCAGGCTTGTAAAATCATTTGGAAGAGTTTAGAAAGGAGTGTTAATATTAACCCAGGGTACATATTTTATCCCATTTGGTTTTAAGTAAATATTCTGTAGCTTTTGCAAGCAAAGGAATTTTTGCGTACAGCTTTTACAATAAGAAAAAAAGTAAATGGGGATTAAATTTAAATAATAAATCGATTCATTATAATAATAAATTAGAAATACACACATTATAAATGGTTGGCAATAAACAAAATATTATCAGCTTACAGAAATAAGGGTCAATTCACTGTAAGAGGATTTTTCATTATTTCATAACCCTGTCTTATGACCCATGTCATTGATGCCTACCTGCCAGGCCAAATTAACTTTAACAATGATGAGTCGTGAATGTTGCTTGTGGCCAAGCCCATGACATCAGAAATCATAGGAAGAAATGGGCAATGTTTTCAATGTGAAGCAATATGGTCCAAAAAGCCCTCTTTGCCTATTTCTTCTTGTAATTTCTCTTTTCTATGTATATGTACACACACGTTTGGCTTTATGTGCACTCATGTCTATACATACATGAGTGCATATGAAGCAAAACAAGCAATATACACAAATAAAATACAAACTTACCTTAATGAGGACTGTGCAAAAGTGCAGTGCATTTTTCAACTGAAAACAATTCAAGCGCATGTAGCTGGTCCGCTATGGCGCATAACTATGAGCTACACGCGTCTGAAGTTCTGCGCAGAACTATGCGCATCAAACAACTGAGTTTTAACAGACAATTGTGCTGCTTTTTAGCCTTACAAATAATTCAGAGGAAGGAACAGCTTAAAAACACTCACAATTGTCTTTTTAAACTGTGTGCCCTAGGAGATTGGAAAGGAGATCACATAACAAACCCCCCCCCCAAAAAAAAAACAACATCATCTTAAGAAACAACTAATAATATATATATTTATAGTTATTGTGGCACATGAATACATATATATATATATGTATATATATATTTATATTTATTTATTTATAATTATTGTAGGATAGGAATAAATATATACACACACACATATACGTAAGCAGCAAAAGAACGTGTGCGTGCTTGTTACTTTATTGAGAAAAAAAAAAAAAAAGAGTTGTGCGATGTCAGGCCCGCAGCATCGCGCTCGTGCACACGTATCCGACAAGGCATCGGAAGCTTTTATATAGGCGCCTAACAGGAAAGAAATAGGTGATTTAAAAATATGCTTTTTTTCTAAGCGCACATAAATGTTTAAAACATTTAAACAGCGCAAACATTTTTTTTTAGGGCTATGGGTAATGTGTGTGCCATTAGAAAGAATGATTTTTTAGGGGAACAGTGACTTTTAATGCAAGCTCGCCAGTGTAAAGCTGCCGGAGATGCGCGCCCCTGGACGCGAGCTTTTTCAGTTGCTGAATAGCGCGACGGCGTACAATTTCGGATCGCGAATACGAATGTGCGAGCGATCATCCGATTCTGCTTGATGAATCAGGGACAAAGTCTCCATCTTCACTGAAATTTGGTAGGAGTGTCACCTCTCTTGTCCTATAAACCGTTATTTTAACTTCCGGTCTTAGTTCTTTTCTTTTAGCCTGAATGCTAAAAGTTCAGATGTTTGTTTTGACAGACTTAGGTCACGTATTAAAGCATTGAGCACTTCTTGGGGGAACTACTGGTTTGATGAAACTCTTCCTTCATGTTCACTTCCACTGCTAACTCCTGGATTACACTCCAAACCCTGTATATCCTCCATGTCATACAGGAATATCAGGGAGTGTACTGAACACTGGTATGGGAACATCAGCACCATGCGGCACAGGTCATCTTGCTGATTCCAAATCAGGGTGCTCCCACTTGTTTTTCTTGTAACAATTGAAACCTTTTACATTCACAGCACATAAATAACAATAATTATGATGATTTTTGGGCTCTCGCCATACCATAGGTACACCACACTTCAAGCTTTTCAGTTTTCAATTTTTCCACTGACGTAGACACTCTACACAAGTTTTGCATATCATATGGGGATCGTCTATTACAAATTTCTATATCACAAAAACTAAAGTCAATTCAATGAACCTGATGACATTTCTGGATTCAGCAGACCTGAAATACATTTCTGGATTCGGCAGACCTGAAATACATGCCAACTGCTTGTGTTTTTATTATGCGTGAATTTTTATTTTCTAAGTGCTTAACTTTTACACCACATACTGTTCAATATCATCTGTGATGTTCCAAGAGAGTTTTGATTGTACATATGTTGTTTTTTTTTTTGTTTTTTGCCAAATCTATCCACTGCCCTGCAGTGCATATGGAGCCCTATTATACATTTCCTTCACTTTCCTGTTATATTTGATTCATCCAAACATTGGATTTGTGCTGAGGGATTTTCATCATTCTATAGATAAGCCTCATGCAAGGGGCCTGATTTATTAAAGCTCTCCAAGGCTTGAGAGGATACACTTTTATCAGTGATTATGTTATGTGTATATGTGTCTATATGTGTATATTTTATCAGTAATTTGCTTTTTGTTAGCAAATGTTTTCAATCCTGAACCAGATCCATTTCAGGTTTACTGGATCGCCCAGCTTCACTGATGAAAGTGTATTTTGTCCAGCCTTGGAGAACTTTAATAGATCAGGGCAAGTTTCTTCAGTGGCATGACATGAGACAAAACTGTCCACTAAGAATAAATCATTCCGTAGAAAGTCACACAGCTCCAGACTTCTCCAGATGGATGTGAGGTTGTAAATTGACTGTTTGGAGGAGTCAAAGGCTGGGTGGTCAAGCTCCACATACGTTTAACAAAGGCAAAAAATGTCACATAGCAAAGTGTTATGAAAACACAAGTTATAATACAACATAAATACAGTATGTAGATGTGATCTCTATCACTATTCTTAGTACATAACTGGCACTGATGCAAGTGAATCAGCCAAAGTTTATGAAATCTGTCATTTTAATAAACTGAATATATATATATATAAATATTTTCTGAAAGCTATACAGATGTGTCCATGTGTTTTGTATATAGTAGTATTTCCAGTAATCCACAGCAACAGAGTCCATATTTCTCATAGCATTTGGAATGGATATTAGATGCCGTCCTCTGTATCCGTGTCTGTATTACTAGAATGCACAATGAGCTGTAAAATATTGTATACATTATTTCTCCCATTTTACCCATGAAAAACAGAGTTCATGAAGATAATAAAAAAAAAATGAAGATACATTTATTAAGGTTTTACTAGTGATTTAATATTCGCCTATGGGCTCTTTTAAATGAAACAATGAATATCTATTCCTATGTCTACTTCTACTCGGTGCATCAGGAAATGTTAAAAAAATCTACAGTTAATACTACAGTTTGAACAAAAGCTTAATTGCGATGTATAGTACTTATTTTATCTTATATAGTACAATCCTATGCTTGATTCACACCATGGGATTTGCATTTACTACAGAAACTGTTGTGCTGTATGGATTGAGTATATGTGTTTTTTTTTTGTCCACAGAAAAGTCAAAATTTAGATTTGTTTCTAAATGCACACTGCAGCATGGTCTTAAAATAATATTAATATTATTAATAATAATATTAATAATAATAATTATTATTATTATTAATAATAATAAAAGTATACATAAAATAAAAGGCACACAATAAATCATGTAGATCAACTATTATTGACCACGGTCCCATCAGAGGTTACAAAGAATTTTCTTGAACAGTGGCTGACTGACCTCATATTTAATAATTCCTGCAACCTAAACTGAAAAAAACACCAGGAGGTAATGCTATTTGACAAAAGAGACATGCAATGCTTTTTTGGGCTGCTGCAGAACAACTGCACAAGGTAAGTATGTGCCAATAACTGGCATATGTACTGTGCATACTTGCTGATTATGGCAGAAGCTCACCACGCACTAACAAGCTTAGCTCCCCTTTAAGGGGGAATTCTTTTCACTGGTCACAAATGTAGGAGGCTTTCATCCCACTAAGCAGTTTCCTGGGATCTGGACATAATTTCAAGGGATTGTCAAGGGTAAAAAGGTTGGGAATGGGTGATGAAGGTAAGTGTACTAACTGCTATAGAAATTTGTTGTGAGATAAAGCCGTGCCCTTTCAAGCTCATAATTCAAGGCATTATGTAAAATAAGAAGCAAAGGAAGTAACTAAATATGGAATGGCAACATAGTGTATGAAGTGCGCTGCAATAAAGTATGGTGGCAGGATGTTGATTCGTCAGAGTAACCTAGGTCAGATTATATGCTTGCCTGAAGAGGTCAGTTTTAAGGTTGCATTCAAGGTAGCAAATGTGGGTGGATGAGTGCTAATGGAGAGTGGAAGAGAGTTCCAGAGCAGAAGATATGTGTGAAAAATCCTGTGTGAAAAACTGAGGTGACTGATCACAGCATTTTTTACCTATTTGAATTCATTATAGGAAATTAAACATTTTCACCCTTTTTAGACAAACAGATTTTTAAGAACTTCCATGAATGTGTTAAAGTTCATAGATTAGCCTTTGGCTACAGGCTGTATATTACTCATTACGACTCACATATATCACAAAAATTAGACTTCACTGTAGTTTATGGAAACAATCTGAGACTTCAAAAGCCATGTCCCCTCCAGTGATACAAGGAGGAAGTAAGAGACATAAAAGACATGGAAACTATAGAGAGTCAGGAGGAAATGCAGTGTTATGGGTCAGCACAGGGTCCATAGTAACTCATTGCAAACTTTTTTCACATTAAACAGTTGAACACTGAACAGCTGTGTATTACGTTTAATCAGTTGCTGCTCACATACATAGACAGTATGTTGGTTTAGGTTAACAATGGCTTAGGCCTATGGAATTATGAAATAAATGCAGCTGCTTGTGGGGGTGGGTGAAATAATATAAGTATGAGACTTCAATGAAAACAGAAGTGCTATCGTTATCTTTAGGAAAAGCCAGTTAATGGGGACTGTGACCATTTGCAACTATTCCCTTGAGTCAGTTAGAAAGTGTTATCCTACAATCTCCTCTGTACACAGCTGAAACGTTTTAGGATTTGGCGTAGATTAGCGCTACATTTGATTGCAAAGCATAACTGTTTATGTCCAACACATTAGCTTCACTGCCATGTTTTTGATATGCTAATGCAAAGTTCAAAACCATTCTACAGCGATGGTAAGATAGTGTCATGTATCATCTCCGCTTAAACCATTTATGCTGTGATTGAATAAACAATAGTTATTCAATCAGTTGTCCTGCATCTAGAAAACATATTGAAGAGGCATAAACTCCTTTCTTATTCACATATTTGCATATTTATCAGGACTCTATGTGCATGTAAGTAAATGCCATTTACAGGTAGAGTAGGAGCTGGTCAGAAGTAAGTAGGTTCGCCTAAAATTTGTATTACAATAATACATATTATGCTAGAAGGTTACAAAAGTGTAGAGCAGTGTGCAAAGTATAATTGGAGATCTTACGTGCTGGTGGAGTTTAGAC
Source organism: Pyxicephalus adspersus (assembly GCF_032062135.1). Lineage (NCBI taxonomy): Eukaryota > Metazoa > Chordata > Amphibia > Anura > Pyxicephalidae > Pyxicephalus > Pyxicephalus adspersus. The sequence continues at coordinate 74,923,436 of NC_092863.1, read as the reverse complement.
TTGTGGCGGAACAGGTGCTCCCATGCAGCTCCCAGCATGGGAATATTGCCAGCTGTTTGACCACCCATTACACTGTGCTGGTTAATAAAGAATCAGCATTTGAACATTTTACAAAAGCTGGCAACCAGCAGTACTGCCACCCCCATTCATTTTCTAGGAGTGGCCATAGGAGAAATGCATGTGGCGTCTCACCAGAGGAAACAGGTCAGGGGATCTGCAACTTCACTGTCAGTCTGAGCCTAGGCTTCAGATCAACTTTTTCTACTATTCTCTGTTAAAAATACCATGCACGTTAACTTGTGCACGGAGTTATGACCACAAACCTTAGCAGCAAACTGCTGTATTTCCAAATATTGACGCACATGGCTTCACATCATATGCTTGGTGCATACTACTGTATACCCTAGCCTCCATGCACAGTATGGAAAAACCATAACCTCGGTGCACATAGCTGTACGCCCTTTAATAGTGTACACCCTAAGCTTGGCGCTTGACTAGGGTAGTGCTGATCCCGTGCCCTTGCTCTTTTCTTCACCCCCCCTTCCCCCTTTACATTCATTACTTCCACCACCGATAACTACCCCTCTCTCCATACCTACTTCCTTTTTTAATTTACCTTTACTTGCCAACCTCCCCTTCCTATCCGTTTCCTTATATCAAAACACAACACCTTTTGGACTTAAAATTGGCTGGCAAGCAGCCGTTTATTTGTATACACAAATAATTTAACATAACATTTGCATAAATAACCATAAATACAAATTAACCATAAATAATATTAATTAACCATAAATACTATAAATAACATACATAACATTAATATTACCTTAAAACTGTAAATAGCTATAAATAACTATACATAACTATAAATAACTCCAATTATTAACCTTTTAATACCCTCCCAACATTTTACAATATTTACACCCCCCAAACTTTAGACTATCCTCTTAGTCTACTTCGTTGAGTTATTTACCCAGGCTGCAGGTCTTGGAATGTAAAGCCCGCCTCCAGTTGCAACCCACCATAACCACTGTTATGGCCCCTAGGCCCAACCCTGCCTCAGGGGCCCACCCCAACCAACTTAAAGGGCCACTCCACCACCCGGGATGCCCCTTCATCACTGAATTACCACAGGGCACTTACCTTCTCCCAGACCCCAACCGCCCATAAACTAACTCGCCCAGTGTCCAGGGAATTTTCTTCCTATTTCTGTATCCTTACTCCACCCCCCTTTTCGCACTTTCCTATCCCTTTCTGCTGCTCCCAAAGCATCTTTCAAATCTTTAACTCTTTCTCCACCTTCCTTTTTAACTCCCCCCCCTTTCCTCCTTCGCTAAGCAGCCCCTTACACTCCTGTCATGAAGGCCCTGCTCTCATTTTGCTATATGCATTTCTATAGTGCTGTAACATGAGAGAGGACTGGTAAAACATAACACCTTTCATGTAAATTACCATATGGACTATATTTTAATATATTATATATTAAAACATAAATATTATTTGTCGATCTACTTGTGACAAAAAAATATTGTTCAGTAAATAAACTTCAGTGCTCTCCTAACACCCTCTATTTTTTTCTTTAATTTTATTGCAACTGTGGTCTATGCTGTGTGTCATGTCATTGCTTGTGTTGCCTTTATCTCTTTAAGCTCAAACAAAATCTAATGCTGTATTACTTTCAAACAAAAATGTATTTTACAATAACTGGGTTAATATTTAAAGTGCACTGTTTAGGTTACCAAGGACCAACATACTGTTTTTCATTATTTTGCCTGTCCAATGGATGGGTATTACAACATATGTGAATCTTCTATTGAATCCATATTTGTAGTGTAGCCCTCCTGGAGGCAGTGAATAATTTTCAAATAATGATCTACTTTACGTTATTAGGGCTGGTTAAAGGATGTACATTTGCAGAGCTCCCTGCAAGCTCCTTGAATATATCATTGATCATCTGGCTAAACAAACATCCTGGTTGCTGCTTGTAGCCAAACAAAATGGCCCCAAGGGATGGCTGTAAAAAGCTGCTGTGTGTATCCCTCCAGATGAGGATATCTAGTGTCGATGCCGGGGCTGTGTTATAGAATGCACACAATCCATAACGTAGAGCCCAGATGGGAAATACAGTAGGTCATACTGTAGCTTCATATTCCCTTTGAAACCTGGAACTTTACAGCAACTGCACTATTAAACATGATGGATACCAATACCTAGGGCCATGCTGCAAACATTAGGTATTTTTTTAGTTCAAATGTATGTAAGAAAAAATTAATCTGTAACATAGCAATCCAAATAAACAATATATCATAATGTATTACAAAATAATATATAGTATAAAGCTATTACTACTGTTTACATATATTAATATAATCAAATAAAGGTTTTTAACAGTTCCATAGCAGTGGTAAATAAATTATTTAAAATAGGACATATCCTGGTGTTACCACAAAACTGTAGATAATATTCACTGAATGCAATGCTATAAAACATTGCAGGCATGCAACAGGAGATGGTTAGTGACAGAGACTTGCTATAGGGGTTTTTGGAGAGGTATAGCCATTAATAGGTATAGTAGTGCTCAATAAAAAATACAAATTCTGACTCCAAATTTACAGTACATTGTTATTTTCATTTTTTAAGTGGAAAAATATGTGATTAACAATTTCATTTACACAATACATTTTCATAAAAGAGTTTATTTATTAGAAAGACAATTAAAACAACATCAGAATTTCCAAATTCATTTGGATTTTTCAACTGATCATATCTAATCTGAGTAGGAATTTTTGTGTCCTGAGCACCTCTAGCCATGATATATCCAATACATCCAATGACAACATAAAAAGCAGTAATATTGGTGCTCTAAATACAAATGTCTTCTGCATCTGACATGAGATGTTTACTGTACAACAATGGTTGCCTTGTTGGCACTGCAGTGGTTAAATAAATAAAGCTGGCATAGTGGCACAGATTGTAAACACATGAGTTTTCAGACCATCAAGAGAATAACTTGAACAACTTCAACTAAACTTTAAAATAAACACTGACGGAAATGAGAGCGCAAGAATAAAATAGAAGGCTTTGTAAACAATCCAATCTACATGGAGTTGTATTTATGTCATTAAACTTCATCTGAACATATGATGCACTTTTTCTTCATAAAGGACGCAGATGGTTTGGAAACACAAGATAAATCATGCTTATTTGCTTATTTAGTGACAGTATATGTTTAAACAATACCGTTTTGTTTTACTTTTTGAGATTTATTATGGCAGACATCTGTTACTGACTTGGGGAAGGCAGACCTAAGGAGAGATTAACACAAGCTAACCTTTATGAAACAAAGTTGTAAAGTTTTAACACTTTCATTGGAGGCCTGACCCTAGCATGAAAAGAATGCTCCTAAAACCTAATAGTCGGTTGTTAATTGATAGCAATACAGTAGCCCAGCAATTAGGAATGGAGCTCGATTCCTTCAACGGAGATTAAACTGCCTCCTTTAATGATCAGTTTAAACTAGACAAAAAGGTCAGGAGATCCATGTAGGAGGAACTCAGATTATATATTAACATAAAATTTCTGCCAAAAACACTCCAAGGCAGATTCTTAAATCCTCAAATGACCAGACTAAACTAAAAGATAATGTATCTTGTCTGCATAACTCTCTAATATCAACAGCTGTATAGAGAATTGACTCAAAGGGACCACAAGAGCTAACGCCCTTAGAATGCTAACAAAAATCATGAATTTTGTATACATAAGAGTAAACAAATTAATTAATCACTAAATATTGATAAGAAAATCTATTTTAACATTACCATGTAATTTTTAAAGAAAAACAATATATCTTCGTTTTTTAGATGTATAGTAAGAAAAAGGGTACAGAAATATTGAGAGAGTGCTGATGTCCATTAACACAGGTGACAAGTGTGCTGTATGATCCTGGGAATTGTATAAATTATTTGTTCCCCCTTATGAGAGAACCATGTTGTCCACTAAGGGGCAAGGGAAAAGCAACTGGTGGGTCCCAAAGATAGGAACATTGGACCCATCTACAACAGCCAACTGAAGAAAATGGCCAGTTTAGTTTAGGCTGATATAAAAGATAACCAAGGATAGCAAAAGAGCACCTCTGAATGCACAACATGTTAAAACCTAATGTGGATGGGCTATGGCAGCAGGAAACCACAGCAGATCCCACTCTTGTCACCCTGGCAGAGGTACTTGAAGATTGCAAAAGCATTGGCTGGTCTGATGAATGTTCATTTCTGTTGTGACATTTAGATGGTAGGGTTAATATTTGACATCAACAACATAAAATCATGGATCTATCCTGCATTGTATCAATGATCCAGGCTAGTGGTGGTGTAATGATATGGGTTTTTTTGGACCATTTTAGGCCCCTTGGATCTAATTCAACATAATTTATATGCTGTGGGCTGCTTTAGTATTCTTACTGACCATGTCTGATGGCTGTTTTCAGAAGGATAACATGGCATGTCCCTAAACTGAAATCATCCCTAACTGGTTTCATGACATCAGGTTCATTGTGCTCAAATGGCCTCAGCAGTCACCACTTCTCAATCCAATAGAGAACCTTTGGAATATGGTAAGGCAGGAGATTTGCACCATGAATGTGCAGCCAAAAACCTGTAGCAATTGTGGGATGCTACCATATCAATTAAAATCTCAATTAAAAATTGATTATCAGTTAAAAATGTTTCCAGATAGTCTAACCTGGTACTAGTACCTAATAACTGCTTGGACCTGAGAAAAAGTTAGGGTAGAACCCATGAAAACTATCCTAAAACTATAACTAGTGCAAATAAATAAAATTATCATGGATAGTACTTAACTCTGTTGTTGTTGCATGCCTAATGCAAGTTTCACAAGCAGTAAAAATCTAGAAGTGTAGCATATGCTATAAACTGACAGCTGTTAGTCCTTCAGAGTTTAAAGAAGATTGTACTAGGGCAGGGGTGTCAAACTCAGATACAAAGTGAGCAAAAATTAAAAACTTAAGCTACATACACACTTCCAATTATTATCGTTGGAAAACGAACGACGAACGTTCATGCACGATATATATGAACGATCGTATAGCACCGATCCTGCACATAGAGGTAACGACACGATCGTTCGTAGATATTGTACACACAATAGATACGATCGTTTAAGCGATAGAGGAACTATGTGCACGACAGGAAAGTGAACGGACGTTCGTTCATTACGCATGCTCTGACCATGGACGATCAACGAACGACCGTACACACGAACGATGTTTAACGATCGTCGTCCAATCCGATCCGTCGGTCCGGTCGTTCGTTTCCAGCGACTTTCCTCGTTCGTCGGCGTCGTTGGTTACTTTTTTACGAACGATTTTTTGCCCAATCGATCGTTCGTCGTTCGATTGGAACGATAAAAATTGGAAGTGTGTACGCACCTTTAGACAAAGTCGCGGGCCAAACTTGAAATTGAAATAGCACCACTATTACAATTCCCTGCGTCAAGAAAACAGTCCAATGCCGGGCTCAATGTGGCTGGAACTCCCTCTTCACTGAAATAGCACCGCTACTACAATTCCCTTCCAAACTATAAAACAGTCCAATGCGGGGCCATGGCAGAGAGGCGACTGGTGCATAGATGGGAGTGATGCTGCTGCTACAATTCCCGGCATTACTTGCGACTTTACAACAGTCTAATGCGAGGGCACGCATAGGCCGAGAGGCCGCTGGTCTATCAATAATGTTAATTCCCTGCTTTTTTTGACAATGCTAGCTGTATGACTTCTAACACATTAATTTTAATATCTTATGAGTCATTACCTAGAAAATGTATAAAAAGCAGGAAAGTCAGATACATTGCATGGTTTTAGAGGATCAACATGAGAGTTACGCAAAAAAAGAATTTTCTATATGAAAAGTCAGCAAAGGAAATCTCCATGTTTCTCTCATGACAGGTTTCCTTTAATACATGGGGCTTGATTTATTAAAGCACTGCAAGACTGATACACTTTTATCAGTGAAGCCCAGTATACCAGTAAACCTGAAATGAATCTGATCCAGGATTAAAAACATGTGCTAACAAATAGCAAAAGACTTTTAAGAAATCCATTCCGGGTTTGCTGGATCACCCAGCTTCACTGATAAAAGTGTATCCTCTCCAGCCTTGGAGAGCTTTGATAATCATGGCCATGGTCTCCAATGTTTTTCCATTCCACCAGAGGAATCAGATAATATTTATTTTAGAACAGTAATCAGGCCCTATAAATAACACATTTAACCTGGGCGCCCAAAAAAAGTGGACCTTGGGCCAAATAATCCTTTGCTTCTTGATAAGCTGTGGTTACATAAGCCATAATAACATACCGGAAACCAAAGGAATAACTGACTTCCCAATCTTTTTACCTGTTTACATCTAGAGAATGGCTGATTCATTAAATTGTTTATTTACACATTTCTGTATTTTTCAACTTAGATAAGTTTATTCTGCTAATAATCATGTCTAACAGCTTAGGACAAATGTTCCATGAATTCTATGATATAATGTAGACATTTATGTAGAAGATGTTCATTTGTCTGGTTTAAAACCAATTTGTTCTTTCGTTCCTCAAAGGGCATATGTACCTTATTTGAATTGGGCTATATAATACTGAAGGCTTAGGCTGTATACACTTGTAAGACTTTTGTCGTTGGAAAGGATCTTTCATGATCCAATGACAAAAACTGAAAGATGCATAAACGAGCACTGTACTCACTGTGCTTCACTCTCTCCCCTTCACTTGCATTGCGGTCGTTCATCGTTCTGCCAGAACACACATCGGATTCTCGTACAATACTATCCCTAAAGCGATAATCAGGTGAGAATCATCTGATGTGTTTATGTAGCCTTAGGCCATTTCTTTCTTCTAGCTTTATTTGTTCTGCATCCAAATACCAGTTTGCCCTTTTGGCCTTCAATGGTGCATGTGTCTTAGTTGAAGTGGGTTATATATTACTGAAGGTTTATGACATTTTTTCTGGTATTCTTTGTTTTTCCCACATTGCTGTAATGTTTTGTTATGTTTTTTTAAATTAAAGTAAATAAAAAACATTAAAAAAAAACTATTTGCCCATCACTATGACCTGTTGCAAATTATCGTTCTTCTAGTAGAGTAGTTCACTAGCTGACCATGTAGGTGAAAGCACATACGTTTTTATACAATTCATTTTTTAAGATTCCAATACATTTGCCTGATGTTTAATCACTTGGAAAGTGTCAAAACTATAGAATTTTTCTGAACCTTTTTCCAAGTGGTTTGGGTGAATACAAGTGACATGGAAGACATGGAAATATTTTACACTGACCCTGAACCTCAAAATGAAAAAAAAAACTGAAAAATGCTTTCAATTATTCCCTTAAGTGTCTGCCAAAGGCATACTCATTATATAACTGCAAGTCAAGATTAATGACAGCTCTTTTCGCTGAAGTCATTGTATAAAATACCCAACTTTCTGAAATATCCCAACACTGATCAGATAAGAGGGTTCCAGACTAAAGTAAGCACATTTTTTTCCACAGTTTTGGAGACTGTAAGCTCACTATGATATCCATTACAAAGCAATATATACCTGTCAGTTTGTTACTTTATCAATCACTCTCATCTAATTGAATTCATTACTTTGTACAATTATATTTACACAGTGCCAGCTTGTAGGGAGCAGTTTGTAAAATTAGATCAGACGGGTGGTCTGCAGCGATGATGTGTAAAATCCTGAGACAGACAGATTCTATAAAGACACTGTAATGAAAACGGCATTATTTCTCTTAGTGTAACATTATTTTCAAGAAATCTAGACTTCAAAAACTGATAAATGCCAACTTCAATCAAAACCAATATATTTCTTTAGTTTGAATGCTGGTTTGATCACATGATACTTTTTTTTTTTTTAAATCTCTTCATTTACTGAAGAATCCCGCCTCCAGACCTTGGGGATAAAGTTAATATGTTTCTAAAGCAAATATATGACTAAATATATCTTTTATCATCATCACCATAAAACAAAATCTTGACTATTAAATAATTTTGCCTAGTATATCTCATTGTTTACTCCCTTGTCTCCCAAAAGTTACACTGAACCAAAAAACACTTCTACACTAACCAAAATGTCAGGCCCAATATTAGCTAACTTTCTTACACCTCACATTTTACCAGTTTTGGACCATTTCTTTTAGATTCCTTTCAAGGAAATTGCACAGTTGCCTGCAAAATAAAAAAAAAACAATGCATACCTTTTGAGCTTTAGTTTAGCATCTTATAATTACACAGTATTTATATAGCACCATCATATTATGCAGCGCTGTACAAAGTCCATAGTCTTATCACTAGCTGTCCCCCAAAGGGGCTCACAGTCTAAGGTCCCTGCTATAGTCATATGTCATTAATACAGTCTGAGGTCAATTTTGGGGGGAAGCCAATTAACCTGATTGTTTTTGGGATGTGGGAGAAAACCAGAGTGCCCAAAGTAAACTCCAACATAGGGAGAACATACAAACACCTTGTGTCCTGGTCGAAATTTGAACCTGGGATGTGGGTGGAAACCGGAGAGAACCAAACTCCATGCAGATAGTGTCCTGGCCAAGATTTGAATCTAGTACCCAGCGCTGCAAAGGCCAGAGTGTTAACCTCTGCGCCACCGTGCTGCCCTTTACTAACCCCTTATCCCTTCAATATGTGGATGGAGGCAAATTGTCTGACCTAACAGACTGATCTAACCCATTGACATTGCTTTAGAAAACTCCATTAACAAATGTTTTTTCCTCACTCTGTAAATAATAACTGTGTTAAATAATATCTGTGCTTGTAACACCATTGCCCATAACAACCTCTTGTATTTGTACTAATAGAATCCATGGATATTTAAACCAAGGAAGGATCCAGGGACTCTAATTTATAGTGGATTAAAAAAATATTTGAAGCCTTTGTAAAACTCTATTTGAAATATATCCTAATATATCCTATATTAAACAGTTGTGACTTCAAATTCCTGTCTTGGTGAGCAGAACTGTACAAATTCCCAACTACCTAAGTCAAGTCTATAGGTTCTCTTTGAAGACTGAAAGGGGTATGAGACGATGATATGAATGGGAACCTTGGTTTATTCAATACCATTTTACTGTTAGATAGGTCTTGGTAGCAGAACTGCATTGAAAAATCAGTTCATTAGTCAATTGTGGATAAAATTGTACCTACCTTAACATAAAATTCAATATTACCTAATATTCTACAAATTTTCTCTGATTTCTAGCCTCATTATCAATAATATCAAATACATTTCTCTAAATATTTCTCAACCTGTAGACCCTCCTTTCTTAAAGCACATTTTCAGTTCCAGTGGTCCTGTTCATCTATTGATTATCTTGGCATTAATATCTCTTTTTGTACTCTGCAAGCTACCTCCCTGTTTTGTTAAGTTAAAACACCAAACAACTCCCAGCCAAGCACAACATATCCCAGCTGGGAATTGAGTTTTAAACCATTAGGATGTCTGTTTTCCCAGTTTCCCATTTTACCAGACTTTCGTACCCTCTGATTTTAAGCTACCCCTTTTAAAGCATTGCAAAATCAGATGTCTAGTAACAGATTTTCAGAGTCTGCCATTAATGTGCACAGGAATCCTGTTTGCCCGTTCCTAACCTTTTTGTATATTTCAAAGATAGTACCGTTGATTATTCAGTGCATCGTCTGAGTAATCCTTCTATACTTTCTGCTCTACCTAGCAATTCTTTACATGGGTGAAAAGGATATTTTTGAAGAAGCTAAATATATAAAAGAATTTGTACGTTTTGACTTCTTTCCCCTATTCAAAAAAGTCTCATTCACTTGGCCATAATGAGGATCTTGAAGATATTCTCACAATAATATACTGTATATGAGTGTGTAGGATGCTGGAAAACCCACTGTTGGTTTGTGGTTTTATTAAATAATCACTACAAGACATAGGACTGCTGTGGGAGGTAGTAGAAATAACATGGGTTGTGCGACAGGTAAGTATTTTCTTTCAGGGAGCTAGATTTTACTTTTTTAAAATAAAAATGAAAATCTTTTATACATTTAGCTTTTTCAAGTTATACGGCTCTAGGGATCTTTAAACACTTTTATTCTTTTAAATTCCAGTCTCAGCACCAGTGCTAAAGACACGATCTTCAGTGGAGACTTTTTTTTGCCTCCAAAATGAACTCTGAATTACTTTTAAAAAATATTTCACATTAATGACCTAAATCTATTTTTTTACAAACGGTTGTTTAAAACTGCATAATAAAAATGCATGGCTTCTATTTATGGTATGTTTTATTGAGTCTGCATAATTCATCACATTTTATTAGTTTTATGGATATTAACAGCATGAATAAAGATTTACAACACATTTGTAAGTGGCATTCCATTCGGTACCTATGATACAGTAATTTTGTGGTCATAAATAAACAATTTCCAGTAGCATTATTTAAAGTCCAACATTTGTGTCTGAATAATGTTTTTATTGTTGGTGTTCTTCGTCGGCTTTACAGATATTAGGTTTTAGCACATGTCCACTTTTCTAAAAGATGCATTCATACATTAATACACAAAAACAATATATATAAACCTATATACACACATATATATATATATATATATATATATATATATCCCTGTATATTGTGTTGTGTATATATACTGTATACATAAATAAATATTACAAACATAAAATCTCTATAAATCTAAACCTATTGAAATTACTATGAAGAGGAAAAGCAAATACACAATGAGACATCAACATTAAAATGCTAAAGCAGCTGAAAACCTTAAATAGGATGTCTTCCAACAAAAAAAATCTCCTTTAAGTTGTATTTTTTTAGTTTCATTTATTAAACACATTGGTGTAATAAGACACATTTTGTGCTTGTTATCATAATATTTTGTTCAAGAAATGACATCTGCTGCAGGCATCTGAAATTATTATTTGATAAGAATCCAAAATCTGTTTTAACTTTGTTTCCTAGGATTGCCACCATGGTGATTTACTACTGGGCCAATAATCACATCTTCATTATTAGGAAGGAAATGACAAGTTATAGTGAGTGAAGACTACACCCATGCATAGCATTTACATGAAAACAAGAAAACAATCTGATTAACCCAATATTTAAAGTGGTATATATATAGATCAGCCCTGGTGACCTGGATCTGTGCATCCCAATTTCTGCAAAGGGATAAAATTAACTTTTTTTAAACAAATCAAAAAAATATACATTGACAGAAACAAAATGTATGGAAGCCATAATAATCTCTAGTTGGCACAATAATCATATAAATGGTCTATATTAAACATTCTGTAGAATTATAGCCCCATACTATTCTGGCCAGAGATAAGGCAACTCTAACAGTAACGTGTATGATTGCCATCTTGTGCTCTCTGCATCTATATAGCTGTATTATGATTCAAGACTTAGTATGCTAAGACAGTTTGTAAGAATTTATGTACTCTTATGATATTTGGCGCCAGCTAAGCCTTAGTGCTATGGTCATTTTTTCAGGTAGGTTCCTAATTCAGTTACCTACCCTCCATCTTCAATTAAGTCTTTTTGCATATCTATATCTGTAAAATTGGTCATGTAGATTAGCTCAGGTACATTTTTAAAACCCTTGAGGGTGAGCATATTGACCATTGGGTGCAGGCTGATGTTTTTATCTCCATGCATGCAAGCTGAATACATTTCTAACTTCTGCACTCAGACGACAAACCTTAACCTTTAACTACTACTATTCTCTAAGCCACTTATAGAAGTTTTCTATCAGCAGCATCACCCCTTGTTTTCCCCCACATTTCTCAGTTCTGAGATGGAAATATGCATTACCGGTCACTTAGGTTGGTGGTACCTGTCATAAGGTGGACTACACAAGTGACTAAGGTATGGAAACATGATATACAATCTTGAAGAACAATCTGGTCACCTCTTGTACGCCACTTAGTGATAAAAGAATGTCACGTAGAACAGTAGCTTAGCAGACATAATAAACAGCAACTTCATTTCCTTCATGTTGCTTACATACTTCGCTGTCAAATTTTCCAAATAAACTCAAGTTCATGCCTGAGTACATTTATGCAGATGCACAGGAAGGTGTCCGAAGTTTAGAGCTAAAATAAACAAAGTACCACTTGGTGTTCCAATTTTTGTTGATGGCATATCAAAACACTTAAGAAGACAAATATTTAAAATTTGTTTCAACATTCATATCAACTGTTTTTTAATTTGGTGACAAAAAAATCATCACACCAAGGACTTGATCCTCTTTACAAGCTGCCCGTGTGTCCAGGTGGCACAGCTCCAGACCTGATGAAAACTGTTGGTGTTTATTACCTTCTTACATTTTTTCCTGCTGACTCATTGCAGTTCCCTCTATTTCCCCAGCGGAATTGTTTGTTAAATGTGCAAAAGCAATACACTGTACAAAAGATCCACTTTGTGTGCTAGTGATTTTACTAAAGCAACAGAGAAAATGCTGCTCATGCCCACTAAATGCAGCCAAAACCTCATATCTTTTTAATAAAGACGTTTTTCAGATTTCACAATATAAACTGCCTGGGTGTCAAAGTACACAAAAAGTAATAAAGTAATCTGGTACAAAATGTACATATTACGTGCTTAGGTTTGACCTTTTAAATGCTAACAGAAAATGATGTTTTCTAATAAAAGCCACACAATATTTGTACAGAATCTCAGAGTGCACTAGAGACAGGATGATATCTAAACATTGGAAAGGTGGAACAAACAGAACAAATGAATTCTCTATTTTAGGTGAAGCACGTATTATCATTGTTCTTGTGCTGTAGCTATGGGTTGAGGTGTCTCCAACATCCAGTCCATACCTACTTCTTTACTCCATGCAAAGAGAGAAAGTTGCACACCCTTAAAACCACTAAAAAACTAGTGCCTCCAACTCGGGTACCTTGTTTTGTTCTATAAAACGCATCATTGTCAAGGAAGAAGCAAGGAATAATGTTTTTATACTCAGAAATGAGTGCTAAATGTTTATTCTTTAAAATAGCTCACAGATACAATACCATCATCATTGTCAAAGTTGTAAAACATGATACGAGTATCTGAGTATAACTACTTAAACCCTTGTAGGCAGGCTTTATCATCTACCTTATTCCAAGGAATTGTAGGAGACTTCAGAAGGAATAATGCAACAAATCAATACTGAAAAAGCCATTTTGGCTATTTTATTTATTTATAGTGTTTAAAGTTGGGTGCAAAGTTCAAAGGTAGAAAAACCCCAACTATGGCAATTATAAGCTGTAGCTGGGACCTGCAAGAAAAATAAAGTTGTCAGTTGTAGGTCTGGAGGTATGGAGAAAAGGAGAGATTTAAGCATGACTTTCTTGATAATAAAGATTGTGGTAAAAAAAAAAAAACAGCAGAGTGCAAAATAAATTGTTCAATGAGAGATAAACCCTCATTTATGCCATCTACTGACAATGACACTAAATTGTCCTAAGGTCAGAAAACTTACACAGTTTGTAAGAATTTAATTGTCATATATTTTATACATGCCAACCGAATGCCTCTCCCTTGGAGAAAATGTCCCTCCTTGAGAATTAAATTCCTCTGTCTATCTTTCTGCTTCTAATGTAGGCTAACCTACGACCCTATACAAATGCATGTAATATTTGTGTAGTGTATCCAAACCCAAACATTGAATATTTTGCAGGATACAGTCCTTAGATAGATAGTGGTGTTTGCATTTTTTTTTTCCAATTTTAGGCATTTTTACTTTCCACTTGCACCTTGTGATTCTGCTAGTAAGACATTTTCTATCCCCAATTTTCTTCTCTTCATGCCCCATGACTGACAGCCCTCCAAATCCCCATTGGTACAGCTGGCACCCTGTACAACCTCCTCTGCTGTCCACCATTGCATGACTGCAGGACTGATCAGAGTGATCAATGATTGGTGCCCAGTGATAGGTGTCCTGGCATGTACAGCATGCATTTTTCTATATATAATTTATTATTTGCTGTGCTATATATATATACAGTATATATACTTTACATAAACTTCATTTAAGGGTTTAACATACATTTTAACATTATTAAGTTTTAATTGCACTAAACTTTTTATCTTACAGAAAATGTTATTACTTCAAAGTGCCTGTGGTCCAGGGCATTGCAGGAATGTTTGTTCTACCTAAGTAGTTTTCCAATAAAACAAAAAACAAAGCTCTTTTTACCAAAGCCTTATACAAGTCATTTGACCTGAATATCCTTGAGTTTAGGTTAATCTATGGGATCTTTTTTTATAAATGTATTCAAACATGAATTTTATTTTTTTTTAAATAATTTAGGTAAACATGTGACTCCCTAATGAAAGTTGTTTGTATCTTGGGTGAAAACATTGATAAACTGACTCCTACATGTCTGTGTATGCAGCACTTGCTTACTTTAGTCACCCAGGGTTAAGGGTGGTGCTGAGGTATACATGAGAAACTTCTCTTTACCTTATTGGGATTTCATGTATATTTGTGCATAGACCAAAAATATTGAACACTAACATTTGAGAGAAACTTTCACTAAAAAAAAATATTCACGTACCTTTACTTGTGAAAAGTCCTTGATCCATCTACAAACCTAACTCGGCAAGTCCTGTGCTGTCTTGGATTATTTCTTTTTTTTTCCAGGGCCCACTGTTCAATCCAATGCCACCATTTTCTTTCTTGGGTCTTCCCCATGGCACCTGATCACACACTGTGCAGGTGCAAGTTACAGTGATGTGTCTTCCTGTATATGTAAAAAGATGCCAGTGCCAATCTCACACATGCACACTTTTTTTTTTGCATTAGAAGAGAGCCCCTTAATGATGCATGCCAGATATCATAGATGAAGCAGCCCACAGCCTCCTAGGATATACAAGTATCCCAGTGATGTGTAATGTGAGTTCTCCCTTTACTGCCATTGCTTCCAAAAAAAATCCTAAATAAAGAAAAACACACATTTTTCCATTATATAAAAGGGATAGCCACCCTTTCACATAATGTTGAAAATGTGATGATAGGTCGGTTTTAAGTTCAGTTCTCTCAAAGACACAATGTAGCTGTTTTACTAAAGATGTGTGAATATTTCATTAGCAAATCAGTTGCAGATTAAATAAGGAAATACGTTTTTTTCATGTGATTGAATGATTGATGTGAATGTCACACATTGTAATTAATGAACATTCTCAAATCATGTATGTCAACTATATCAGCACAAAGCATTATAGGATGTGAATTCAAGAGTGATCAGACTTTCATGGGCCATTAAAGTACCCTTATGTGTTTGTTTAATAACTATATCATTTTTAATCATTTAGAAGTATACTGTTGTCAGAATTTTTGACACAAAATTCCACAAAAAACAACAGACTGTATTTCTATTGTAAAGGTATTTACTGACTCTTTAATGAGAAGTTATTTTACATTTCCATTTGATCAAGTTATATAATTAGAAAAGTCGGTGTATTCTGCAGATTCTTAGACATATAATATATCTGTTGACAGTTTGTTAGGGAAAATGACCCCTTACATAATATATTTGCTGACATTGTGTTAACTGGGTAAAGAAGCCTCCTAGTGCAAAGGACACCTTAAACTGAATTTAATGACTCCCCTAAGCCGTTAGGGAGTTTGATGAATCACTTTTAATATGCAGCACTCATTCATAAATAAATAGGCATATAAATCACTTCTTTATACATAACCACCTCCCATATATTGTAAATTATTAATGGCTTGTCTCTTTCTCTTTAACAGGCTCCCTACCCCATGGACACATATGTGGTCTTGGCCCTTTGTAGAAGCTGTTATTGTTCCAGTGAATGACAGAGAAATATTATCTTAAGCTCATATATCTTCATATTACATTACAATTAACGTTTCCTTTAACTGCTGATTAATTATCCTATTTTCTAAATAATCGCTTCCTGTTTGCAGAGAAAAAAACAAAAGCAACAAATGACTTTTTGATTGATTTTATTTCTGCAGGGTTTAACAGTCAAACAACATTCCGATGGTAAATAAATTCACAAATTACATTTTAAATAAAGAAACACAGTTCAGCATAAACACATCTAGTTCATTGGACCTGTGAAGAAAAAAACTGATAGTGTTGCGGGGTACATAAAGAAGCTGCTACCAGTGTAAAAGGAAAACATGTATTTTCCTATTTCTCTGTTTTAATGAATTGTATACTAATGTAAGGTATACTTGTAAAACTAGCATTCACTGGAACCCTAATGTTCCATTGATACTGAAACCCTAATGTTCCATTGATACTGAAACGGGTTCCTCGAGCTCTGGCCATTGGCAGATTATATACCACCTGATGGTGTCTGTATAGTTCCAGGATCAATCAATGAAGGTTAGAACAAGTTATTCCTCTTCTCTTCTCTCTCTGGTAAGTAGCCACTGACATAATGATCTTTTTAATAATCTGTAAGAGAAGCATTGTTCTCACTGACTACCAGAGTAAGGGACATTCTTCCCAAAGATTACGAATATAAGGAACACTTTTTATCTGACCATCAAAATATGGGGCATATCTAACAAAAAACACAATTTAGGGGGCATTATTCCCACCTATTATATGTAAAGGCACACAAAACTGCCCACCAGTTTTTTTCCAATTGAATGCCAGTGTAGAGAGATGAATTTTCTCTCACTGACCACCAAGGTAAGGAGCCTCTTTTTTAATGGACCACCAAGAGTACACGTTTCCCACTGACCATCAATATATGAGGACATTTCTTCACTGACCAACAATGTAAGGGGCACCTTTTCAACTAACCCCCAATGTTAAAGAATCCTTCCCCACTTATCACCAATGTAGGGGAGCACTAAAATGTTAAAGGGAATCTCACCAACAACCACGAATGTGAGAAGGCATTTCCTTTATAGTATGTATGTAGTAGATGGTAAAATAGGAATAGTGACAATGACAGTGACAAGGATTTGTGCAGCTAAAATATCCATATACCACCCCACACAAACACTTGCCATTCTCAGAAAATATAAATTTAAATTTACAAGGTCATACATTGTTTTCCTTTTCTTGTGAGCCTCTGTATTGATGCCATCATTGGTAAAGAGAACTTTGCACCTATGGTCTGTATTTCTTTTGATATGATAGGAAAAAAACTGAGATGATGCTGGTGTTTGATTAACGAAGTGCAGTTACCTATTAAAAGAAGAATTTCATCACTTATAGGCTGTTTAGAAGTTGGTGTTAGTCCAGTAGCCACAGTTTTGAAGATAACTTAGAAGATAGGGTATTCATACTGACAAGTCAAATAGTGGGGGCATACAATGGGATTAAAAGTAAATGCAATGCTTGAGGGCAAACACATATTATGTACAATGGGTGGCAACATTTATTCTTTCTGTACATTGTGTAAAAGGTGGGGCTTTCTGTTTCCTTAGCACTGGAAATTGCAGAATTTTACCACTGTAACAGACTGCTGCAGTCCAAATGTAAGATGATGCACTTATCTGACTTTAATATTCAGTTCATATGCAGTGTCTCAAATCCAGTTCTCAGCAGAAGAATTAGACAGAAAGTAGTTTTCGTGATTTATTTTACTTACCATTCCATTCACGGAACATATACAGTAAAGAGTCCATTCAAAAGGAAAAGAGTACAAAGTATCACTTCACTAATTGTAAGTCTGTTTGCTAATTCATGCAGATTACCAATTATGAATTTCTAAATACTGGTTTTTGCTTACTTATGAAAATTTTGTATTTTAATCTGCTTACATCTGTACCTTATTTGTGTTGTACAAAAATGTATACTACCAGTAAATGCGAAACCAATTACAGTCATCAAGTTTTGTCATATTGTGTTATGAATACTCAAACGCTAAACTAAGTACAATTTAAATGTGAATAAAAATATACAAAATATCTTGATCTGTGCATGGCATAGCAATATTGGACTGATAGGCCATTTCTCATAATGTCATCTAGAAATCCAGAGCGTGTTAGAATTTAAGAATGAACACACTGGAAGTTAGAGAATCTACCATTAAGAGCTTTTTTTCTCTTCTTGTGTGTCCATTGCTGCGGTGAGATGAAATCTGTTTCCCATTTTGTGTTGGCCCTTGAAATACAATTTCCTAAGGGGATATCAAGTCTGGGATTCTTATGAGAAAGATTTTCAAGAGGTCTGACTGACTTTTCAGATTCTGGGATATGTTGGCACAAGCAAATCAGACAATGCACACTGATTCGGTGTAAGGAATATACAAACTCTCTGGGGACCCCCTGTCAGCAACAAATCTGGAGAGGCTAATATTCAACATGGTCACTGTAAAACTTCTCCCAGAAGAATAAATTAAGACACAAAACGTGGACCAACATTTCCGCAAAAGTCAAAGTTTGTGTCTGCTGTTTGTTATCTGTTACAGGAAATTATAATGCTTGTTTCTGTTGGGTCTGTTCTAAGACATAAAAGTTAAAAAAAATCACACCCACAAATGTTCTCAACCTATGTACACCATACCTGGCCATAAACATTTTATGATGGTTTTTTGTGAACATTTGGGTTAATATTACACAGCGACAATGAGTTTTTTTTTCTTCATTACTTAAAGTTAGTCTAGAAAAAATTTGGAGGACGGGAAATGCCACTAAATGTTAAATTTTATTATAACCCCCTAACCTTCTATTCTAATGTACACTGAAAAACATTTGCAAAAATTTTACAGTGCACTAACATGAGTCAGCTTTAGACCTTGTTGAATTTTTTATGAAAGCAAAACTAAACTAAAAAAAAATATCTGTATCTGTATCTGTTTTTTTAGATTGAGCTCAGTTATGCGCAGAAGGAGCAGCCAGAAGCTTCCAGGAATGCTCTCCCATAAGGGGAGGGACTAAATTTTTTTTTTAATTATTTTTTTTCTTTATAATTTAATCTTTATTGAGGTAATTCCAGGTACAGAAATAAATCACATTTTGAAAAAGCAAAATGTACAGGGGAATAAACAAAGGAAAACAACAATAACAAGTATGAA
>NC_092863.1:74838346-74904167 GCF_032062135.1 Pyxicephalus adspersus | reverse complement strand
CATGTGACTACTGGGAGGAGAGGGCAGTAAAATCAGGATCGGTACTGAACTGAATCCAGTAAAACCAAGTACAGGTACATTTTTCGGAAGTTCCTGAGTCTGTGGACATCAGGTCTTCCATACGATATATATCTGTAACTCTCCCCAGCCATTGTCCAACCGATAGTGCTGTCTCACTCTTCCAACATGAAGGAATGCAGGCTTTAGCTGCGTTTAAGAGGTGGCGTAGTAAAGAGAATTTATATTGTTTCCTTGTCATGTTAGAAACGTGCGACAATGCCAGTTTCGGTCTCATAGGTAAGTTTTGGGTCAGCTTCCCAAAAGGGTGGAAGTTTAGGACAATCCCAAAATATATGAAGTAGGAAGCCATGAGCTGTCTTACATCTCCAACAAGTTGTGTCCACATGACGGTATATTTTTGCCAGCTTAACCGGCATTCTCTACCATCTAATGAGTAGCTTGTAATTGATTTCTTGGTACTTATTGCTAACCGAAGCTTTATGGCCAAAGTGTAACATCATCTCCCATTGCTCGTCTGTGAATTTGAAACTCAAGTCCTCCTCCCATCTAGTCACAAATACTGGAGTATCTCGATCGGTGATGAGGACGCTATATGCACATGACAGTGAACCTCTAACACTTGTTTGAGAGTTGCAGAGCGGTTCTAAAGACAAAAGTGGGCGGGTAATCTTAGATGGAGAAGGGAGGGATCTGAGAAAGTGTGTCGATTGAATACTGTGCCACACACTCAAAGCTGGCAGATCATGATCAGCTTGTAGACCTGTGAATGATCCCCATGCATCTCCCCTCAAAAAGTGCCTGGCTCTAAAGAACTCTTTGGCCCTCCACATTCAAAAAATCGGGTCTAAGTAGCCAGTAGGGAAATCATCATGACCCAGACGGGTGACAATGAAGATGGAAAAGCAGGGACCCCTTGTGTCTGAAAGTAGTTTGCATCTGCCTTTAAGGTGGGACCTATCAACGGGTGCTTGGTCATCTTTTTTTGAGCCGCCGAGGGAGCCCAGACCAGAGTATCTATTGGAACCAATGAGGCTTCATTTTCCAAATGCACCCAAAGCTTGGAATGTTTGTGAATACACCAGTCTATTAATTTCGCTAGGTGGGTTGCTCTATGGTATAACACAGGATCAGGGAAAGCCATTCCACCATAGATTTTAGGTAAGCGTAGAATTTTCGTGCCTAGTTTCGGTGTGTCTGGAAACCATATAAATTTGGTAAACCCCGATTTGAAAGCTTTAAGTATCCGTACAGGGATCTGAACAGGCAGGGCTTGTAGGAGGTATAATAGCTGAGGCATCACATTCATTTTTAGGATATTACACCTTCCAAACCATGTGAATGTATGTTGTCTCCATTTATGGAAATCTTTGGGAATTTCATTGACAGGAGGAAGGAAGTTTAGGTCAGCTACATTCATCAATCTCGCTGGGATCTGGGTGCCTAGATACTTAATAGAGGAGGTGGCCCACTTAAAGGGGAAGTTCGTCGATATTAATCTGTGTGTATTACATGGGATGGAGATGTTTAGTGCCTCTGACTTCTGTAAATTGATTTTATCGTTGGATAGTACTGTATATCGCTCAGGTTCTGTAATCAAATTTGAAATGGACGTATGTGGGGAGGATAGATAAAAAAGTAGGTAATCTGCATATGCTGCAATTTTATGTTCTATTGTCCTTATCCTGACTCCTTTATTATTTGTATTAGCACAAACGTGACGAAGAAAAGGTTCAACTGTGAGTATAAAAAGGAGGGAGGAGAGAGGGCAGCCCTGTCTCGTTCCATTTGTAATGCGGAAGACCTCAGACAGTTCCCCAATAATTCTAATCCTCGCTGCTGGAGTCATGTATAGAGCGCGGATCCACTGCTGGAGACGTTCAGGGAGACCCAGATGTTGCGGGGTTGCATAGAGAAAGGCCCAACTGACCCTGTCGAACGATTTCTCCGTGTCAGTGGACAGGAGCATTAGGGGGATGCCTCATGAATGAGCATAGTCAATAACATTTAGTGTTCTTATAGTGTTATCTCTGGCTTCACGGTGTGGAAGAAAACCACTTTGATCAAGACCAACAATATCACTGAGCACGGGGGATAACCTATGGCCAAGAATAGCCGTAAAGAGCTTCAGGTCACAATTTAACAACAAAATTGTTCATAATTCAAACAGGCCAGGTGGTCTTTCTCTGGCATTAAGGTACATTTTGCCTAACCTTTTTTTTAAATAGGGTTTCATTACCCCCACCACAAAAAAAGGTCATTTTTAACTTACATAATTGTTGTCTACCCTTTTATATAAAGTAAAAATTTTAGTTTAGGTCCGCTTTAATTGTGACGAGTCTGTGAAGTCTGCCACCTACAGAATTAGTAAATAGTACGGAGTTACAGAGCATAAGTACATAGGAAGAATGGGACAAGTTCACAGTGGATCCCTTATGTCATCATACAATTGGAGAGGAAAGCTTTGTCATACTTAGGCGCAGGAACTAATACCACAACATTAAAATATATCAGATATTATAGATAGTTTTGCTCTCAGCAGGTATCAAAGCTCATTTTCACTACACATTCACATGTATAAAGCTTTTTTTGCTCATTGTGCTAATTAGGCAATAAGAAGGTGTTAGGAACATATAAAGTGCTCCTGTGCTAAGACTATGAGAGCTTTTTGCATATCCACGCATCAAAAGATTTTTTAAAACAAGCCATCTCAAACCTTTCCAGCCATTATGTTAAAGTACTGTCTACCAATGATCTTAAAGCAGCCCAATCAAGCCAGGACTACAAAAGAAGGTATTTTGTCATACTGGGATGCTCTCATTTTCTGTAAAACTGGTACTTTAACAATCCAGTGGGGATCTAAGTGTTGTTAAAATACCAAAGTCCCCATTCCCACTTCATATCCCAAACAGCTCTAGTTGCCAGCATTCAGCTTCTGTTTATTTCCAGGCCTGCCCTTGGTGTCACAAAGACCAGGGTACACTAATAGGTGCCCCAATCTTTGGGTCATTTTATCTCTGGCCCACACATTTCACTAAATGTGATGGATGGCATCACCACTAATACAGAATTACATGAATAGGGCAGAGTATGGCCATCTGAGGTCTCTTTGTTGCATACATAATTACATTTCAAGGTTTTAGGGTTCCTGTGGCATTTGAGATGAGAAAGCTGTGAACTGACATCCGGAGATGCTTACTATAGGGTTTAACATGATACCTGTCAGCTCCAAAATATACAGAAATAAAAGGAAGCTGGAATTTACCAAAGCACCTTAAGCAATTTAATCAAATATATTTCTTAAACTATATGATCAAATTCACATACCTGGTTCCAAATACTCAGGAAACAACATGTGATTCATTATTAAAAAAAACAAAAAAAAAAAACATTTATTTCCCAATATGTTAGTTTTCATGGTGCAGGGTGCTAATAAAAAGTAAAAAAAAACACATGCCCATATTTTCTTGATCTTCAACCAATATGTAAACCCTAATCTTCCTTAAAACTTAACCAGACCCTTCACTATCAACACCATCTAAATGGAGAACACCCACCTTGTTATTTTTATAAACTATTTAGAAAATGAAATCAGTAATGAAAAAATCCAAACAATACAGATCCTAGAGATACTAAAAAAACTTGGAAATGTCTGTGTGAAAATATGAGTCAGAAAACCACAGTTTTAGAATGCTAATATCATGCCAAAACGAATGCAACTTTTGAAGTGAACTCCTATGATTAGGGGATTAAATACATAAATTATGATTAAGGTTAGAATAAAGCAGAACTCCACAAAAAAATATCCTTTCAGTGGGGTACCTGCAATGCAAGGGTAAAAACTTGTTAAACTTTAAGTGTAATGTAAAAAGCACTTTTGCTTACCTTGTTTTTCGTTGCAAGCACTGATGTCATCCTGTACAATATGCAAATAAGAATTATATTGTATGTAATGAAGCCTTGTTATGTTTTTCCTAGAACTACATTATTTTTATTGTTAAAAAGTATTTATATAGTGCCAACATATTATGCAGCGCTGTACAATAAATAGAGGTAGCAAATGACAGATACAGACAGTGACACAAGAGGAAAAGAGGACCCTGCCCTGAAGAGCTTACAATTCAAGAGGTGGGGAAAAAAGCAGCACACAATAGGAGTGGGGCATATAGAATGGTGGGTGAGTAGCGTGGGTTTTAAAAGACAGAATATGACGGGTAGGCATTTACCCTTTGTGGTGTGTGGGTAACCCTGCTCCAAGCTGCCTTTTTCTTTACTGGAGATCAGCTGTAAAGTTTTGAGGAGGGTTATGTGTTTAGAGGGAGGTTAAAAATTAGTTGCTCAATAGAGGAGTTGTCAGGGTCAGTTTAAATGTTGGGGTTATTGACAAAATTAGGTCATGGGGTTGTAAGAGTAAAAAAAAACTGTTGTTGCATATGAAGTGCAAGACTATTCATGTCTTGCTAATGTGTCTGAATGCTGGGTTTACTGAATGGGCAAAGTTCCAGCACTTTCAGGTAATGTTGTATTTTGACCACCCCTCCTACCTATTGGCAAGCAAGGCAGAACAAATGTATGCACAGCCAAAAATAATTAGCTTTGAAGAGAGTGGTGGGATTAAAACCACTTTATGGTTTTATTGTTATCCAAGGATGCATTGGAGAGATTTCCTCTCATTTACCACCCTGGGGGCAACAGTTTTACCAAACAGTAGGTAGAACTCTTGAACTCTTGATAATTTTTTAATATTGTCTATGTCCCTGTTGCAGATTTAGTGCAGGCAAAATATGAGAACAGGCAGCCTGCTTAAAATGTTTTAATTTATACCTTTAGTTCCACTTTAAAGAGTAAAGAAGAGGAACAGTGGATAGAAATGAGTTACTGAGCTCACTGTAATAGCCGTTGTTGCGACTGAGAAAAATAGAGTTAAATTGAAGTGTTTGGGTGGAGCAGCAGTGAGTATGTCACATAACTCTGTCCTATGTCAGGGGCAGGATGACAAGGTTACAGGAACTGACTACTTCAGCCGAACCAACTGGCCATAAACAGTGAACAGTAAACAAAAAGTAGCTTTTAAAAATCACAAGGGATGTCTGAGAGCCTTTCAGTTTATGAATCGAAGGGTGCGGTCCATACAGATGGGGGAAATCCTAGGAAGACACAAGCAATAACAAAAATCCTCCTAATTTGGAAAAGAGTGAAAGAAAGGCGGCAGAAACCAACGGAATATTTGGACAGACAAATTCAATAAATGTTTGGAAGGGTGTGTAAATGTCAATAGATCTAAGAAAACTACTGAGGAATGGATCTAATCACAATTTAAAGACAAAGGCAAATCGAAAATGTTAGTGATGAATATATAAAGAAAAGTCTTGGTGTTTGTTGGGGTTATAAAGCATAGGATGATAAAAATGTATGTATTTATTTTCCAGCAGCTGTCAGGGTTGACTTTTCTTTCTGCTTATAAAAAGGATATCAGCTGTTTGGAACACACACGGATATTATAATTGTAACAGAACAGACACAAACACCAGGCAAATCTTTCTTCTCATATGCAGTTGTGATTTACTGCATGATTGTCTCCTCTTTTTTACACTTTAATTGGTTATAATGGGCAGTTTGTACATCAGTCTAGATCACATGTCATCTGTTCAAACTTTCCTTATTACTTTGAGGCTATCATCAAAAAATTACCCTTGTATTTTCTTGATTCCCTATCTTCTTTCATACCTGGTTATCTCTCTCTTCATATTTGCCTATTCTAGTATCCTTAGGTCATGTCATTTTGACAATTTTGCCATAATACTGGCTAACAACTTTTAACCACCATTATTTGAAGACTACCTATTTATCGGTGATTTAAATACTGTACTTTATTAACTTTAAAGCTATAAGATCATTTATTTTAATTTGGTTCTTCACCTTTTCACAGCTATTCCGCTTCTCTATATCTTTTAATAAGCAGGTTCGGACATGAACGTCTGATTTCTTTGCTAGAAGGAAAACTCAGACTGTTCTTCAATAAGATAGTTCATACTTGATGGTTAATATTTAATGAAGCTGGCTTGTAGAAAAAATAAAATACATCTTACAATTCTGGACGTTCTCAACACATCTCAACATCACTGTTCCGTCCGAGTAAATACATTGCATGTTATCTTCTACCTGTTAATCATTTTGTTCTACCTTTTTTAAAAAGAAAACGATAGATTCTTTAAAATATTTTTAAAAAACTGTAAGCTCAATCAGTAAAATCTCATTCACAATCAAATGCTTTAATATGATAGGGTAATTTTTGATATATATATATTTCCTATAGATTGCTGGTGATTTTTGAATGAAGGTCAGCTTTCTGTCCATCTCTCATTGGAGTTCCTGTATTTCCAATATTATTGAGCAAACCTGAGACACTTATTTAGGCAAAATCTCCCTACGTCATGTTAAAAATGAATCTTTAAAACAATCCTAAAACATGTTAATTAAATTATTTCTTTAATAAAGGAAAGGCCTTTTTAAGAATGAAAAGTTTTTAAAAAAACTTGACCAAATGAGTTTATTATTACAAATAAACTTTTTTTTGATTTCCTTTTTTTTTTACATTAAAGTTCACGTGGGCAAATTGCTATGCCCAGGCGTCCCCACTGGGTCCCACAGGTTACCTACAGCCCCCTCTTATGTATCACCAGTAATTTTGGTGGAAATACCTGAAATCAGTCAGCAATGTAAATGTGCCAAATCAAAAATGTTCAGAAAAATAAATCCACAGGAAAAAATATGGCTGCAGCTCCTAAATATACACCCCTTACCCTTGTGAATGAGTACAAAGGTACATAGTATTCCTTAACCATTACTAGAAAGGATTTCATTAACCCTAGAAAGAATGACACCCACCTTTGCAGGGTCAACAAATCATTCAAGCGTCAGCAGCTTTTACATGCAGCTGCATCACACGTCTCTCTATAATAGTTTTTCTTACCAGCAATGAGCAATTTGTGTCTCTTGTGTCAGTTTATCAAACACCAATGATATTTTCGGCTATTTGTAAAGGTGACATTCTTGTAATGTAATAGATATTCTTCCCGCTGACCACAATGCTAATGTACTGTTAGTTGTGGATAAAGTAGCTATAGAAGGGGTTCTCGAAGACCTGAAAATTATTTCAAGGAATACCTCATGTTGAAAGGGTAGGAAAGTCTGCTCTCCAATGACAAGATTTCCCTCCGCCAGGACAAAGATCTTGTCATTTGTTCAGCTGGGGAGATCTGTCCTCAGCTGCTCTCTTGTCTTATTGGCTTAACAATTCTAAACTATGATGACATGAAGGCCATTTTTCCTTTACTTCCCATTACATACATACAGGAGATGAGAGGATATCTCCCCAAAGTGAGACAAAATCCCCTCTGACACAGTTCCCACCAGAAAAGGTGTCCTCATTGGATTTCCCCTCAATTTTTGGTTGGGTAAGATCTAAACTAATATAGATTTTTTGAAGAAACCTAAAAAATGGTAAATTCAAAAACAAATTTGCCATAGACGTAATTTAAGCAATTATTGTAGATGAATGAATCATTACTATTGGTTTTAAACAAATGTTATTTGGCTTTAGCGGCAGAACCTGTTGGCTGGTCTTCCAGAAAGAGATAATTTCATTCACATCTGGCATTTGCACAGTCCTGTTTTTTTTATCCAGTGATGTTTAAGATCCACTGGGAGAACAAATGTTCAGTTTATTGTACAGGTTACAGAAATTATTAAATTAACAGCATTTGTTAAACATTTATGCATTGTTTTAATTTATAGCCACAGAATCAGTGAATAAAATAAACCTTAGGAGCATGTTCCACAAGAATGTGACTACCACAGCTTGGCAAAAAAGCAAT
Source organism: Pyxicephalus adspersus (assembly GCF_032062135.1). Taxonomy (NCBI): domain Eukaryota; kingdom Metazoa; phylum Chordata; class Amphibia; order Anura; family Pyxicephalidae; genus Pyxicephalus; species Pyxicephalus adspersus. Next base: position 74,896,272 of record NC_092863.1, on the reverse strand, counting down.
CATTTCAAGAAAGAAAAACTGCACGCTCTGAGGGATTTTCGTGTATACGTGCGCTGTATGTTACTATGGCAAAAAAACACAAACTGAAAATATGACCAAATAAAAGTTTTCCTCCCGTGTTTGTGAGGTCTGGTGACAAGTTCTTGTTGTACTTGAGAAGCCCCACTTGGCATGTTTTTAGTTTTTTTTTTAACCTGTAAACTTTCCTGTTGAGATCCAACCATCATGTTATATAAAATAAGGAGAATGCATAAATTATTAGTTTTATTTGGTTTGTGATGTGTATTGCTACTTGATGTGTTGTATATAATTATGGCATGAAATCATTACTGAGTAAATAAAAATGTAAGAGAATGAATGTACATGTGTGCTTGTGAAAACATAAGGCAACCTCATCATTGAAGTGTTTTAAAGTAAAACAGTTTCTGCCGTGCATGGTAACAAGATTATACACTTCTAATACTATCTATTCTTCACTTTCCTAAACTAAGCACACAATATCTGTTTATAGGAATTAACACTAAAAATCTCTCATATATGTTGTTTGGAATAACTTTGTCCCTAAATGACTATCTCCTAAGGAAGAACATCCACCTGGGGCACAGTAAGTTTCACGCACTCTTTATTCCAACCATTTCCCGAAATTGTAGTTAAAACATAATGAGCCTGATTTATCGAAGCTTTATCGAAACAATTCCAGGTTTGCTGGATCATTCCCATGATAGAGTATCTTCCTCAGTTTTGGAGAGCTTAAAAAAATTGAGCCCAGTGTAAAAAAAGTGGAAATTGTGTTTTTTCCAACTGTTTTTTCTTAATCAGGCACCAACATTGCAATATTAAAAAAAAAAAAAAAAACCTGTTGTGGTTAATTTGTGTAGGCAGCAAGGTATACATATATCTGCTGCATCTTTCTGAATCCTATCACATCTAGTTTTGACAAGCAAATCTGTGTTTTTAAGGCTAAGCATTGCCCCCACTCATCCCTATTGGTCAGATATAACGTAACAGGCCAGCCATAATGATTTTATTATGTTGAATTTATATCACCCTTTATACAGTTTATACTCATGAGTCCAACTGTTCTACAGAAAAACTCAGAATTATCTCTACCATTGTGATAGTCCATAAACTCCACCATTCTAAAGGATAGTTTTGGGGTGAATCAAAACTATTTTCTGCACATTTAAAATAATTATTAAAACTCATCTTTTCACATTTGCCAACCCACCTTCTTCTTTCTCCTAACTTAACTAACTACTCATCCACCAATCCATATCCCTTCGTCCTATTGTGTGCTACTTCCCCCAACTCTTGGATTGTAAGCTCCACTGAGCAGGGACTCTCTCCTCCTGTTTTATTGTTTGTATCTGTCATTTGCAACCCTATTTAATGTACAGTGCTGCATAAAATGTTGGCGCTATATCAATACTGTCTAATTTTATTACTGGTAATATACTGTTGTGTTTTTGGGATATGGGAGAAAACCCACACAAACAGGAAAAAAGCATATGATTTCTATGTGGATAGTGTACTGGCTAAGATTTAGCCGTGGGGATATAGTGCTGCCAGGCATGAGTGCTAGCCACTGAGCCACTGACATAAGGCCAGTGGATAATCAGTCCTTTCAGTGATCGAGGTTTCATTGAATGTCAACGTTTAATGTACTTTTAGATCCTTTAACACCATGACATTCCAGCAAGAGTAGGCTGTGAAAGCCATAGGTATAAAAGGCTTGACATTCATTTTCTCAGAAAATGTATTTATTTACTGGTATTTATATAGAGCCATCATATTACGCAGTGCTTGACAAAGACCATTGTCATATCCTATCTGTCCCCCTAATTGGCCTAAAATCTAATGTCCTACCATAGTCACATATTAGAAACTCAGTCCAAGGTCAAATTAGAGGGGAAGTTAATTAACCTGCTTGTTTTTGGGATGTGGGAGAAAACCAGAGTGCCCAAAGGAAACTCAAACATAGGGAGAACATACAAACACCTTGTGTCCTGGTCGAGATTTGAACCTGGGATCTAGCGCCACAAAGATGAGAGTGCTAGCCACTTCAATCTTCTATATACTTGTTTTACAAAAGCAAAATATAAAATTGACACAATAGGAATGAGTGGGTGTATCTTAAAGCAGAGCTATCATCAGTTATTTTACTTTATATAAAAGAGTAGATAACCTTTTTATAGAGGGCAAAAAAAAAAATTTCAAGGTACTTTTTTTTTTTAAAAAAGGTGAAGGGGTGGCCCCTTCCTGAATGAGAGCTTATAACCTCTTGGGACACATATGTCACATATCCAAGGGAGCTTCAAGCTGCCCCTTCAGCACAAGGGGCTTTTCCCACAATGTAAAAAACTATGGGCAGTGAGACAGGCACTTTTTTGTTTACATTTACAGGAGAATGTTACTCGAGCTGAGGCCTACGCAGTGCGGCATCAGGTGACGTTAGCAGAAGCCAGAAGAAAAAAGAAGATGGCAGCGTCCGGTGGTTCTTCCGCGGGACCAAATCGAAGCCAGCTGTGGGGGGATTGTGGGCTATGCAGAAGTAAACCTAAGTTATGGAAAATGGAAAGATTAAGGTTTCAAATGCAATTTGGACAAGGCTGTTTTCCCTACTAGTCTTCATTGGAGCATATTATTTTTCCGAGTGGTACGGCTTTTTAAAATGTTCAGCTTAAGTTCATTTTTGTTGGTGGAGGTTTCATAAAGTCTCAGCTACAGACAGAACCTTTCAGTAATGCTGATGTAACAGAAATGTAAGAATAAAAATGCCCAGAAAACATAGTTTCCATGTGGTATTATGTCATCTCTGACTTGTTTGGGTAAAGCTGTCTTCCCTTGAGGCAGAAAAAGTTCACATAGTTGGCTAACGTTTGTAGACTTTGACTTGAGATGCCGCTTGCTTGTTGTTGAGCACACTCAGAATGGACATTTCATACAGCATCATACGAAATACACCTAAAAGAGACCTTTTTCTGTGAGGTTATTTAAGCTGCAAATGCTGAGCTGCCTCTAAAAATACTGATCCCTTGTTGGTGTTCTCTTTACATCTTCTAAATCATTGACCCATAATTAGAATGCAGCTCAGCAGCTAATGGTGGCTCACATTTGCTGTATGCTTCTTTTAGGTAGGTTACTAAAACCATAACGTCATCTAGAATTGTGAAATATTGTTCTTCATCCCTTAGCCTTGACCAGTTTGCTTGGAGTTACCATGTAACATGATGCTATCACTAACGTGCTTCATCTTGTGTCTAGTCACAGGTTCACTTTAAATTAGCTTTCCAGAAAAGATATTTCTTGCAAAACGTATTTTTTTTTTTATATAAATGGTCTTTGTAATCAACTTTATATCCTTGCATGTAATACGTGTGAAGTGAGTGATCCTTTTTGATTCCTACAGTGGGACCAATGACTCTATGCTAAGATATTCTGTTCTTGGACAATACCAATACAAACTTTCCATGCTGCTCAGCTTTTGGCCATAAGTAATGTTTTTTAATTGACATGGGTTGTAAACAAGATCATGTGAATAGCTGTTGGCTGCACATAATAACTTCACACTTACAAACCAAATGCTAAACTGAAAAGCTATTTGTGCCATGTTTTAAAACAAATAAGTGCTGAATCTGTGTTATTTTAAATGATTCTATTCTATGAATAAATAAGATCGAATAGCATTTTACCACTTTCAGATGTACTAATTAGCCTCCGTTGTACAAGCGTATAATTGAAAATATACAAAATGACCTTGGGTAACCTTAAATCTCTGGACAAAACAGTTCATTTTATGATAATATTCCTTTCTGTAGATGTCATTTTGACACTTCCCTTCACTAGGACACCATGAGGGACTCCCAGTAGAGTCATACCAAATAACTAGGTGGATGTTAAAATTCAAACTCCAATAGCTCTGTTCTGACATTTAATTTCCATTTCTTTTATCAAAATGCAATGTAGCCCTAACTCTAAACAAACGACTGCCTGGTCAGGAATGAGAAGCATGAACAGCTGCCTTCATGTCATTACAATACAGTGCATCACGTTTATCTTTCTCACACACATGTGAATTGCTAAAGTAGATATCTCATTCTCCTTTATGGGTGGGCTGCATAACCTGCGCTCAGCATGCATCAGAATGACAACCAAAGGGGTCTGTGACAGTGGGTTTATCTACAACCTTACCCTTCCTTTGGAAGTTTCCACATTCCTGAATAGATACTTTATATATTTTCTTACTATTTAACTAAATTATCTGATTTTCAAAAAAAATGTAATATGGAGAGGAAGCATAGCAAAAGTGTTTAAGGATTATAAAGACAGTGCAAAGCAGGGGTGATTTCCTTTAATACCATCTCTAATCATATATACAGCGCAAGCAAAGAGAAGGAGGGAGGGGTGGGCCACTCTTTTTATATATTTAATAGTGCATTTATATTGAACTTGAGCTATTGAGCTCTATATTAGTTTTTTTTCAGCAATGCAGCTAAAAATACACGGGTGAACATACAACATATGGTCAAAAAGCTTCAGTTCATGTTTTTTTTTTTCATACAAAAATTTATAATTAAAAGGATACTTCGGTAATATAAATAATAATTACTGTTGTAAAAACACATTTTATGATACTTGCCTTAGAAATGCTTAGGAGAAAGCCCCAAGTCAATGTTTCTCAACAAGGGTTCCTCCAGAGCTTGCTGGATGTTCCTTGAACAATGAAAAAAATTGTGCATCTTTGGTCAATTTAAATGACACCAATAAACTTGAGTTGGCTATCTGTATAGATGATATTCTTTCCACTGACCAGCAGTTTAAGTTTAATTCTTCCCGTTGATCACCATGTCAATATTTACTGTGAGCTGCGCATATAATAATTATAGTAGGGGTTCCCTGAAGACTTAAAAGTTAAATTCATTAATCCCCCCATGTTAAAAAGCCTGCTCTTTAATTGTGTAAGGGTCACTGCAATAGTTTTGGAGAGAAGATTCAGGTTAGCGCATTGAACCATTTCAATAGGTTGCAGTTGTCTTACTCAAACAACTAAGAATATAAGGGTAAATTTGGGTAAGGAGAGATAGCAGGGAAGGTAAATATATATATTGCTTAATAATACAATTGCCCTTTGCAAAATTGCAATAATTTTACTTATGGCAATTTATTTTAAGTGAATAGAATTTCTCTTTACAAAGTGCAAAAATACAACAGGAATTTTTAAAAAAAGCATAATTCTAAGTAGCCAATATGTACAAATGTTGGAAAGGACACATCTAGTTATATCTGGCGAGATACAAATCTCCATAAATTTTAATAACAGATGCATATTATATTGATCACTCTTCATTTTCACTTCATTTGTTAAACCGTGATGCTTATAGTGGATTGCTCAAATTCTTTGCAGTTCTGTTAGCATGATGGTTTTATAGTCATTGCTTATACACTCAAAAGAAAACTACAAATCAAAATTCCTTCCCTGATTTTATGATCATTACAAAAATGTTTGCACAAATGTGTCGAGATACCTCTTTAGAAGCTGCTCAAGGATGTATTTATATGTTCTGGTTGTGAAGTGAAGGAAGACTAATAAACAATGTGTGAGAAACCGAACAGTTCCTATCATAGGTCAAAACAAGAACCTTAATTCTGTAGGTGTAACAGGATTTATTTCAGCATATGCTGCATGATACAGGGAACAGTGTGGGGCTACAGGGAAGAAATCTTTGTGCCATTTTCCCCAAAATCATTATAGAGATAGAATCTACATTTAAAATGTTGTTTAATTTAAATTAGTCTATGGTGAACATTGCTCTGGTTTCCAATCTTCGTATTACAATGGTTCATACCATAAGCTCAGGACACAGATCTTCTATATCCTCCAGATTTCACAGAAGTAAAAATGCAAACACTTTGTTATAATTGTTCATGTAAGTTTATGAAATTTCCTTAATGTGAACCTTTTATGCCATGGTCTGCTTTACTCACAGCCACACACATACCAAATGCAAACTGATTTTAAACAGGTTCACAAAGTATAAATAATAAAAAATGCTCATCTCAGCCCTACTTCCAAAGCTTCAGGGAGGTGTGGGTGAAATGGGTGTTCAAAATTCAGTAGAATACAGTAGATCGGAGAGTATTCTTGTGAGCTTATGTGCAACCAGCAATTTTGAGGGTCGTAGTAAAATACGCGGATCACCTGCAGCTTTCAGAGACATTGCAAACCTGTACTTTGTTTAAACACTTAATTTTTGAAATTTATTTATATATGGTATGCATGGTGGTGGGGCTGTGAGCAAAACAGATTTTTCATTTTGATGGAAAATCTGCTTTAAAAAACACTTGTAAGTTGCCTTTTTTTTTTTACAATATCTTAAAAAAAGTTAGTTACCTGTTTGTGATCCAAATTCAAGGGCTTCAATACTTCCAACTCTCAAAAATTTTGACTATGCAAATATAAATGGACTGCCTTCTGTATGTCTGTTGCAGGTTAATACTTATTAGGTGAGGAGTGAATTGGACTGGATTGAAAGATTTCCAGGAGGAGACTGGAAATGTAACTACAGCATTTAGGAAAATGATCTAGAAACAAATAACTGAGGTTACACCACTTTGCACCAAAGGCGAAAATCTTGGCAGAACTATTAGTTGACATTTAATTTACTACATTAAAAAAAAGAAAAGGTTATAACATTTAACAGGGATCTTGAGAAAATTCTCACATCCTTTGTTCCTCATTTAGAAAGCACATTATACCATGAACATAATAAAATCAGTGTGAAGCTCCCAAAAAACAATTATTCCGACTCAACACAAGTTCTGGTTTAAGTTAGAGTACAGTTGTAGTAGCATTTATAATAAAAGGTTTGAAAGAAATAAATTGGGCTCAAACATTTCCTGATTGCTTGATCCTCCAATACCAAGCAAATTATTACATTAATGAGAAGTGTGGTGAGAGGCAGTGATGGTGAAATAACTAATTAATGGTGATTTACCAACACTGTACCAGTTCTGTGATAACCTGCTTTGACAAAATTGCTACTTCATGACTTCATCAGTTTTTACGCTATACAAAATCAACCTGTATAGGATTCAGGCACAGGTAAGATGGATATATGTGGTTGTTAGGCTGATCATGGTGTTCATCTATTACTATAAACATGTTGTTATATAGATACACAAATAAATTTTCCCCCCACAAACAGACATATCAGGAGAGGAAATCAGAACCTCCTTTACGTCAGAGCAGATTGAGTAGGAAAAAAGGGACACAAGGACACCCCACTTCTTGAACCACTCCAGATCTGCCGGGAATAAATGATTCAAATACCAATCCACCACAATTTTCAAAAGGGGAGTATAGTGAAATCAGTGGACAATACTAAACAAAATAGTATTCCTGTTTTCCTAAAATTAAAAAAAAAACAAAACACAAGTTGTGTACCCAGATCTCAACAAAGGTCTGCACAGAGAAAACAGAAAGCAAAGTCCCACAAATGACGGTTGTCAGTATGCTTTGCTGTTTTTTGTGTGCAGATCTTTCCTGAGCTATCAGTATGCAACCTGTCACTCTGTTTTTAAGTTTTAATAAAAAGGTTCAACTATTTTGTTATATGTTGTTAACTGATTTGCTTGAGGTTCGCTATACTCGCCTATTGAGCATTGGTGTGGGTATATATATTTTCCTACAGTCAACCATTATGAGTTGCATTTAAAAGGGCAAACAGAGAACTTCCATACATATCATCCCTACTGGTAAGCTGTTCAGCAATGTTTGGTAATACTTTTGTTGGACTGGGTGCGATAACTCTCACTCACACATTTTTAATTAGCAGGGATAGGCAGGTTCCCTGGTATCGATGGACAGTGGCAGACTAACAATCTCCTGGTACTTGGTATTAGGTCTATATTGAAAATTATCTGTTTAGTTAGGAAATCAGTTCCATTATCTTTTTAAACCCTCCCACACATTCTTAACCTAAACCTAGACTTATCAGACTAAATTTGATCTGTAACCCTACACCTAAAATCTAAACTTATCAGCCATCAAATCATCACAATTCTGCATCGTTACCAATGCAAATTCCTAATACTGTGTTATGTCAATCGCCCTACAAAGAACCTTGTATTTATTGCAGAGCAAAATATCTTACTGAATAAATTATCTTTTCATAAATAGGTACATTTTAGAAGAGTATGAAACAGTTGGTCACTTTTTCACCAAGTAAGCAGTTTGGGGTATACAGACAGTTTAGGATAATGCTTCTCTATCCCTGAGGACACGTGTTGCCAGACAAAGAAGCTTTTATTCAGATCCTCCGCATTTCATTTCTGCCAAATATACTATGCCAATGTCCCATAAGACAAATGAAACAAACTAGATAATCTAGTGCTGGATGGAGACAAACTTGCTTCGTTTTTATTTGAACATTTTTATTTAAATGGAAGCAAGTTTTACCACAAATCACACTTTTTGTTGTAACCATTCCCATGTTACCACATTGCTACATAAAAACATGTCTATACAGAGATCTAATTTGCTTAGACTACACACTGATATTTTAATTCAAAACATATTTTAAACAAGAAATACAGCAGGTTGGTCTACAGCCAATGGATGGACACCAAATACCAGAAGAACCTGGATCCATTGCTGCTGTTTCTAATGGGGTTATACATAATTTCAATAAAACAAAAGCCAACTCTTTGCACATAAGTATTATAGCCAAAACATATCCATTATAGGTTACTCAGTTTGATGGGACTTTTAAATGTAAACGATAATGTGGTATACTGCTTGCTGCCTAAGCGGTGGAGGTACCGAGTGGAAGAAGCTTGAAGTTCTAGTGGCATTTTAAAAACTCATTGCTGACTTTATGAATTACAGCTACTGCTCACTTAATGACCTGGTTCTGTTTCAACAACCTGGTTACTAAGTGATTTGGTCATTAGGTGAGTACAAAGTGGATCTGTGGCACTGCGAGTGTGTGCAGCATGTGTGTGACAAGGATTACTGACGGCCCCCAGACCCGGCGCGAGGGAGGATCACTACACAGGATAAAAGATGGAGATCAGAAAAGTGAATGTGAGACGACCAGCTGATGTACACTGTACAGTTCTTGCACAGTATACTTGACAAAGAGACAGTCGTAACTGCAAGTTGTCGATAATCAGAAAGGTTGTTAAATGAGGAATACCTAAATTTTAAAAATGTGATTATCGTCTGTTAGGGAGGTTCAGACTTGACTCGGGATCAAGGGTCATTCCAATTGTAGCATTGTTTCATAAAGAATTCATTCTCTATGGGGCTGCTGCCTGGAGAAGCTACATGTAGTGCCTCCCCAGAGGCAGCAGTAAATGCACCACAACCTCATAACGAGTGTGAACAAAGCCTTAAGCAATGATTTTTTGCTTATTTTAACCACCCCAGCAAAAATTTGATTACAAAGTCTGTGAATTCCCAACCAATAGACCTATAGGAGGTTGTTTGATATATAAGATTTTATCTACCTATGGTATTTGGGTAAGGGATGTCAATTTTCTTTATTGATGAAAGTCTGTTCTGTTGTATGACTGGTATGATTTTTGTACTATATACATTTAGTTATATAAGTTTCCTGAATTAGACATCCTCTTTCCTCCCTAATTTTGTTATCCCTAATGTACACGCCGGATGATTCTTGCCCGATACGAGGGATCAGGTTTGTCTCGGGTGAGAATCTGACATCTGTTTAAAGGTCATCTGTCCTTCATGGATCTGTCAGGATGGATTTACCCCAAAAGTACCATAACAATGGAAAACAACACAATCAAGTCAATCATTATCAAAGTCATTTTATTTGGTAATTCAGCCTACGGTTGAGCTAAAAAACTTCATCACAATGTTTGAAATAATTTACGGAACCTTTCTGAAAATAATTTTTCCCCAAAAGAAAAATGGGAATTTTTACATTTAAAAAAACAAAAAAATATTCGACAAACAGTGTGTTAGCTTAGTTGTCTTCTGCCAACATTTGGAGAATCTTCTTTGCAAGACCAGTTGGTCCCAATCTTTTATACCCACAATGATAAAGGTGAAAAATATATTCCACAACAAATGATCCACTGGAAGTCCTTGGGAGATCACTGCATGAAGAGTATACTAAACGCCATCACCACACAACATACGGCAACATAAGGACTTTTCCGTTCACCTGGGAATTACAATATTACATTGAAATATGTAAAGGGAGTAAAACCAATACAAAACACCAGATTGATATGAAAATATACAAAATCAAATCACCAATCATTTCAAAAAGGAAAGGAAATATAATACTTTGAGTCGATATTATCAACTAATGACACAAATATGTTTATTTTAAATGATAAAATAAATAGTTAGGTCTGCACAAATTGTGGAAATAATCCAAGACTGCAATGTTTTTGGCAGCAAAAGTCACCTTGAAATCTACTACATGTACAGTACAAAATCCAGTTACTTTCAAGATGGCATGTCAATCAGAGCTATAAAGATTACAATACATTGCTTTAATGTCTGGTGAACAACTAAACAACATCTGATGAATTTAGACAAGTGTGGGTATCGTGTGAAGCCAAACTGTATTTAAGGCTATTTGTTCAGAGGTTTGTTTGAGTTGGCAGCAAAACACCGAAAAGATGAATGTGCAGATTTATAAAATTGCAGTTCAGATTCATGGACCATTCATGTCTCTGTTTTAAACTCAATATGGGTATACTGGGTGCCTAGTTTGTATGCTTTGGCAACATTCAAATAAATGTGGCTTTCATCAGTTAAAATGTTAAAGGATTTATATTAACCGTTGCATTAGCAAAGCTTAGGGAGCATGCAGTGTGAAAAAGAAAATTCTGGTTAGTATATTGAAATATATAATATATATCAGGTGTCCCCAACCCCCGGTCTGCCATCTGACAGGTGGGCCATGGCGCAGGAGAAGGACCCTGCTTGGGCGGGCGCATCGGCTAGAGCTGCGGACTACGCCTCTCGGAGACAACGAAGGCTCAGGGAGACACCACTTGCCCACTTTTCCATTGTAGGCCCAGGTTCTGACATCATGACGTCACTCTGGGGGGAAATTTCTTCATGCATGGTCCGGAGTCCGTGCATTTAGTGGTCCACGAGCTCCAAAAGTTTGGGGACCACTAACTTTTTAGGCTCAGTGGCAAGAAGCTGTAGGTGGGTGGCGACCTCTGTGTTGTGACCTAACTTTTCAGTAATCACACAAAAACAGCTGGGTTAAAATTTTACAGGACCCTATAGGGGAAGTAGGGGAAGGATGAAACTACAAAGAAAATACCACCAGTGCAGTTTGAGAACAAAGAAATAGAGCAGTTCTAGAATACAAGGTGAAATACAGGTGAATGCAGACCATGTGTGGATCAGCCAGTAGTATTACCAACTCTGTTATGTGATTATATTAAGCTGACATGAAATTTAAAGATTTAAAACATTTTTATTCAAACATTATATTTAAAAGTAGATTAACCCCTTTCCTACCCGTTAATGTGCATTAACGGTGGGTTAGAACGCTGCTTGACCTAATGCAATGCAATGCAATGGTATGTGTAGCTGGGAGCTAGTCAAGTTCAAGTTATGCTAGTGACCGCGATGTGCACCCTAGCCTATCTAAAAGAACCCATATGTCCCATTAAGGGAACCCATCACTTGAAAATATTTCTAAAAGGAGCTGTTCATAGAACAAACGTCTTATCTCCAACATTCTCTCTTAGATTCTCTCTCACTTTCAGTGCCAGTGAAAATAAAAAGAAATAGAGGTTACATCTTACCAGCACAGACAAATATAGGAATAAAACCTGACAGGGTTGCTAGAGCTTTCAAAATCTATCCAAAACTTAAAAAAAAAAAAAAAATCTTGACATTTAGCTTAATGCATCACTATTTTACAAAAGATAAGCAGCACTGCAATTAATGATTTTTTACAACACAGTCAATATACCAGGTCAGTTTCTCTGGACAAAACTAATGCAATATCCTCTAATATTTTAAGTATTGCTTTTGGCACTTTCAAATTTACAAAATGCCTTTTCTGCACTGTACAGCTTGCAGCTATAAAAACTAAAATGAGGTTTTGATTGCAGACTTACACTTGTCACATTAAAAAGATAACTTACCAATCCGTGCACATTTCCAGAATATTCCAAGAACTCTGCAAAAAAAAAAATAAAAAATAAAAAGAGGGGTTTATGTAAAGCTTATTAGATTATTTGATAAAAAAACAGATGTATAAAAGGAAACAATGTACTAGAAATGTTCACATTTCATTTGTCATTAAACAAATCAGGCTTAACATGTATTGGTAATGTGGGATTTACCATACAAGACTATGAAGTACCTTCAGGCTTATTCCACTATCTAAAACTTAAGACTGCAGAAAAAAAGGGCCCAGCTATGTGATTACAATTGTTACAAAGAATATGATAGAAAGACAACTAAACACCAATTTAAAAGATTTAGGGCAGATATACTACACATACAAAATAGTCACTGATACTCATAAAAAAAGATCCACCCAACATGCACAATCACAGTAAACACTTGGTCCACTCCCATAGCCTATTAGTCCCGGCATAAGATTCTTTGTGCACTATTCAAACAATGTGAACTTTTGAGACTTTTAGCAAAATAGCATGGGAATCAAGTGTTCTCAGTAACATTTCACGGTCTTGATTTTAATTGACCTTGGATACTCGGTGTTCAGTACCCTGCAGGGAATGTTCTTCCCTTTAGTGCCCATTAGGAAGGGTTACTGAAACCAGTGTCAAGTTTTAAGAAAAAGTCACAAAGCAGATCCTAATTCCAGCTCTGCTCCCGAAAAGAAAAAAAAGCACTTTTTTTTATTAATATTTTACTGCTGACCATTTTATGTAGTCCCCCCCCCCCCCCCCAACTAATTGACTTACGTTAGTACATTGCATAGCTCAATAATTTCACATATAACTAAGCCCGCAATTTTTTTTTTCCAGTTTGGGATAGAAAGGTGAATGGTTAGAATCTCTATCAGGTTTGGGTACTACCCAGGATAGATTTCCCTCCACTTTCTGTTCTGGTGCGACAATTACCCAGAGAGGAAGTGAGTTGAAATATGCAACAAATAGGAACACCAGAATATCAATCAGACAGAGGTTCACGCATCTCCCTATTTAACATAAAAAAGCATTTGGGTTTTGCAGAAAACAAGAGGCTATTTACCAATATAGTCCAAGAAAGTCAAAAAAGCATGTGAAAGAGTTGATAACTCCACTTTTGCAAAATAAAAAATATGTGCAATAATTATTTATAAGAAAAAAAAAACATTTGTTCTGACCACAGAAAAGAAATACAATATGTAACAAAAAGAATTCTCTTTGAAAGCTTGCACTTACTGGAAACTACAGGGCAGTTAAGGACACAGGAATAATACAGTAAAACACAAAAAAAAAAAAAACACATTTGGTATAGATGACATTTCCCGGGAGAGGTACACACTGCAAAGCCTACCTAATAAATGGTCTGGATCTAGATTGGATTAAGTAGTGACTATTCTCTCCAAAGTTTTGGCACAATAGAACGGGACTGGCAGTAAAAAAAAGGGACTCGTCCACCATCTCCTCACATGATGTGACTCGAAAATGTTAAAAATCTAATATTAAAAGGGACTTACCCAGTTTTATTTTTGTCCAGAAGATTGGGTACCATAGATCGGAGATAGGCACATGTGCATATCAGCAGAAGAATTACTGTGAGCAAGCTCTGGAAGTTAAAAATAGCAGACTGGAAGAGACAAAAAAGAAAAAGATGAAATGGGTAGTAAAATTGAAAGCAAAGTATCATGTAAAAATATATTGTGGCTTATATGTAAGAGCAACTTGCAACTGCAGTTACATCACTTACAAAACTGTAAGATACTTTTATTTGGATTGTGTAGGAAATGTTCAAACCCCCTGTCATACACAGCAGTCAAACACAAAAGGTTTCTGAAGGTAACAAAACCCAACCATGCTTCAGGGACATGAATGTCCTCTTTGTTAAGGTTACAAAAGTTTTAGCAGTAAGAGGATTTGGAAAGGACATGTGCAGAATGGATTTGTTTTAAAAGGGATAAGAACCTATGGCTAAGTTGAGACAGGCAGTAAGGCTGTAGTAACTGCTTCCCCATGGCCGTAATCCGTGCCTGTGGTTACGATGCTAGATCTTGTGTCTCATCCATAGGAAATAAATGAGGGCTGGTAACAAGCATTGGAGTACAACCTGCTGTCAAATTCTAGTTCTGGGGCATCTTTCATCAGCTGACACCTTGGTAGCTTCTCAGCAGCCCCAAAACTATGCTGGTTCATTAGGAACCAGCATAGTGGTTGGGCTGCTGAGCAGCTACTGAGGCGTCAATGAATGAAAGATGCCCAGGAAATGCTGTTCCCACTGCCTGCCTGAACTGAGTCTGAAGAGGTAAATCCTACCAAAAAAATCCAAAAAATGCTCTAAAGCTTCATTAGGACTTGACTGCATGGGTATATTCCCAATTAGGTTATTATAGTATTACAGAAAAAAACAAATAAGACTTGATGGTCGATCACTCACAACCATTGTTATACTGCAAATATTAGCAAAAAAGTGTAAATTATCAGCATTACTGAGAATATCCCACACAACAAAAACTTCAGCCTACAATATTTATTAATTATAGAAACAGACGACATTCTGTTTCATAGCAAATTAACAAACTTTGTTTTTTAATAAATACCAGTCTCATATTTTTACAGAGTTTATGAAGCAATATTAGCAAACATTTTCCAATATGGAAATTAAAAAAATTCACAACATGTAGGTGAGTTAATTTTACTGCAGAATATTTATCACCTGCAAGCTTGCATCCACTAATGGATCTGGGTCATGACATTTGAACAACCAGATTTGGTCCATTCAGAGATGTACTTAACATGAATATAGCGCTAACATATTACACAGCGCTGCACAATATATAGGGGTTGCAAATGACAGACAGATACAGAGAGTGACACAGGAGGAGGAGAGGTCCCTGCCCAGAAGAGCTTACAATCTAAGAGGTGGGGGAAGTAGCACACATCATATGTGAATGCAGGCAGAATACAACGTATAGGGGTACAGGTTTGTAATAATAAGTACTAATAGTAATTGTATCAATAATAATAATGTAGTAATGCCCAGGGGGTGCGAGAAAAAATTTATATTGCATAGCAATGGTGCCCAAGTTTGGTACCTAATCTGTGGCCCCCATGGACCCTGCAGACAGTAGTTTGTGTTTTGATGTTCCTTTATATTGGAATCTAGTAGTTAAACTGTTGGTTTATTTTTCCCACTCTAAGGTACTTTTTTTTCTTTACAATGATGTCCATAGTTTTTATAATTGATAATGTTTTTTTAATGTCTTGTAAAGAATCATTCAATATGGCACACAAATTTTTTTAGGGGTCTGTAATCCATTTTTATGTGGTAACCCAGTATATATCCCCTATAATTGCTTTAAAAATGCCTCTGAAATCACCTTTGCCAATGTACACATGATTTGTGCCAACCTCCAACCTTCAGTGTCAGTGGGGGGGGGATAAATAATGTCCTATTGGGAGGAATAATGGATAGTTACAGAGGTTGTGCCAAATAAGGTTTGTGTATTATTGTTGTTTAATATTTAAAATAAAATATATGATTTTATGGGGTCTTTAATGACGTAGAAAATAGTTCCATGAATTAAGCCCCAGGACTGTAATAAACTATATAACATTACCTCTTACATTGTATCCTTGGTTTTTCTATTGCAAATATTAGTTACAACCATAGTGAAAACCCCATTGTCCAAAGGCTTTTATAACTATGTATGTGTTTGGACCCAAGAACTGTTCCATTTACTATTAAGTCAACTTGGCCAAAAGAAGGAGCTCCCTGTCATCACAGCTGGATTACATTTTATTACAGAGCCTAAATACCCCTATATTGGATATTCTATAACAGTCTGAAGCCAGTTTTTTAGGGGTTAAAATGAAACTATAAACAGTTTGCAAGAAGAGGGTGACTACATGTGATTTTCTAGATGATGTAAATGCAGAAAATAAGTAAAAAGGTCACAGAGCTTTTCTATGTATGAAACTTACAGAGGTCAAAGTGACAGAAATACAAGATAGAGGTATAATGATTATCCTCCCACGGGCAGACCAGACGAGTTGCAATTGCTCTCTTGTTTGAATACCTTACTGGTCAGATTGATGGACTCTAGGGGAAGCAGATCACTTTCATTTTGACTTTGTTTGACCTCACTTATACTGCACTGGAAGCTTGAAATTGAATTTAACCATTTGATATGCTCTAAAGACAAAACATTAACATTGCCTTAGGCACCAGTTGAAAAGCTGTGGATGCAATGGATACCAGAGCCGGGCTATCATAACCATCTCTCCTAAGTGTAACCTTGTGTCTTATCTGATCAAGGAGAAAAGAGACTTCTGGCTTCCATCTTTATGTCCAATGTTTCTTTCAACTCAAGTAGGAAAGGAATGTTCGTACTCTGTATGTTATCAATAAATAAATTTACCTTCTCTATATTTCATTTACATGTCAAAGGATGTGCAAAGAAAATGCATGGCGTGTCCACAGTAACAAATGTACTGGGAAGTGGGAATCTCTGGCACTCCAAGTATGGGAGACCTTTCCACCTGCCCGGAAAGTGGGATGTGACAAATGTAAAACCTATCTTGCAGACAGTAATGAAGAGGAAGATAATAGTGATGTAAAACATTTTAGAAAGTGTGTTTAAAGGAAAAGTATACTGTATTGAAATAAGCAAACATTCTGAGTTACTCAGTGTTAACCTTAATGTATTTTGATGTAACTTTCACACAAAGAAAAATTGCAAGCAGGTAGTATTTTAGTGCAGAAGGGACAGGCAAAGTCCTGGAGGAGGACTGGATGAAGATGGTGGCACCCACAAAAGGAGCAAGAACAGGCTAATGAAAATTAAAAAAAAAATAAGATTAGGCTTTCATTTTGGAATAAAAGGCTCTGCTTATTCACAATTTGATTGGTAATGGTTTCTCAACCAGGGTTTTGAGGACACCCGACAGTTTCCCTAAATCATTAAATAATTGTGAGGTTATTTTACCTAAGGCTTAGTCTACACGGACTTTTTCCCCAGCGTTTAACCTGAGGCTTTAAAAGCCCATGTTTGAGATTCCCATACATTCCAATGGGCTAATCTGCACCAGGATGTTTCCTTGAGGCATGTTTATGAGTGTTATCTATACCGTTGCTTGCAACGTTTAAAAAACTAAAACGTGGGGTTAACGCCCAAAAATGGGGGAAAAGGAAAACACAGGTAAACGCTTTATTGATTTCAATGGTATTCAAAGTGGAAAAACATGGTATAAACGTTTTCCTAATGAAAACTAATAAAAGTGCATAAAAACACACAAATGCAGGAGGAACGTTTACATGCGTTTTTGAAAACGTCTGTGTCGACCCAGCCTAAGAGTGACATTTGTCCCAATGGCCAGTAATGTAAGAGGCATTCTTCCTGCTGACCACCACACTAATGTACTGTGAGCTGTGGATGTAATAATTATGGAAAAAAAAAAGTTGTTTCAAGGGTTCCCCCATGTTAGAAAGGACGAGAAACACTATTAAACAGTTCTATAATTTTGTAGTTATAACAACAGATAATTTAAACCACTAGAAGCAGCTTTGAATACCATTAATTGCTCAGCTCAACAACTGATGAGAAAAGTTCAGCCACAATGGCAGTGCATTGTTTTTAACTTACTGGTAGGCTTTTACCATTGTAAGGGATAAACTACATGGCATATTTTGAGCTCTAGCCACTAAGATATGACCACTTGCCAGCAGTCCCTTGAATGGGCTAAATCTACACAAAGACTTAGTAGCTTAGTCATGCTACTAAAATCCCTAGCAAATTTTGGCTAGGTAAAGCAAAAAAACTAAACAAATAGAATAGCTTATTATAGAGCAAGCTACACAAAAATAAAGTAGTGGTATCTTGAAGTGATCAATAAAAAAGGATGAAGCAATATACGATCGTGTGAGATGGACTGCTAACTAATACTACATGTGTAACTAAGTCTATTGAGCCATTTGTCCAACTTTTATTTTTACTACACCTAGCAATAATATAATTGCAGAATTGCAATTACTAGAAATCAGCTGTACAACTCAAGTCTGTTCAGGTGACTTCAAAAAGGCAGAGGAAGCTGTTAGGAAAATTGCGCCAGGTTTAGAGACTTTTTTTTGTCTATCAAACATTTTGTCTTTACTTTGAAGGGAATTCTCTATATAGTGAACTAGTCATACATCCCAGACTACTGAATGGGCTGTGACCTTTCTCACATATTAAATTGGATATACTTACCTGAATTAATTAAGATTTTCAATATAAGTCTTTTTGTTAAAAGGCCTTTCTTCCTTTTTTATTTCAATACATTTTATTAAATAAAGTAGAAAATGTGAAAAGCACACAACAATCAAATAAAAACAGAAAAGAACAGGTACTGTTTGTACATAATGAACGCATTAGGTTTACAGACTTTTTCTTGCAATAACATCAAATAAACACATTCCCTAAAATCATGGTAGTCTCTGTAGTATTGCTTGGGTTATCTCTAATAGTACACATGAGCTTATCATTATCCATTGTCCAATTTAGTTTTACCGATAATGGGGCCATTGGTATTGAGAGTAACGTCCCAGCCCTGGTCAGGGTGATTAATACCTTTCCTACTTTTTTATTTCTATTGTATAACCATGTAAGTAGGGGTTGATAACTTTGCTTTTTAAATAGGGAGTAGTTTGTACACTCTCTTCTTTCTTTCCAGGTGTTTGTTATAAGGATGGTGTAATACACTGGAACTATAAAAGATTTCTTAAACCCATAATACTCCAAACACAAGTTTCCCAGTAACCTTAAGGGCAGTTTAGATTTGTATGCAGTAGTTTTACCTGCAAACTGTAGTAGTCTCTAGCAGTCTCCTGTAGATTGCTATAATTTCCCAACACAGCAGTGATAAAATGGGATTTAAGGTACAGCTGTGGGTATAGGGTTTACAAATTGGATCATCATAACATGAAAAGATTGAAATCGAGCTATGGGTATACAGTTCACAAATCTACAGTGGACAAAAATTGGTGATTTAACCATGATTTCTCTTCTCATAAAGAATTATGCTTTGGTCCTCTTGTTCTTCATTATGCTCAGTGACAGGAATCTTCTACTAAATCAACTCAGTACATTTAGTTATTTATTTGAAACTGATCAGCTATAACATATATTAGAGAAAGAGTGCCCATACAATGGCATACAAAGGTCACAAGGCACCATATAGTTAAGTTTGGGGTTGTATTTTTTTTTCTAAAAGGATGACGATTGTGTGTTTTAGGAACGCTTTAGAATAACACCTAGTAATGTTCTGCAATAGTTTTGGTCTCTCCTCATTCCACAGCTATTTTGGAAACGTGACACGTGGGAAATGAGAGAATTTTATGTGGATAAATTTAGCTTTCCTTAACAAACACTCTGAAAAGAAAATAACAACACCTTATAGATTTCTCTAGTGAAGCTTTGACACAATAATCTAATCAAACGCAGCATTCTTAAGTCTCCCATTTACATCTCAGGCCTCACGTACTATCTCTCCAGAATGCTTTTAAGAGCCTCTCAGCTACCTATCACTCTCCTTCAACTCCTTTGCTCATCTCATAAAATCTTCTTCCACTTAAGATTTGGAGTTTTGTGATCAGGAAGTACCTTAGGTTTTTTCCTGACAAGGTCAGAGGTAAACAACAGCCATGGGTGTTAGAAGACATCTATATTTTCTTGCAAGTAATTTACAGCAGTTGCCATGCATATGGAGCCAATCATACAATTTTTGCTGATCAATTAAGTGTACAATAAAGCAAACCATATAAATATGTTTATAAAAGAGTGACAATCACTTTCACATTTATAACGGTTTTTAGGATTTAAAAAAAAATGAATTTCATGTTGATCATGTTACTTTGGTCCTGATTGTCCTAAATAAAATAATTAAACAATAGGCACATGTAAAATAACTATGATTTCTTAATGAAATGTATTTCTCTGCTGCTGGAATATTTTTAAAATATGCAAAAGCAATGGATGGATTGATCTAGTTTCAATGGCAACTCTAGGGGCCATAAAATAATAGCTTCTGTAGTGAAATTCCTAACACTATGATAAAGAAGTGTCTGGAGTCCAGTGTTCTCCCCAGCTCCTTTTAGCAGGGTACACCACCCAGAATATTTCAGTAACCACCCAGATGTTTTTGGGTGGTTTCTGAACGGTTGGGTCACAATACAGGGGCTGCCAACCACCTAAAATGTCACCCAGCTTAAAAATGCCACCCAGCTTTCTGGGTTGAGCACTGGGTGTCCCACCATAAAAGTCGTATTTAAAGACTTCAAACTATACACCTAAGGTGCAGACATCAAGTATATTTGTTAATCCTCAAATCATTAAATCAATGCAGCTAGTACAGGTAGTGCCCGAGTTAAGGTCACTGGACATACGGACGCCTCCTAGATACGAACAGGGCTTCCCTGCTCGCTTGTGTGCAGAACACAGGCTTGATAGAGGGGGAGGGGCGGTTTGCATGACTGAAGAAATCTTTTGCTAAACACAGCTGAGGTTGTGGGTGATATCAGGGGTTGAGTCTTCTGCAAGATCTTGTTACTCTTTAATGACCAAGACAAACTCTGCAGTTGTTTCTTTTTGCATATCACAGCACAACATACTATAGAAGTAAATTTTATATAGTAACTGACACCACACTGCCTAAAAATATGTTGAAACAAACATCTGTCCTAATTGCATTTAATAAAACAATGTACCTGTTCTAAATTAAATACAAATTCAACTTAAGAACAAACCTACCCTACCTATCTTGTATGTAACCCAGGAACTACCTGTATATCTTTATCACATTGGACTATTGAGTAACATGGGCCTAGGGATCTACACACGATAGACGTGCCCCCACCCGGATTTGTGATTTCTGACTATCTCAAGCGAAAATCTAGTTGATTAGGTTTCCACCAATATCACAGAGGAGTTCATTAGTTATAAATCATATTGCGTTATTATTACCTTTTATTGGCAGGAAAGAACAATTCTATATACCTTGCAAGCAGCCCATTTTTACAAGTATCTCATGTAATACATACATTTGTAAACAGCATTTTTTAAAGTTCCGAATAAGAAGCTAACATACAAAATAAGTGACTAGGTAACATTTCCAACCTAAATAAAACAGGAGCAAGAGTTGAATGGACATCTACAAAAAAGTTTATTGAAGGACAAAGAAGGTTATACTGCTACCCACAATTGTAATTGACACTTGCGAAAAAAAAAACAGAAACTGTAGGCCAGTCCATGAAAATTCCATTCTACCACAAACATGCCTCAGTTTGTAGTAGGTAGAACTAGGGGCATAATCATCTCACCTTATCATTAACCACTACCACTCTGTAACCAACATAAAGAGGGGAATGTAAAAGAGGCAGCCAATTACTTTGTAGATCCAGGTACTTTGGTCTAACTGACTTACTGATTTAGTAAGTATTTAGAGAATGCAAATGGATGTAGACCTGAAAAGCTCTACATGGATACCTTACTACCCAGCACCCAATGGTCATTTCCAGGCTTTCCTTGCAACATCCATGCCACTGAGGTCTGGATATGGAAACCTAAAATATATCTTGATGGTCACCTGGATAGCTGAGAAAAAGAGAGACCAGCTCTCCTCATACCTAATGAAAATACATAAAAAAAAGCATTGAATTCCCATCCAAGCATAGGATCTCGGATGCTGGTAGTAAAAGAGTTTTCAAGAGCTGAGCTACAGTTTGTTTGCGGTTTCCAATCCTCCTGTATGTAGCAGTAAAAAATGATGTTACAAAACTTTCTAGATGATAAAGGAATATTGGTTTTAAATGGAACTCAGGGCATGGTAAACAAGGCCAGAGAAATGGAGGTCTGGATATCAACTGGAGGAAATTACTATGAAGATAAAAGTGTTACACAAGGAATACGTTATGTAATATGTCCCAAAGCAATGGCTTAAAATTAAAAATAAAAAGGCCAAGGCCACAAACATCACTCAATTCCCATAACACTATACTGATTTTGCTGATGTTTAAAAATGAATTAGGCAGTTTATCAAAATACCCATATTTAAAAGTGAATGTTTCTAGGCAGGGAACATAAAAAGAAAATCCATCAATCAACGCCAATCTAAACACAAAGTGAGTGCACAATGGCTGACCTAGGGTTAGCTAACAGCCCTTATATTGACATCTGGCAAATATTTCACATTAGCAATTTCTGCCCCCTCTCATCCTTCCTTTTCTTCCTGCTTTCATGACATCCCAAATACTAATAAAAGTAAACATGCATGCACACAATAAAATGTTAAGTTTTTGTCCATTTGGTAAAATTGTTAAATTGTTCTGCATCCTTGGAAGTAAAAATGTTGTATGATGTATCAATTTACCCCCCCCTCCAAACACTAAAGAACCACATAGTGCTTTAAATCTAAAAAGAATAGTCTTAAGAATATACAAAAATAATAATGATGATGATGTTTTGCTTTAATCTTTACACCCTTTATATTTAAAAAGTGCAAAACAACATGTGTACCAATGCGCAGCACATGCCTTGGTGCATTGGATTACCATTTATTGGCAATACCACTCTAAATGCCTCTTAGCTAAAATAATTCCATGCTGCATGTGGATGCTTTAAAAATGTAGAATGGACAACATATACTGCATTTATAACACGTATAGTATGCAGAATGTGATAAAGTATTAGCCCCCATTAACAGCTTTCCATTTTAGGCAACCAAGGAAAAGTCCTGCTTGCTGCATTTTTAACGGTCTAATAAAGCAATTGGTGGTCCGTGGCTCTGGCTGGCAGGTCCTTCCCCTGAGCCTGCTGGGGGGCGCGGCCGCGGACCATGTCCCCTGTATGAACACAACCTGCCTATAGGCGGGTTCTGGCATCATGACGTTACTATGGGGGAAGTTTTTACCGCTGCCCGTGCATGTGCGGTCCGAATTCTGTGCATTTATTGGTCCATGGGTCTGAAAAGTTTGGAGACCACTGCTCTAATAAGTTCAATGGCAAGGCATTTAAACCACAAACATCAGTGTTACATTGTACCTAAAATGTCAAGATGTGAATAGGCCCTTATAGTATAGAGAACATATTAGTTTTATGTGGGTGTCTGCAGAATGACACCTTAATGTGTGGCAAACATAGCAAAATGTTCTTGCATGCGTTTGCTATTTTTTAATCGCTTAGTTTTGCGTGAAAATCACTGACTATACCTGAATATAATGATGGTGTAAAATGCCTTGAAATGTATAATATTGTACACCATGCCACAAAAGAACATGGATATTAGCCAATTACTACAACTAATATCACATTTGTTTGCTTTAATTTTAAGTAAATCTGTATTTTTCATGGGTGGCTTTAGAATTGGCTTTCCATTCTTTACACTGCTTTGAAGAAGCCCTGTCTAAGTTCATAAGGGTCCTCAGCCCTGTCTAGTAAGTTGATGTCCATCAGACAGGGCTGAGGACTCTTTCCACAAAACCCATTGAAGCTGCCAAATACCAAGTACCATTATTGTCATGTTGGAGTATGCTGGGAATAGTGTGCCATGTGAAAGTGAGTCACGACATGTGATGCCCAGAATTATCAGATATTTCTCTTTTTTTATTTTGAGAAAAGCATATTGGAGAATGAGTAAAGAAAAAGGACGTGCACACAGAATGCTAGTAAATCTGTATCTGTAAAGCTGATCTTTACTAGCAGGTATTAAAGGCTAAGGATGCGAACATCAACCAGGCAAGCTGTATTTGGTAGAAGTAAAGAGGTAAAGGTTATTCACTAAGGGGATAGAGTGCATACTGCCAAGCCAATGGTTAAATTATGAAAATTTAAAGAAGGGATAGAGAGCAGGCTTTTACAGCAGACAATTTTTTGAGGAAAAGATGCCTAATAAACTATTTTATTAATCAATATTCAAGATAACAAAAAGAAAAAAGGACAAAACTGTGTTCTACACAGAGGTCTGCTAAGCTAGTACCATGTTAAAGCTGAGCATTCCTATTCAACAGAAGGTTTACATAGTTAATTACACTTATAAAGTAAACGATGTAAAACAAACAGAATAAATGTTGAACCCTTTTACCCCAAGCGTTTCGCCCAGGGCTTCTTTGGGGGATTTTGAGAAATCAGGGTACTATAATGATATATTAGGTCTTATTATTAGGTATTATTAGGTCTTAAATTGGAATCACTTTGAAAAATCTAAGAGCAGGCAGGTGCTTATTGCAGAAAGAGACAGATGATGTTCCTTCTGCAATAATGTGCCTTACCTGCTCTGGGTTTCTGGCATCAAAACTGAGCTGCAATAAACCTGGCAGTCCTGCGTTAGCTTGCATGTGCCAGGATGAATGCATTCTATTGAAAGGCAGCAGGGAGTTATGTCAGCCTGGCACAGCCAAGTAAGATGGGCGAGTCACGCAAAATTTAGCCCTGCTTTAGGCTTTGTACACACATCAGATGATTCTTGTTTCAGGGCTAGTATCGATGAGAATCTGATGGGTGTACCGAGGCCGTCCAACGTTGTTCATGGATCTGTCCTGGTGGATCCACGAACGATCGTAATACAAGTGAAGGGGACAGAGCACAGCAGGTTGCCACTCTCTCATTCTCCCCTCTCCATAGAGCAGAATGGTGCTGTATGTTCATGCATCTCTCAGTCTTTTGCCATTGGAAAGGATCATGAAAGATCCCCTTCAACAACAAGTCCAATGTGTGTATGCAGCCTTAGAGTGGATCTAATGTCTCGCTTTGAAGAAAAAAAAAAAAATCAGGCAGGTCATTATTGCAAAAGATGACAGGAGATGCCTCTTCTGCAATAACTGATCTTACCTGCCTGATCACCACCCACCTGACACATTTTGCCAAGCTGCACATACATGCTCAAGAAATTCCAGCTGCCCTTGCATGTGCCTGGAATGAATGCACAATCAATGAGGATGGTCAAATATCAGGAAGAAGGCACAGGAATAGATGAGTGTTGTAGGTTTAAGTCTGCTTTGAATAAAACACAGAAGCGGCCATTTCTATTCTTCCTTCATGGATGGCTCATTATCCCCCCCCCCCACTTTATTGCAGTGGTCCCCAACCTTTTAGACGTCAGAGACCACTAAATGCATCCACCCTGGGAGCCGTGTGTCACTCAATAGGGAAGAAACTTCCCCCAGAGTGACGTCATGATGCCAGAACCGACCCACTCTCCCATCGCAGGTCTGAGCAACCCATTTCATATGGAACGATAAGGGTTGGCATTAGTGCCAGGATAGGCAGGGCTTAATCTTATTTTACACAGATGTGAAAGCTTCTTGTACAGTCATGATCAAAAGGGCTCCAAAGGGGTACAGAGATCAGTCTGAAATTTAAGTGGTACTTTCAGGCATTACAAGCTGACTGCCTTTAAAGGTGAACCCCAGGTGGGTACAGAGATAACCATTTGTACACAACCCGCACTGCCGAGCCTGCAATGCATACAGGGGCATGGCCCGTGGCTCTGGCCGTTGCGCCCCGCAAGTGGGGTCCTTCTACTGACACCGCTGGGGGGCGCACTAGCCAGAGCCGCGGACCACTGGTTGGCGATGGCTACTTTAAAGGATATTATTAGGAAGCCCAGCATTAATGACTGGCAGCCAGCATTCTACCTGCACAGCCAGCAATGGCAGCCTCCATGTTTGTCCAGGAATGTTTGGTGATCCTGGCACACCACAGAGCTTTCCTATAGCAGATATGTTGTGCATACAAGTCACCATGTGCTGACAGGTCCGCTTCATTTCAGCCTTACCCTGAGCCAAGCTGTAGCTGTCTGTATGTAGAGAAAGATCACTATGCCACCCCTATCACTAAACACACACATATATATATATATATATATATATATATATATATATATATATATATATATATATGTGTGTGTGTGTGTGTGTGTGTCTGTTCCCAGTGTATACACATTTCCCCGGGTTACACCGAACAAACAGTCCCAGCGCAACATTCACACCAGATTCACCAGCAACAACTCACCATAGTTCTGGATAGCCTCTCAGCCACATCACACTTCCAGGGGGTGTCGCTCCTGTGACGTCACCTCCGCCTCTGCTAATTGGCTTCTCACTCTCTATCTCCGCGGCGGCCATTTTTCCGAAGCCCACAAGTCACTGACACAGCTTTGTACATAGAAGACACAAGGAAACGCGCCTTCCGAAATATAGTCTTCAATCTGCTCACGGTTGTTATGTGAGGTGACGTCATTCACCTAGAATTTCTATTGGCTTGGAGGACCCCGCGCTGCCCCGGTTGCCCATAACTGGAGACGGAAGAGAAGTTTATGTGAGGTAGGAGAGTCTCCCCTCAGAGAATGAGGAGAAACATGGAGGGGTCGGGAGCTGACATATCTGCTGTGTTATAAATGTTATATTACTCCTTCTCTGCTCAGGGAGGTGTAACATTTCACCATGCAGAGTGTGCTTATTCTTCCTTGTTATCTGAGGTGAATATAATGTAGATATCATTACCTTAGGGGACTTGTCACAAAAAGAACAGTGTGTGACTGCAGGAATTGTTCTGAAAATGTTCCCCGGCTTGCTTGGTAGCTCTGTGAATGCCTGGTGATGATATTGGTGCTAATGTGTAATATGTTTTACTTTCCATACATCATGGAGACGTGAAGGGGAATTCTGATAGCAGCCATTATCACATTATTACCCTGAGGGGGCCTTCAAATAATGTTTTGATCATTCTTCCTCCTTCTGCTGACATCATGCGCTGCTCAGGCATTAGATCAGGTGATGAGCCTTCCTGTAAATCAGGGGTGTCAAACGCAAATACACAATGGGCCAAAAATAAAAACTTAGACAAAGTTGTGGCCCAAACCTGAAACTGAAATAGCATGGCTACTACAGTTCCATGCGTCTATAAAACAGGCCAATGCGGGGCCACACAGAGAGCTCGCTGGTCTATAGACCAACTGATGCTGGGAATTGTAAAGGCAAAGCTATTTCAATGCAGCGGTTGGCCAGCTGCCATTCATATTTAGGATTCCTTTTGGGGCCAAGAAAAAGGATGTTGTGGGCCGGGTTTGACACCCCTGCTGTAAATGGTAGAACTGTTGATGGTAACTGTTTATTTTTTTTTTTGTTTGTTTACTTCTGTTTAAAAACACTCCCCCCACCTAACTCTTTGTGGCATTGGTCTCTTTACCCGGTCCCCTACCAGGTTAAGGCCATGTTGATTAGCAAGGCCAGTAAGATGTAATGCCGTGCCTTTTTGTGTGGGAATTAATTCATTCCTGACAGCTGGGTACGTCAGGGTCATACACTGAGCTGTGCATGTGCAGCTCAGTGTACATTATAGAAACAAATGTAATCAGGTAATTCAGATGGAGCCGGACCTGTTATTGACCTGCTTTAGGCAGGTTTTGCATTTCCATAGATTTGGAATGGGAATTCAAATCCAGCATAAAGCGGACCTATTACCAAAACTTTTACTTTACATAAAAGGGTAGACAATTCTTTTATGTAAGGTAAAATTACCTTTTTTTGGGCGGAGGGGGGGTTAAAACCCCCCTTCTTAAAAAAAAAAAAAAAAAAAAATAAGCTCTTTGGGGCAGGGTCCTCTCCTCCTGTATCACTGTCTGTATTAGTCTGTCATTTGCAATCCCTATTTAATGTACAGCACTGCGTAATATGTTGGCGCTATATAAATCCTGTTTATTAATAATAATAATAATAATACCCACGTCACTCATCCCAGGAAGCTTGTGGAGCTTTTTCTTCAATGGCATTTGCCAGCAGGTAGATGCAAATAGGGTGATGTAGGCAGAAGCCATAAAACGAAAAAAGAAGATGGCTGTGTCTGGCGCCTTCTCTGTGCCGGACAAGAGTGGCTTACAGAACGGCGCGGGATCTAATTCAGGAAAACTCCAGAGGGATCAAGGAATCTGCTAAAGGTGAGTATTTTTTTTTTTGTGATGAAGAAAGAGTTTCCACAAGTCCTAATGCTGTTTTGACAGATTACATTTTAGTCAGGAGTATGAATTGTATAGCAGAACTGAGTATTACTGTTAGGGTTATGTCACATAAAGCAAAAGCAGGGCACTGTTTTGTGGTATCTACTGAACAACACAGTGTATGTGCACTGATCAGAAGAATATTGATCAGAGTTTCACACCAGGGTTCTTCCAGAGGTTTCTGGGGCTTCCTTGAGCAAAGCACACTTTGTGACTTGCGGGTCAGTTTAGGTCACATCAATGATCTTTTGGCTATCTGGGGTGACATTTTTTCTACTGACCATTACACTAATGTAGTGTGAGGTATGGATATAGTAATCATAGAAGGGGTTCCCTGAAGACTTGAAAGTTATTTCAAAGAGTTCCCCCATGTTAAAAAGTTTTGAGAAACACTGATAGAGTCACACCATTATGTGTAAAGTGCTGGAGTCAAGTAAGTAATATATAAATGCAGTGTTCAACCCAAAAATCTTTTTAGGCCATGTGGGAAAAATTGTAGGCAGGTGGCAGCCAATGTATTGTGAGCCAACTCTTCAGTAACCACCCGGGGGGGGGGGGGAGACTAAATGCAGTGCTTAGCATATTATAACATAAACAAAAAAGCATTTAGTGTGCCCACATTGATTCCAGTGGGAGGAACAATTCTCTATCAGTGTTGTCAGTGATTGGAAAAATCTGTATTATTTTTGTTTATGGGAGGAAGATTGCACTGGCATTGGTGCCCAGTTTTTAATTACCTGAAAAGATTCTCCATGTTCTAAGCTATTCACCACATCACGTGGGACCAGACTGATCTGTAGACCTTTTACTTGTTCCTGGTTGGCGACTTCGAGAGTACTTGTGCTAGAAAAACAACATACAAACCAGGCAAGCAACACTTAAGCAAGGAGTTCAGCAGTGGCAGTCTATATAGTGTATTTGTGACAGACTTTTAGAACTTTTGCAGCGGCGTAACAAAAAATGTATTTTATGATGCTCATTGCTTCTTTTGATTTTACAGCTAGGTAACTGATAGATGAGTTGACTTGTGTGGCTCTGACCCACAAAGGTGTTTTCCTTTGTCTCCAACATGATTCTTTTTGGCACTATCCGCAAATGCATTTTTTAGGACACTTAGGTCTCTGTTTATAAAATGGGAAGTCCCACATTTCCCCAAACATTCCCTTGTGGGAATCCTCCAGGTCAATGTGATTCAATGGCAGTAACTGATTCCCACCAGGAAATGTTTGAGGGAATCTCAGATTCCTTGTTTTATAAATAGAGCCCTTAGTGCACAGCTTAGTAAAATATGCAGAAGATTCATTGCTGCTAATCTGAAATAAATGGAATACTGGCATGGTTGTGGTGCTCCCTGAGAGCCCATGTATGTAAACCTGAGCCTGTCTAACTGGATCAGTAATTGCCTTATTTTTGGTAACTGACAAATGTTCCCCATTTGACCTGAAAGTGTCTGTCTTGGGAGGCAGAATTGATAAAGTGAAGTACTACCTTGTCTATACTTATGTGGACACGTGGGCACACTTACATGTGGGCATGTGGACATGTGGGCACACTTACCTGGCCACTTTTGATGTAATATTTAACTTAAATACAGATTTTTCCTTACTAGTATTTTTTCCTAAGGCTTAATCTAGATGACCAACATTGTTCAAGCCAATTCTTTGAATGTGACATATATGCCAGACTGTTCAGCTTTTGGTAATTCTTCAATAAATTCATTTCATTTCCCTAGAAATTGGGTGACACCGGAGTTGTCACTATGTTTGGCATCTAGAGATGGACATAAAAGAAGTGGCTTAGAAATCCACTGAGTTTAGTTCATTCTGTTTACCCTTTATCCAGTTTATTCTGTTGGCCCTTTATCCAGTTGAGCAGTACAGTGACTGTGTCAGATGCTGTGTTAGAATAGGTATATAAGGTAGAAGACCTGAACAAGGGATCCTAAAAACATCTAAAAAACTTTCATCTTTTTTAGGTTAGGCAGTAAAGTGTAACACTTAAGCTCCAAACTTTGTATTGCTAAAAACTAAATGCTCAGTGTTAAGCCTGTATAAGTTTAATTTCCAAGGTGAAAAGCTGGAGATTTTTTCCCCCAAAACTTTTCATTGGAAAGAACGACGAGGGTTAGTATTCAAGAAAATAATACACAAATACATTTTCAATTTAAGGTAGGGAAGAAGGAGAGACAGAGAAAAGGCAGAGCCATGGACCAAGAGGTGGTAAAGTGGGAGGGAAAGAACAGGGCAAAGGACAAAGGCAGAAGAAGTAGAGGGTAGGACAGTGCACAAAGGAAAAAAGGAATGGACAGATATAAATACAAATACCAATACAGTGGTGCAATTTTCAATATGGAAATATCAACCCATGAATGGAACACAGCATCCAACCAACAAAAACCATTCAATGGATTGTGGCATGAACATTTAAAATTGAATCCTGCCCCACAGGGCTTCCATGGCATAGCAAGCTCTGTATTTAAAATGGGAGAGAAGGGCAGTTTGTAAATAAATACAAATTGAGATTGGGCTCCTGATCAATTGCTATGTCTGCCTCCAGGGTTCCACATACATGAGTTTCACTTGGTCCTCGGTTACTATGATAGAATAGGGGAACGAGGGTGCCAGCCAGTGACACATTATCACTCAGCTGGCTACCAGCAAACATAAATGGATCCAAGACTTATGAGCAGCACCTCTGGAGGACAATGGAGTCCAACAATAACTGTATAACAGGACAAGGGGTGCAGTTGAAATTCAATATCAGTCACATTTTTTACATAGATTATTATACTCGTCCAAAACATTTGGATCGTATTGCAAGAGCATAGGCAATGTGTCAAGGGGGCCTTTTGATTACCAAATGGAGCTTTGCTAGTTGCTTCTGTTGAAGTGGGGATAATACATTGAAAGCCTAGGTGGGTCCTGTGCAAAATTTTGAGTTGAGCCTCCTGCCAGTATTTATTTGTGACAGTTTTTTGAACCACAGAGTAGCCGTCCCGCTTTTTGTTAACCAGATCCTCTTCAGGAAAGCCCTTCTCTCATGGTTGGAGTTTCCAAGGTGGAGACATAGTGTGATACTGAGTAGAGGGAAGAAATGCAGGTAACTGTAGGTAGGATTCCAGGGGGGATGATAAAAAAGGTGGACAGCCTTGTAAACCCAATTTGTGACAGTAGTTAGTCACCTAAAGATCACATAAGTAATTATTTGCATCTATTTCATATAGTGCTAAATTTCGGACAACGATCCTGGCACCATTGTCCGGAAACAGTTGGTGGAGTCATGCCCTGTTATACAGCACAGTCCTCACCCTCTGGAAAGGCTGGGTTATTTTTAAATGTTAGATGTTTGGAGATATACAGGGATGCTGTGAGCTTCTTACGCAGATCTCTCTATGTCAAAATAGTATCGCAGAACAGGGTGCTGGTGCATATATACATTGGTAGTTGAGATAGAGGACAATAATGGGTTTGAACTGGGTGCCATTAGGTCCAGGAGAAAGTCTGTATGAACTGACGTGGACTTGAACCATTCATCAATAAAACGATATAAACATGTCAGATTGTACACTCTAATGTTAGTGACTTGCATGACACCCTCGCTCTTCGGTAAAAAAAAAAGCTTTTGTAATGCAATACGTGCTTTTTTTTTTTGCCCTGCTAAAAAAAATAAGCATGGCCCTTGTTTACCATCAGCATGTTTCAATAAGTTTGGTAAAGTTTGCATTAGGAAGAGCAGCCTGGCAAAGCGTATCATCTGAAAAGCTGGAGCTTTAATTCTAGACCAAACCATATCCATTCATACTTTGTATTTTTACATTCTACTGTATTCATTGATTATCACTTAACAACCAGCCCCACTGTCAAGCCATTTTAACTACGGCTTGTTGATTTAAAGAGAAAGCTGCATTCAAAGAAAAATGGGTAATCACATTTCCTAAAGAAGTGCGTGCCACGACTTTGCAGCTGTAAAAGTCATAAAGATGGGTAACAGCTGTTTAAAGATGTTTAGCATGCCCTTGAGAACACTACAGCGAGTGTGTCCTAATGCTCCCCCACACAAACTAACTATAAAACCTTTTTGCAGGTTAACAACATTGTGATAACAGACTGGAGCTCATTTTCAGACCATAGGTTACTAGATGAAGGAAATATGGCATGCCATCTGTTGTACAGAAAACCTTTCAGCTATGTTTTATCAGCCTTAGGAGAACTTCAAGGAGTGCATTGAGCTTTCCTTATAAGCCCCCTCTGTTTCTCTGCTTCATTCATGATTATCTTTTCCTTTTTTCCTTATAGTTCAGAACTCTAAATTTAGAACTGAATTGGTGTTTTGTTTCTAGAAAGATTTTTAATGATATTCAGTATTTTCTTAGGTTAATATGTATTTTTATATAACCTACGACTTGGGTTCCCTAAGGGAGCTAAGAAAGGACTTTAAAGCCTCGATATAGATTTGTTTGCATCATACAGGGCAAAGCCCTCAAATTTACTCCGCACCTCTAGAACCACAAGGAAAAAATATTGGCCAAATCCAGGTAAAATGCTGGGTTTATAACCAGTGTTTTAGAGAAAGACAAATTCCCTTTTT
Organism: Pyxicephalus adspersus; assembly: GCF_032062135.1. NCBI lineage: Eukaryota > Metazoa > Chordata > Amphibia > Anura > Pyxicephalidae > Pyxicephalus > Pyxicephalus adspersus. The sequence goes on along the minus strand of NC_092863.1, from coordinate 74,863,500 downwards.
ACTCAGCTATGTACACATGCCTTTACTGCATTTTCCACCTATACTATCAGATGATATATGTTGGGGAACACATTCTGTTGGTCCATGGTGAGCTGCAGCATTCTGCTGTGGGCTTAACTGTGCTCCCAATTTCTCCCATTTAAATAAATGAGAAAGTTTGGGATCGCAGTTCAGTTCCTGAAAGCAATGAGTCACCTTTGGCCTCGCGGTTGATGTTTAGAATTTGTGTCATGACCACAGCTGTGCAAATCTGTGTGCTTGCAGAGTGGTTTGCCTTTGTTATGTTATATCCTTGTTAAACATGATTTTATCTTTTTTGTGGACCTAATATGATACCTTGACTACTGCTAAATGAGAAATGATATTTGCCTTTTTCTATTTCTGCTCGTGCACCTACTGTATCCTCATACCTCTTTTTGTTGACTTTTAATGGGATTTTATGTGTTGTCTATTGTATATTCAATACCATTGCTGTATAGGGTTCCTTACATTCCGCCACACAGATCAGTCCTGGTAGTAAGAGAGAGAGAAAATGCAAAAACGGAGCAAACATTACTGCTGGACATGGATGAACTCTGTGCTAGCACTTTCATTTTTTCTGCTTTCTTGCTAATGCCATGAAAGTAAAGAGAAGTGCATGGGCAATGTGTGCTGGGATAGTTCAGTGATGGAGCTCCTTCCCGCCACTGCTACCTGCAGCCTCCTGAAAGTCTGTATCCCTGACTTGAGCGCAGTCTGGTAGTCAGTATTGTTCCCCAAGTTTAGGAGGAGGTAGGTGGGGTCAGGAGATCTGTAAAGCTTTCTGATAATAGATTAAGGTACAGGATAAGGACAGTAGAACTGTATTTCCCCCATTTATTCTTCTGCCATGACACATTTCATACAAACCAAGCAGAGAAGGAAGGGGAGTGTTTATATTCTTGGTCCAAGTAAATTTATCCAAAAGACGTTTGGGAAAGCTGAGGCCGTGTACACATGTTTTTTTTAATTCAAGAAAAGGTTGGGCTCTCTTTATGACCTAATATTTTTGTGTCCCATTCCCTGATCTTTATAGGAAGTTTCAAATGCAGTGCCTGAGATCATAAAGGGCTGCTCATAAAATCCTTTATATATAGGTTTACTTAAAGCTGGCAGAGACTGCAGATATACTAAAGAAGTTGGACAGAAGCTGTGTTCTTGCTTTGGAGTTTTTGGAGAATGGGGACAGGCCTTGGGAGATGGTCAAAGACCTAAGATACGCTACATGAGGCTGTTACAGATCACTTCTATTACAGCCCCTTTTTAAATCAGTTCTCCTACATCTGTGCGTCCTGTCTCCTCCAAAAATTACTTGTGCCCCTAACACAAAACAAGAAAAAGAATGGATAGCACAGAGAAAACTAAAAGAGTCTGTTTAAAGAATATTTTTTCTTTACATGACTGCAATAGTACCGCTTAATAGTGCTATAGCTCCCATGCAAGTATATTACTAGAAATGTTTGGGTGTATTTGCTTATGGGATTCCAATCCCAAACTGATGGCAGTGACCCAGAACAGCTCAGCTCCTGTGGAATAGAAGACAATTTCCCTTAACTTCACAGGTCTCTTGCTGCTTCTGTGTGGTCAGAAAATATCCTGGAAAATAAAGGAGGAAGCTCTCCCTAGACATGATGTCTGTTGTATTCCCCTGCTGCAGCACAGGGAATCCCCAGGCAGCAGTGTAACTAATCTGGGAGGTTTCCAACCTGGAAGTCAGATCATTCTCTGTATATGTACAAAGATATTACGTTTCATGCAATATTCTCCTGTCACTTCATTATTTTTAGCTTTATGTATTACATAAACATGATCCATTCACCCAATACACGGCGTCTGGCGTTTGTACTTGAAATTACAATCATTTAGAACAATTGGAGTTCTGTTAGTTATAATGGATGAATAATTTGGTAGTAAATTGGAAGCAGGTTGTATTTGGCTTCATGGTGTCGGTGGTATTTTTAATCATTGGAAGTCATAAAAATATACTTCTATCCTAAAGCAGAGTTCAGGAATAGATGGATCAAAATGTCTCTATTCAATATGTGACCCCAATATTCAACATGTGGATTGACCGATTCAGGAATTCTTGGTCCACATTAATACCAATCAATAGGTTTCCGCAGAAGATTTTTTGAATAATCCGTCCACGGCAGCCTATCACCTGTGATTAACTTTAACATGCCGTGTTACTGCACATCGGACACAGGCTCCATTGGAAGCAGATACTTATTACTATCCAGTATTTATATAGCGCCAACATATTCTGCAGCGCTTTCCAAAATCTATAGTCATATTACTAACTGTCTCTCAACGGGACTCACAATCTAATATCCCTACCATAGCCGTATGCCATTGACGTAGTCCAAAGCCAATTTTTGAGGGAAAGTCATTTTCCTAACTGCATGTTTTTGGAATGTGGGAGGAAACCGGAGTACCAAAAGGAAACCCACACAGACACGGGGAGACACAGCGCTGCAAAGACCATAGTGCTAACCACTGAGCCAACCCTGCTGCCCAGGAACAACCTAGTAACAGCATGTCTAATGTTCTGGACATTTAACAAGGTGGTGGGGTTAATGAAAGATAAAACAGAGCTGCATTAACAGAGTAAATGAGAATTATAATTAACAGGTCAATTAAACAAAGGTGTCTGTTTATAAAGCAGGGAATTCGACATTCACTAAAACATTCCCTGGTGGAGAATTAATTACTACCAATGCAGTATGAAAATGCATGTACCTTGAAGTTTCTACACCAGAGAATGTTTCAGTGAATGTCAGATTCACTGCTTTATAAACAGACCCCAAACTGTTTGCACAGTAACAATTCTGAGTATAGGTCTGTTTTAATTGTACATTTCACTGTATGAGGGCAGAAACAAAAATGAAAACCTGGAATTAACTAAACTATTGCAAAACTTAAAGTAATAAAAAAAATATTCTGAGATATATATATCCCAAGCACTAAATTTACCTGCTGAAAGATTTGCTGCACTCCTTCTACTTACTGTGTCCTTGGGTTAGCTGGTACCCTTGCAGCACATTTGGGTTCCCGATGTATTCCTAGTGCTGGCCCTTCCCTCCCTGTTCTATAATTTTGTGGATTACAGCAGCACAGTATTAAGTTGGGTATTTACAATATTTAATGAACATTAGGCAGAAATGAAAGGTACACATTATTACAGCTCTTTAATCATTAATATGCATATTATTATTATTATTACACAGTATTTATATAGCGCCGACATTACGCAGTGCTGTACAAAGTCCATAGTCATGTCACTAACTGTCCCTCAAAGGAGCTCATAATCTAATGATCCTACCATATCATATACTATCATATACCTGTCATAAGTCTTTAATACCGTACAAGGTCAATTTGTGGGGGAATTAACCTAACTGTATGTTTTTGGGATGTGGAAGGAAACCAGAGTACCCGGAGGAAACCCGTGCAAACACAGGAGAAACATCAAACTCCTTACAGATAGTGTCCTGGCCAAGATTTGAACCTGGGACCCAGCGTTGCGAAGGCCAGAGTGCTAACCTCTGAGCCACTGTGCCACGTGTTTTTAGTGCAAACCGTGGTACTACCTCATTTATATTATGTTCTAACCTCTTGTACATCAGAGCTCAGAAAAGCAGAGGGGGCTGCAGTATAAGAAGCCAGTAAAGGTAAACTTTATCGCAATATACATGCTGATAGCTGGTGAGAGCAGAGTGACAGAGAAAGAATAGTTTCATATCGGGGTAACAGTGTGGAAATTCTATAACACTTAAATGAAAAAATAGATGTGTTGCCAACAGAAATGTGTGCGATTTCTAATCTGCTTTTTGAAAAGCCAATGAAGCCAGCATCTGGTTACTGTACACGGCAGTATTTGTCTTCATTTTGGGGGAATATTTGTTTGTACATTATGTGGGCCATGACTGGTGTTCTTTCTATGTATAGGCTGATGCCCTGTGTAGAGTCCTTTTAGGCAGAGTAACCTTCTTTCAGAGGAGTGCCAGCTTCACATCTGTACATTGCATTATTAGAATGCATTGATGGGGATTCACATCTGTTCTCCACATTTCTTACCAGATAAATGACTGCTTTGCAGGGCACATATATTTGTACAGTAACATAAAATACACAGGTTATTTTTTTTTATTTGTAAAATATATCAATTTAAATAAACATCGTTATCATTTTGTATATTTTTGGGTTCTATGTATAGGTTGTGGCTTTTAGAATTACATTATAACTTTCACTTTTTGTTGCAGAGTTGTCCTATAATATGTCAGTTGTTTTAGAAAAGTTGTGAAATTGATGTAAAATGTAACCACGTAGTGTGAGTGAGTTCCTTTGCTATAACAACGAAAGAAAGTGGAAACCAAAGTTTGCAATAAATCCTATTTGTATTACAGATCTGCTAACGCACTAGTGGCAGCTGGATTGGTATGAATTTGGGAGCTGGTACCAGCCCCCATATATTTCTCTCTTCTTCACACGCATACGTATCAACAAACCTTACTTGCATTGCTACCTCTGTATGTGTTGTTATGCATAAACATTGTCCCCCAAAGGCAATTCAAGACAAGTCCTATAATACATCAGTATCCGCATACTAGAGTGGAACATATATGGCTGTGGCATTTATTATTTTCTGTTTTATCAACTTGGATTAGCAGCAGCGTCCCATTCTGAATTATTTCCCTTTTTTTCATGCAGGTTCAATAGCAATTGGTGGGTAGAAATTGACCAATGGTTTTCTGAAGCTGTCCCTCTTCTCACCGATGCTGAACTGTTGTATTTTGCCTTTTTCTATTATTAGGATAATGAAATTTGCAGATTACAGATGTAAGACCTATGCTCATGGTCTTTGGGCTTGTGTCGATGGCTCTAGTTTTATATCTGTTTGGGATACTTGTAAAATAATTTCAAATGCATTGAGAGGTGCATTTGACCTGCAGCTGACCTCATTTTGGCCTGCTTAAAGCAAGGATATATTCTTATATGGGAATGCAAACCCACTTATATCACATAAAACCGTGTTGACATCACTCTACTATTGGCCAGGAACAGGTGAGTTGTAATGGAGGACAATTTTGACAAAGTTAAAATGGCTAGAATCGTGCAGATGATAATTCAGTGTAATTTTTTTTCAAGTCAAAGCCAAACTTTTATTTCCACCTGCATGGATGCATCTGATGAGTGGGTAATATTTAAACCGTACTGTGGTTCGCTTTAAACAAAAGGCAACGCTAACAATATATAGTCAGCAATAAGTGAATGCTGCACTTTCAGAACCCCAAAACTTTATACAATACCTATCAACATAAGGTATAAAGTAGTATATTGCCAAAAAACATAGAAATCCTCCTAATAATTAAAAGAGAATGTTATTGAAAAACAAGTTTAATTATTTGCTGTAGATTTTTTTTTTGTCTTTTTACTTTTACAGTAGGATTGGACCATAAGGTTGGTTGCTAGATAAAAATTTTTTAGAATGGTTTCAAAATATCACATTTGGGAGTGGTATGCCTCTTGAACTAGAAATGTGAACAATCGGTGTATATGCTATATAGCCTATATGCAGATAATTTTATGTAAGCCCAATTGATTGTTTTCCTTTTTTCCAGCCTGGTATAAATATCAGATTGCAGTTTCCTAATGCTCTGTAAACTTCTATTGATCTATGTAAACTTGTAGGATCATTGAAAATACTAAATCAACAGCTGTAAGTGATAGTTTATAGTGTAAGCAGTCTGCGTTTATCGTTTGCTTTAGGTTTTCATGCCCCCATTGTTGCCTGAATCAATGCTATGCAAATACAGACTTTTTCTAATTTGTGTTTGCATATCTATAAGTACCCCTGTTCCCCTACATGACCATACATGACACTGTTTGCTTTGTGGGTTGGGGGCTAAGGGTCTGCTTATTCTACATTAAAAAAAGGAAACATTTCAGAGGAGCCCCGGACTGTTTTGGAGGGATTTGACCTTTGTTTACGCAAAATGAAAGTGAATTCACTGCATGCAGTACATCTCTGCAACACATAATTATTATTATTACACAGTATTTATATAGTGCCGACATGTGACTAGCTGTCCCTCAAAGTGGCTCCCAATCTATTGTCCCTACTATAATCATGTGTCTTTATTACAGTCTAAGGTCAATTTTTTGGGGGAAACAAATTACCCTAACTGCATTTTTTTCCATTGTTTTTAGACCCACAAGTACAGAAAGTATGTTTTAAGTCCTGTTGTATACTGACTATACACAACATTTTGTGGACTGAAAGGTCCTCCTATTGGCTAAACTACACAACCACTGCCTCTATCCTATCTCTACAACATAAAGGATTATCCAAATCTATAATAAGAACAAGGAGAGCTCTTTGAGATAACACAAGAAGCAAGTAGAGAGCATAGACAACCCTGAACATCTGACAAGATCAACAGGTTCTTTTTTGTGAACAGATATAACTAAATGCTTCCAGTGGTATTTTTAAAAAAACAAAAGACAGCAAAAACTTAGGGTTTACATACATTTTTTAGGTGTATTGTTCTCATGAGTCTCCTTCACCTAAAATCCTAATAATGGAATATTTTATTCTAATATATATTCCTAACAAATAACAATAATTCATTATGTTCAACAAATACCTTTATATTTCTGCAACAAATTGCTTTGGAGTGTCTTGAATAAAGCTTTTATCGTTTTTGAATAAGCTTTTCAGAATCAGAAGATTTACTATAATTTTAGAAATGTTTTAAATTGCAATTTTTGCAGAAATAACTTCAAATTAAGCGCGGCTCATTGTGTTTTCAGAATTAATGTTTTAACATTGAATTATAGCTTGTAAGCCATTCATAGAAAGCTTTCACCACTGAAGAAGGTCAGATGTCAGACATTTCAAAAAAAGAAGATCCTCTTTGCTCCTTGACCTCCGATAATGCAATGTCACATAAACCCTGAAGCATATTTCATGAATGTTAAAGACAGTTAGAATGTAGTACGTGACCTACTGACAGCTCATAATTGTGTTTCTGGTCACAATTAAATATCATTCATGTAGAGCCATTGTGCACGACAAAAGTCATACTGAATGTTTGAGTATCTTCTATGCATTTTTCTAAAGTCTAAAAAAGTCAGAAGAGCACTAGCTCCTTAATGTAGGGAAGATTATAAACAAATACTGTGTATATTAGATTTATTGGGAGTACTTGTGGCAACATAGAGGTTTCTCAAGTGTATATTTACAGTGCAAACATGATGAATAGTGTGAAAATATTACCCAGATTTTTTATTACATCTCAAAGATCACAACACTTACTTTCACTTTTTTCATTAGTTAGGAGAGAAACTTAGTTTTTGAAAGGTTACATTTAGGGCAGGTTCAGGTCTGCTTCCGGATCGAACAAATGCACCAGTTCTTAAAGAATTGCATGTGCACTTTTGACAGGTGGCAGCAGTGAGTGGTACTGGTACCACTCAATGGCCCCCCTATTTATTCCCTATGCCGCCAGAAGATGCTACATGTAGTGTCTCCCAATAGGCAGCAATTTCCTGGCATAAGGAAGCAGTAAACACACCACAACCTCTCATGTGACGTGTTCTATATCTGTAGCACATACTACAACTCCTCTAGGGCTGCGGGAGCAATCAGGGGAGCGGAGCTCTCAGCATAGCAGAGGTCCGCTAATTGCTCTGCTCCCTGATTGGCTGAGGAAAGGGAAATCCTGATGATGCTTGAGCTGCCATCAGGGTTTCCTATTTCTCAGCCAATCACAGAGCACTAGAGATGAATGGGGAAAAGTCCCCTCAATCAAGTCTAGTGCTGAATGGCTGAGAAACGGAAAACCTCAGCCAATCACAGAGCACTAGAGGTGAATGGAGAGCCTTGACCTCATTTAATCCCTAGTGCCCTGCAATCCCTCACTGTCAGGAGGATTCCCAGGGCTGTCCTCATGACATAATTGCAGACGTGGGAATCATCCTGTCATTGGGATAACCTGAAAAAAAAATGTTCCCCTGCACTCATTCCCCAGGGTGGGGTGGTGGAGATCTGGGAGTCACCTTATTAAAGGGGGCTTCCAGATTCCAACGTCCTGCTAAAAACGCCTATAAAAGCCCCATTGTTTTGTGGAAGCTTTCATTAAAAGCTTAAAAATGCTTGTAAAAGCCTCCATTGAGTTTTCCTGCGTTTTTGGGCATTTTCCCGCGTTTACCCTGCGTTTTAATTTTGTATATGTTGCAAGCAACATTTAAGATTAAGCTCATAATAGTGCCTGAAGGAAATGCCCGTGTAGACTAAGCCTTAGGCATCCACGAGTATTTTAAATATTTACATATTTACAGACTGAAAAAAATTATCAATTCATTAAACTCTACCTGTTTCTTTTTTTGCACACCAGAGATTTAATGTTATTGTAAAATGTTGAAGAATTATTGCCTGCTTATGCTCTGTTAATTAAAGTGGACAGCAAGCATAAAACTTTGCCTGTGTTTAAAATATCAAATATGCCTTTGAAAGGAGAAGGCTATGTCATCCACTAATTTACTGCTTTCTTAACTGCTATCTCAGTGACTTCTTTTATCCACTCCACCATGTTTCCCTGATATGTGGACTTCAAACTTCAGGCACACTAAGAACACTATGCAAACTCTACCAGCAAATGCGCCCTTTCCTCAGACACTAGCCTAAAATACTTCTTTTATGTAAAAACATGCAAGATCTATTATTACTTTGCACTGATGTTCACATGCCTTTCAATGTCAACTTAACAGAGACAGCCATTCTACTGGCATTTCGATGGTCCATTGACAGTTGTGCTCTTGTTAGAAGAGAAGAGTGGGCAGGATAACAGTAAAATTCCATGAAGAGAGCTGCTGAAAGCTTCTAATAAAGACAGCATCTGACAAAGGTGAAATGGCCTTTTTGCTTTAATATGTGGGAAAATAGAACATGCAGGCTGAGGCTATTATGTGTGAACTTCTACTTTAATAATAAAACAATTTTACACTCTATTATGTTAATATCAAAAAACAGTTTAAGGATTTTGCAAAATATAATTTTAGTCATAGTATGATTGGCTATTCAAAATGATCTAAAGCAAGGTGAAAATGTATCCATTAATATGTGTACAAATTAGAACGGAACTATAAATAATCTCCAAATAAACATGAAAATTACAGTGTTCTCCCCAGCCCCTTTTAGGTGGGTGCACCACCCGGCACTTTTTTAGTAACCACCCGGCTGTGTTTTGGTTGGTTACTGAAGAGTTGGGTCACAATAAAGGGGCCTTCAGCTTCTACCCACCCAGCTTAAACATTTTTTCTGGGTAAAATACTAAAGGTTCTGTTTTTCTGTTCAGCCAGTCTTGTGATCAAGGTACATCTTTATTTCAGACTCTATATACCCTTAGACCTCTGCAGATTATCACCCATTTCAGTAATCCCTGGATTTGCCCTGGCCTGTAATTGGATGATACTATTCTTCCCTTCCATTCCATTTACCAGCAATCCCCAATGTTGCCCTACTGTTTATAATCCTGCTGTGCAGGGGAGTTCAGCAGAATAATATTTGGACAAAATTAGGCACCTTTGTCAGCTTTATGTTAAAATAGTTTTAAGTGTGTTTTACTAATCCATAGCATAAATAAATGTTTTGTTTTATCCTTCCTGAGTTTAGCTTTAGGCTGAATGTGGTGGCTATTCTCAACATAAGTTACTGGGTGCAAAATCCAAATATCTGGACCTGGTGGTTTACTTTAGTAATACAGAATACACAGATATTGAAAAAATAAATGTTATCTGCAGATTCCAGTAGTCTTTCATTTTTAAGTCTTTGGCAATTATGATCCTGATGGATATCCTGGGAATTTCTAGTGTTTTGACTATGAAATAAACTTCTTTCTGAGACTTGTTTTGACCTTTCTATTGTTTTTTAGAAGCCTCTGTTGTCAGTGCATAGTAATGTAGAATTTGTTGGTGCCATTCTTGATAACGTTTATGTTCTACTTTAAACTGTGCAGCAGATAATGTGGTCACTGTGGAAGTCTATCACTGTTTTTCACTCTTAGTAATAAAGTTGTATCTTATAGCATGTTACAATGTTCCTATATTACAATTTCATGATTTATAATAAAAGAGAAAGTTAGCAGCGGTTTTAGGAATTGCTATATTTTGGTATAGGATTGGTATGTTATACTATTACTGCATGTGGTTAACCTATTTTTTAGGGGCTTGGATAAGTTAGATATAAAGCCCTGGTCTCCAGATAGCAGCCACGGGGCTACATGTGGCTCTTTAGCACTTCTTGTATAGCCCCAGGGTCCCCTACATACTGTATTCTGTGTGCAGGGGCCCCCTGTGCATACATAAATTGTATGTATCATTAATTATATCTGTACACATTCTTCTGGTGCTTACATTTTTACTGGCATCTTTAGGCAAATGCCTATAGGGAAAAGGTGTCCTGACATTGAAGTAGCTCTCTTGAAATTCTGTTGAATTGTAGGATTTTTTAATATATTAAATATGAATATATTCCCTACAAGTATACTGTTACTTCTTGTATGTAGTGGTTCTATACCAGCTATTATCAACCAGGGTTTGGTGGTACAAAGGTTTCCAGGGGTCTTTTTAAACTGTTGCTCATTGATCCCCAATTTGATATTACCTGCATAGTTCTGGAGTTAATGCCACTTGATGATTCTAATCATGTATTTTTTTTTATAAAGGTGATATTCTTGCTACCACCAATTTAAGGGGCTTTTTTCCCCTCTGACCCCCAATAAATAGATTTTAGCAGGGGTTTCTCCAGACCTAAAAAGTATTTTAGGAGTTCCCCTAGAAGTAAAATGGTTGGGAAAGGCTGCACTACACAATGACACTTGGCTTGTTGCCTAAATAATGTTCATATATTTTATTTGTATCCCCTGCGTGAGATGTTGTTTGGCCCCACATTGTACCAACTGTTTCTAAATGTTGGGATTAGGTATACATGGTGCACCTGCCCAACCCTTATGATAAATGTAGTGTTAATAAATGAGTGGCATTTGGAATGCTTTGGTTATTTTATTCCTTTCCAGTCACTGCAGACTGTCATTTGCTAATAGCACGGCTTAGGTCTGTTATCTTCATACAAATATTTTGCTCACTTTTAAACAGGACTGAAAAAGCATAGTCTTTAAAAGATGTTTCCTGAACTCATAAAACAGGGAGCCTCACGTAAATTATTTCAGCCAAGGACAGTAAAATATTTTACTTTAGCACAGTGCCCTATTATGATAGAGCAGATGTTCCTGGATATCCTGTCACTACAAGCTAAATATTTTTTCTCTGTGTTTATGAAGACTATGACAGAGCCCAATAAATGTTCTGAGTGCCCATTGTTTCAGCAATACTGAATTTAAAGAATAAAAGTCGCCCATAGCTTGATTTACATACTTGGGGTGGACTAACAGCTTGGGCACATCCGAATACAAGGACTGCATTTGTTACAATTGGCACTGTATGATTTACTTGGGCTTGTATATGAGTGCACAACAGATATAGGTGACATTTGTGAAATATAATGGCATTTAAAGGTAATATTGTACTTTCTTTACATGATTACCTTGTTTAATATACTGTAATCCTATGTACAGAACTAACATTCATCAGAATGCTGGTTAGAGAAGAGTTAATATCTATAAACCCCTAAAACATCAACTTAAAGAGAACATCCACAACTTGGTATATACAACAAGCTAAATGTTCAGACATAATTTATAATCATACAGAATTTAGAATGACAAAATTATATTTACCCTTTAATTGAACTTTTTTGTGTGACACTTCAGCTTGTTTTTTAGAGTTTACCAATTACCAACTAGTTAACCTCAATTATTGTACATTCGGAGGCTGGGAAACAGCCCGTGACATCATTCCATTGAAATACAGAAAATGTCAGGTTTTAGGTAATCGCCTAACAAATGCAAAAGTCGTACGTTTTATACACAGGTCAGGTGATTCTTTCCCGAGATGTGCAGACTGTTTGACATCTGTACCCACAACGGTATTCATCAGTCCACCATGGACATGGTTCATATTGAACCTGCAAAATTTTGAATTTGTGAAACAAAGTTACTACCCTGTTTCCCCTATAATAAGGCACTGTCTTATATTTTTTGAAATGCCAAAATATGCCCTATGTCTTATTTTCAGGGGGATGTCTTATTTTTCCATGAAGAAGACTAAAGTACACATTTATTGTTGAAAATCACTCATGTGCCATTGATTGTCCCCTTCTGATCACTCTGTGCCATTCATTGTCCCCTTTCTGATCACTCATGTGCCATTCATTGTCCCCTTTCTGATCACTCTGTGCCATTCATTGTCCCCTTTCTGATCACTCATGTGCCATTCATTGTCCCCTTCTGATCAATTACTCACTTTTTTTTGGCTTCCACGGCCGGGTAACAGACTCTGTTAGGGCAGGGATCAGCAGCTTGCTTGTCTTTCCTGGCTTTGAAGTTACTTTCAGTTTCACTCTGCACTGCAGCCAGCATCGAGGAGTCACACAGAGGCACACAGTATCAGGTATCGGAGGATGTCTTATTTGCGGGGGGTGCTTTATTTTAATTGTTTGAGCAAAAATCGGGTGGTGGCTTATTTGATGGGGATGCCTTATCATCGGGTAAACACAGTGAAGTTGTTACTTGCCATCAAGTCAAGAGGGGTAACTGGCAGTGGACATTGATGACAAATGCACTAATGCTTCTAACCAAACCTTGCCTGCTTGGATACTCCAATCCTTTTTGCTTAACACAATGCTTTTCTTAAGCTGAGTACACACGTGCAATAATTATTGTTGGAAACGAACACTAACAACCGGTCGTCCGATAATCCTTAACAAAAAAAAGTGTACAACAACACCGATGAACGAGGATTGTCGCTGGAAACGAACGACCATCCCGGCAGATCTGTTTGGGCGACGATCGTTCGCTATCTATTGTGTGTACAGTTTTTCAGTGATAGTGAATGGTCCTGCAGTACACTTTCTCCTTTACATCTCACTTCCTGCATTGTTCAAGCGATCGTTTCTAGTGTGTGTACATTATTGGTGGAATATTTTTGAACGATCGTATCATTACAGCATGTACAGAATTGCGCACAATACGATAAATATATCTTATATACGTTCAAAATAATCTTGCATAATCGTTAGTCGTTCGTTTTCTAACAACAATTATTGCACGTGTGTACCTATTTTAAGTGTTTGAAGAACAAGATTTCTCACAGGACCAGGATATTCCCCCACTTTCCCCATTTCTTTTCACATTTGTCCCCTTTAACCCTCCTTTATTTTTCCCCTACACCCCCACTCTTTTCTCTATTCCCATCCTCTACTTGATTTCTTATTCCTGTCGCCACTCATGAGTTACTTATACATCACTTTTAAGAAATTCTGTTCTATTTTATGCCAGCCTAATATTATTATTATTAAACAGGGTTTATATGGCACCAACATATTACACAGCTATGCCATGTGCTTTATGTTCAGATGTATTTTTTGCATCCTATCTTGAACCCTTTTCTTTTTTCCCTCTGTGGTGCCTTTTGTCAGGTACTTAACACATACTACAGAGAGCTTAGCATGGTCTTATCACCGGTCTGAATGTCTGCACAGGGATTTCTTTTCAATCCACCGGACACAGACCTGTCAGTATCCCTGAGTCCTGTACTTAGCATTTCGATGGGGTCATAAAGCAAGGCAAGGTTCAGACTGGCAGTAAGATTTTGGTGTGGTTACTACTTCCTCATACTAGTGAACTGCTGCCTCTGGGGAGATGCCATAAGTAGCTTTTTACCATAGCAGCTAGTAGAGAATGAATGGGGGGTAGCAGTGAGTGGTTCAGTACCATGCTTTGCCACCTGCTATGAAATCTGTAGGAGCCAGTGCTGCAGTGTGAGTGACCAAGGGCTTGGCAAGGTGCCAGCCAGGAGCTGCATGAGATCACTTGATCCCACTGTAGGTCTACAGGATCCTACCCTAAAATGCAAATGTTTCCATGAAATTAACCAACATCATATCTGTACACAATTTGAAAACATTTCAAAAATTTTATAGTAATATATTAATTTGTAAATTATATAATAACAAAGAATTCAAGGTATTCTGATTTCACATTTTTTTAGATATAATTACTTGCACTGGGTCTGTGGGGCAGAAGGAATTAAAACCAGAGATGGCCTGCCAGCACCTCGCTTTCAGAAGGAGCTCATTGAAGGCACCCAGCATGTATCTTTTCCTACTGGTTGCCATACTGATCCTTGATGTTGTGTCACTGACCAAGAGCAAATATGTAGATCAGTTGTTTTGACTTCATTTTGAGCTGCATGCTTTTTCAAGGTTAATGACTTGGTATAAGGGACTGACTGGCAACAAGCTTTTGAAACATAAATACATAGGAGGGACTGCAGAAAAATACCAAGATGTCTACTTAGTCTGCCCCTTTTTATTTTTTTCCTTTGTGTAGATTGTTGTTTGTCCCAAACATGGTTAAAGTTACTTACAGTCCACTGACTACAATAAGTTTTTCAGCATTTAGGGTCAGCAACAACAGACTACTTGTCTTTGTCAAAGCTGTTATTATTAATGAAGGTAATATCAAGTTATCCTAGGTAAAATGCATCATAAAAAATCAGAAAGCATTGGTAGGGAATGATGGGATTTAAAGTTCTAGAACAGCTGCAGGGTCATTGGCTCCTAAGCCTGTAATGGGCAGATAGAAGGATAGCACTGATTATAATATATGAGATTAATGACAATTGTGTTTTTGTCTGAGTACAGTCGGGTACTTATTTCATACTTTATATCTTTAGACACTGGATGAATTGTGCCTAATCTGTGCTTTGACCACTGATAAATGACAATTACCCAATGCTAAATTCCAGAACCCGCTTCCTGTCTATGCCATCAAACGCCACTCACTGCTACAACCATTTGTCTGACAATAACAACAATTCTTTAAAGCATGTGAAGGAAGTATTGCATCTCTTGGTACCTGACATATGTGCAGTGTGTGTAAAAGATAGTTATCTGATATTTTTAATAATTAGATGAAAAGTACAGGTATGTTCAGAATAATAGCAGTGTGTTTAAAAAAATATGAATAAAGCTCAAAATCCTTTTTAATTGCTTTTGTTTCCATACAAATGCATTGGGAACACTGCACAATCTATTCCAAATTAAAAAAAAAAAAGAAGAAAAACATATTACATTTGTGTTATTTCTTTACAGAAAGTGAGGAAAAGGGAATATTAGGCTGTTTAAAAAAAATATCAGTGTCTGCATTATTCTTTACCTCTTTAAGGTCTGAGGAATGGCTGGGTATTCTATAACATCAACCTTCTTGGTCCAACCAACTTGTTATATAACAGTGTTTAGTACAAATCCCTATTTAATGTACAGCGCTGCGTAATATGTTGGCTCTATATAAATCCTGTTAATTAATAATAATAATAATATAATATTATTGTGCTTATAACAGTATCGTGTATTTTCTGTGATTTTTTACTTTAGAATTTATATTCAATTTCAACCTATTTGGAACATCTGGGATAATCAGAAGAAATCCCTAGACACTATAGCAATCTACCACTGATGAGTTTGGTTGATTTATTGTTGGTTATGAAATTAAAACTGTGGATTAAATTGGCAGCTTTAGCACAATTTGTTGATAAATCAAGTTGAAACTGAATTGAAACGCACAGCCAATGTGTCAAATATGAACAGTTTTCCAGGTTTCTATCCCATCTCTTTGTGGTCTGCCCAAAACAGTACGTTTCCTTGAGGCAAGTTTATGACACTTTTCTTAAACGTTGCTTACAACGTTTAAAAAATTAAAACGCTGGGTTAGCACTGGAAAATGTCCCAAAACACATGTAAATGCTTCCATTGATTTTAATGAGACGTTTTACCCCGGTTTCCTGCGTTTTTGAGCACCTAATATGCAAATTAGTTAAAACGCGGTAGAACACAGCATAGACATTTTCCAGCATTTTAAAGGCAAGCTTTAAAACGCTAATAAAAGTGCATATAAACGCAATAGGAACGTTTTTAAAAAAACGACATTTTTTAAAAAACATCCATGTAGACCCAGCCTAATGGAGAAGCGACACACTTACGAGATTATCACCCTACTCCCTCCTCCTGTCAGGAATCATCCAGTATTGGTCAGCATGACAAAAGTGTGTAATACATTAGTTCCTGATTGATTTACATTTTGCTGCCTTTATCCCTAATCCTAATCCAGGGGATTATAGGACGTTGATATCAAGAGACCCTAAAGTGTATGTAAAAATAAATGTTTTCTTTATTTCCTTTTTTTCATCCACAAATGTATTACAATAACTTTTTGTTATGTATTTTCCTGGCTGCCTAAAACATTCACAATATACAGTAGGTGATTATCTTTACCAAGGAATATTAAATGTCCTCCGATCTGTCATAACACTACAGACTGACAGGCTGGGATGAGTGCAGAGTCAGGGCTTTGTTCACAAGGGAGCAGAGGTCATATCACATATCAGCACTTCTCCATGTAAGAAGCCTGCAGGTGGGCACATGTAAGTGTAAATCACCGCTTTATTTAGTCTTTCACAGATGAAGATTGGGTTTATCTGCCGAGTTTAGTGTCTCTTCCTTTCCTTTGGCTCATGTAAGCTAAAATAAGTAATGTTACAGGCAAAAAAAAATCAGCTGTTGGCTGATTTGCAGTTGACAGGGATTTGCAATGAGAACAATTGCCTTATACAGTGTCTTCTGAATAAACAAGACATGTTTTAAATTAACTTACAAAGCATATCCTATCTCCTATTGAATGGTTTCAGGGTAGAGTGCGGAAGCCAGCGTTGCAAGATCTACTGCAGCTACTTATAACAAAGTGTCATTGATCTGCAAAAAATTAGTTTTCTTCATGTCGCCCCTTTTCCCCCTTTCCTGACTGCCTTGGCTGCAGGTGTCTTCCAAACCCCTTTGGTCAGACACATTCAACCCTGCCTTTTAGAAAGAGCTAACTGTGTTTTTCTAATGAAGCAATCAGATTGAGCTTTATTCATTAGAAATACTGTAGGGAAAAAGGGAATCAATCTTTTCATTTTATGAATGCTTCTAACAGTAGAGACTGAATGGTCCCAACAGTATTTATATTCAGACAGAATATAAATGGACATAAAACTGGGGGGGCAGAATTACTGTAAGCGTTGCAGTGGCATCATTATTAAAGGGAAAGTGTATTTGAAGTATAAACTTGTTTTTTCACAGATGCAAAGGAGTCATTTACAATGTATAGCTGCAGTTTCAGAATTACTGGTTTTATTCAACTATTAAAAACAACTATTTTACCAAGAATAAAATTGAAAGCAATGAAAAAAAACTAGGATATTTTACAATTTCTTCCACCTCACAACCTAACCTGACAAAGACTGGTTGGGGCAAAGGCGTTTCTTTTCATTTTTCTTTTTTTTTTTTTTTTACATTTTTTTTTAAAATTTAATAAGCAAACAATACACAAAAACAGGAAATAGCAATAGCGTATTTCCTAAAGGTATATTAACTACTGGGGTAGGAAGGGGAAGACTGAGGTATGGGTGAGGGGAGTATCATGCTGCAATAACGCACATCACAATCAACAAATTAAAGATTTACAATCAGAACTTTTGCTAGGGTATGATGCCTATGTTTCTGAGGTTAAATAGCTTCTGTATTCTGTTGAGTCCTGGAATTGGGGACAATAGAATTTCAACTTGCTTTGCATTTGGATTTATGGCAAATAGTACTATAAAAGGTGTGGTAACCCAATAATTTTTTATTTATATTTCATCATTCTAATTATTCCACAGAAAGACATAAGAGATAATAAGTCAGATAACTGAATAATCTAACTGCTCCTAAGGAACTCTTCAGGCTGCATATTTACCTAAACACCTTTGGCTGCATGAAAGTATTGTTTAAAGCTGGAGAGTATATACTTTCATCTGTGAGACTGCGTGATCCAGCAAACCTGGAATGGAATTTTTCAGTCATTTGCCATTTGTTCCTGAATCCATTGCAGGTTTACTGGATCACCCAGCTTCACTGATGAAAGTGTATCCTTTCCAGTCCTGGAGAGTTTTATTAAATCAGGCCATCTGTGGGCAGGCAGCTATCACTTCTAACACCACAATTTAATAATGGGGCAATATTTATTATAATGGGATCAGCTTTAATGTCCTATTAGTATTCATCTTAACAGTTCTAGGTCAGTAGAAAACAAATGTCTGAAAATGTATGAAAAACAAATGTTTGTCCTCATTTTAGAATTACTTAGTTTGGCTAAGGCTAACTCCTAAGGTCTTTCACTTCCATGCCGAGTTCCTAACTAAAGGTGTCTTCCAGTTGCTAAGTAGTCATATTATAATCAAACACTAAGGCTACATACACATCAGATGATTCACGTCAGCGGAATGGTCAGACCTGTCTCGGGCAGGAATCTGACATTTGTGCAGTGGTTACCTGACATCGTCAGTACGAATCCATGAACGACAGACAGTGAACAACTTCAATACAAGTCAGTGGAGAAGAGCACATCGGTGTGCCACTCGCTCATTTCCCATCCCCATAGAACAGAATGTCGATGTGTGTACAGAGCTTGTTTGTTCATCCGTCACTCATTTGTCCAAACTTTGACCGTGTGTTCATTGCCTAATCCTTCTAGCCGTTTGAACTTCAATTACAGGACTATATCAGTCCTATATACAGGTATACTCCTTTAAAGTTTGTGAATCCCTATTTTTACAAATATGTAACTCATTGCTGGATCACCCAGGTTCTCCCATGATAGTCTGTCATCTCCAGCCTTGAATAGCTTTAATAAACCAGACCCAAATTTTTTGCATCTTAAATTGTCACCAGTATACGGAACATTTGTGCTGGTAAAGTTACCATTTTCAGAATGACTTAAACCAAATGATTGCCACTTATAAATAAATTGTGCAGATGTACAGCTTTGTGCTGCAACGATTTGGCAAAGCAGAGAGGTTACACTTCAGAATGGGTGATGACAGACCAGGAAATGCTTTGTAGTTTTATAAGGCACAATGAATCTGTCTGTGAGCAGACAGTGGTTGAAGTGCAGACGCCTCTTGTAAGGCAGGGAGGCCAGTTTCTTCTCCGTCCTATAAAAAGCAATGTGATGGAATTCAGCTTAGGTTGTAACGTATATAAAATGTTTTCAACTTAGGTTGTAACGTATATAAAATGTTATAAAAAGTCAAATCAGTGAGAGATGAGTAGGAAATGTGTTAAAAGTCTTTTAAATCAATGACAGCTAGTGGATTTTAACATGTGTGCTAAACATGCCTAAGGGATAACTTTATTGTTTTTTTTTCTGTAGTATTTTCACAGAGAAGAGAATAATATTGGTAGAGAATAATATTAGAGATACATATCATTACAAATCAGTTATGTTTACTTCTCCTTCCCTTTTTTAACAGTTTACCAACTAATCAGCTGCTACTTCTGTCAGCAACTTACTTTCTGTACTGCTGCATGCATCAGCCTTCGTACCTCAGTAACTTTTGCATGATGGTCAGTAAATATAGCGTGTTAGCTGGTATAGCCAGCCAGTCACCATAGTGTTTGGCCAAAATATAAATGTAAAATGGAAAGACAACCTTATCATTATTCTTATGTCTCCTCCACAGTTAACTGTTACATAGTTACTGCTTCTGTGCTGTTAAATCATTTAGCTTCTCTTAAACATTTAAGGTGGTCAGGAATCGTACACATTCAGTTACATGGCAGATTGAAATAGACAAGTAAAAAATTTCTTTAAAGAGGTTTAAAAAATAAACCCTGAATGGGTGGATGTTTTGCCTAGAGATGGGCTTTAAATGTATAACAACTCTTCAGCACTGAGAAGGAATATTGCACTTCTGAATTGTCAGATTGCCCAGAAGCTCCTTGATATCCTGCTGCACAGCACAGTGATGTCCGTTTATGTAAATTAATCTTTAAGTTTGAGTAACTTTAAATGGGCAGATTGCATGTTATAGCAGGATTTAAAGGGCTCATTTGTATGCTGCACATAACTGGGAATTAAATATAAACCCTTATTTTTTACTAAGAAATACGTTGGGAGTTAAAAGCACATACAGTAATACTAGTCCAAATTGCAGCATTCATTTTATGCGTGTCTCAAAAGCTTAAATCCTAATAAAATGTAAAGGGTCATGCTTTGGGTCAAGCACGTCCCAAGTTTCCAGGAGACAATGTTTGCTTTTTGTTTGGGTGTATAACTCCTTTATTTTGCTGTATGCTGTAAACTGTGCAAAGATCTGCTCTTTTGACCCCACTGTTGTCTGCTACTGTATGTGATATATTTTATCTAATGATGGTGCTGTCATTTTATAGCTATGATCTTCATACTTACTTTCTTCTTGAGATGAATGACCGTCATATATTAGGAATGTCTTACATCATAGAGCGTGGATTTATGGGTGTATCAAATGCTACACGTTACAAACATACAACAGACAAAATATTTGAAAAAGCAAGTGAAGAATCACTGCCATAAAGAAAGCATATCAGCATTATAATAAAGTGTGAATATATGCTTAAAAATAAACCTTGTAAACCTTTTTTTTATTAATCAAACTCCTAAAACCAAGAAAAACATTCTAAATGCCTGTCCCTCTCCAGTTGGTCATGAGAATTCTACTGACAGCCAGAGGGAAGGTGATGGAGGCTTATGGTGACAATCTACACCTTCCGCCAATATGATTTATCCAAGTGTTTGTTGTCCATGGAGACAATAGTTGCATGATGCAGAGTGAAGGCTTGTGTTGGTATTGTTGCTGAATGGGAAGTTGCAGACTGTTAATGGGATATTCAGATGGTCAGGTTGTTCTTATTGCTAATAAAAATGTTGTATTTTTTTTGGGAGGGGCAGTCACATTCCCTTATTTTTCAGGCATTTGAATATTGTTCTTTTGTGGTGCAGCATGTATGCAGGGTGTTCTGCTTCTGAACCATTTCCATGGATCTGAATGGAAATGCTTTCCAGCAGCATTATGAAACATTTGAGTTGCTGAGTGGTTGAAAGTATTCTGAAGGACAACAATTGACTTATGATCCTTTGTG
The DNA here is from genome assembly GCF_032062135.1 of Pyxicephalus adspersus. Lineage (NCBI taxonomy): Eukaryota > Metazoa > Chordata > Amphibia > Anura > Pyxicephalidae > Pyxicephalus > Pyxicephalus adspersus. The sequence continues at coordinate 74,842,325 of NC_092863.1, read as the reverse complement.
ACTTGTGTAAAGAGAAACACAACCTCTTACTAGAGCCTTCAGCAAATGTTCGGGAATGCATGTTAAAATGTCATCTCTACCACTGGATTCATAATGGATAAAACTGAACAGGAACAGTAAACGATGCAGTTTTCAACTGTCTGTCTGTGCTTAGTATTATGGGGACTGCATGGACAACATTCATGTAAATTGTTTGAAACCATAATATTTTCTTATAATATTGATTACTAAGTAGAATAAGAGTTATAGCTAACAATTATATTAACACACTTCCTTTGTGTTATGGTCTTTTTTCAGGTATATTGTGGATTTTCTACATAATTCATTTTTATGTAGGCACACCCTAACCCATCCTCCCTTGCCTGCTCTTCCATTCATTCTATCCTATGCTTTTTTCAGTTCCTGCCATAGGGAATATTGGGCCATCTCCAGAAGATTATCCAGGCTATTTCTTTTAAGCCTATTGTTTCACAGTGGCTCAGTGGTCAGCACTCTGACCCTTGCAGCGCTAGGTCCCATGTTGGAATCTCACCCAGGACACTATCTGCATGGAATCTGCAGGTTCTCCCTGTGTTTGTGTGGGTTTCCTCCGGGTACTCTGGTTTCTTCCCAAATCCCAAAAACATGCAGTTAGGTTTATTGTCTTCCTCCCAAAATTGACCTTGGACTGTATTAAAGACTTATGACTATGGTTGGGAAATTAGATTGTGAGCTCCTTTGAGGGATAGCCAGTGAAATGACTATGGCCTTTGTGAAGCGCTCCGTAATATGTCGGCGCTATATAAATACTGTGCAATAATAATAGGATGTCTGTGGATGAGCAGAATTCACTGTTGAGGAACAGCAGCTAAATTGCTGTGACCAGAATGTCCAAAGGTGAGCTGTCAAAGTAAGGCCTTTCTCTGAATATTTCCCACTCGTTCTGATTGGAGATGAGGAACGCTTCTTACCAGTGTTTGCAATCTGCACACCAGGCTGTGTATCACTATATTTAAATTTTGGCCATTAATGTGGAACTAAACCTGCTATACTCACCTATCCCCATTTCATTGCAGGGTGCAACTATCTTCTTCATTCTTTTCCACCTTGTGATCTTTGGCCATCTTGATTGGCTGGGCCGGGACAACTCCTGCACAGGTGGGGGTTCATTCAGACCCAGCAAGCATGGGGAATCCGGCATTGCCCACTGTCCTGGCAACCAAAGCTGAGATGTGCATGCGATCAAACATTTTTAAAAGTACAACTTAAGTTCCACTTGTGTTTTGTTTGACACAGTTAATAAATAACAGAATAGGAATGTAAACCCAATTAAATTTTTGTTTTGAGAATATTATGGTAATAATTTATACGTGGGATAATTCAAACTGGTGCAGCGATATATCAAAAGATTACTAAGTCCATGTATGTATGTGTGTGTGTATGTATATACGGTATATATATATATATATATATATATATATATACATACATATATATATATATATGTTTAAGGGGTTTTTTGTTATATTATGAATCTCATTACCTCTTTTTCTTGTATAGGATTACTTTCTGTTATTGCCATACACCCGACACTGAATCTTTTTAAAGAAAACATATCACTCTCCTAATCTTTATGGACATTAAAGAAACTCTTTAACTCTACTTTTATTTTTTTTAGCAGTTGACATTCTTATCATCTGAGATGTATGTGTTGGTTTTGCACTGCTGTGTTGTATATCTAGATCTGCTTAGATTGTATCTGAACTAACATTGTTGTTGTAGGAGATTTCTGACATCATGGCATCTTGGTTTGCTTCACGTTCGTTGATTACACAACCTTAACTTGAGTACTTTGTATTTTTGGCCTATCAGTTCTGTATGTCTGTATTTTATTGACATCAGTCTGTGAACGTCTTAAAGGTAGGGACTTACTGAATCTGAATAGTTTATTATGCTTTGTAACGTTGTCCATAATATGTCAGTTCTATAAATGACTTAAGCCTCCAGAACGGAGATCTTTATTGTTAGTGGATTATTATTAGTTTAATATTTTACTTTATTAGTAGATGCAGATCCCACAATGGGTTTTTCGAAAGAGCAGCCTTTCCCAACTTTTTTAACAAGGGGGAACCTTTGAAATAACTTTCGGGTCCTCCGGGAACCCCTTCTATATAGTTATTATATCCACAGCTCACAGTATATTAGTGTGGTGATCAGGGGGAAGAATGCCTTTTACACTGCTGCAATATAGGATGAATGTCATCCTTATAGATAGCCAAAAATATCATTGGTGTCACTTAGTCTGACTTGAGAGGAGCACCTAGCAACCATCAAAGGAACCTTTGGATTCCACAGAACCCTGGTTGAAAAACACTGCTCTGGATAGATCACTACTAATCTAACTGTCCTCTGATGCATGTGTGTACTGATTGTTTATGGTACACAAAAATGGTTTAAAAAAACACTATTTGAATAGCTAACACAAAATGTTGAAAAGTTCAGTTGGTGGCAGTCAATATGTGCAAAAAACATTACAGAACATTATACATTATGAAGGTAATTGTTGATTTCCAGAACCAATTTCGGACATTTGTTAATCTAAGCCAATGGTGCCTACAGGAACAGTAGGTTCTTTTTTGTTTTGATGAGTATGTTATGTTATGTTTGTAATGTTGTTGCATCATGAAAACCTATTTATTATGACATAATGTTTCAATTGCTTTTAACTACATGACTTCAGTACAGTTTTACTATATTATTCAGTTGACTCATAGACCATTTACTGTGCATGGAGCTTTGTAAATCACTACATAAACACATTTTTCTCATCTGTGCACTGAAATTAAGAATAAAAACGCCAAAGAGTTCCAATCTGGGTAGTTTGTATTGTACCAGTGTAATGCTGTTCTCCAATGTATTGACAGCCTTCTCATTTCTGTAGATATTATGGCTTACCCTAACTTCCTGTATATTTTGTTCTTTTAAGTATAGGAGAAACCATTATCAGCCACATTATGAAAATAAAATTAAATTAATTATTTTAATTCTATTAAATTAGTAATGTAAAAGTAACCATTCAAGATTTGTTCACTTGTAGAAAACTATGTATGACAATATCTTTGCTGTTTATTTTATTATTTTGTATACAATGTTTTCTTTAGTATACTATAGCATTGACATGTTGGTTATAAAGGTGTGAACTTTTCACTAGAAGCAAGACAATTGTTCTAACATTAGGGAAAAATAAACATAGTAAAAGAGGGGAAATCTTTTTACCACAAGCATTGGAGTCTTGTTGTCTGCTCCATGTTTATTTGTCTGATATTCAATACCTCAATGAAGCTGTTTTCTGAGACATTAGGATCCTCTGAAGCTGGCCACACATGTGTCAGTGCATGTTGCTGAATTTGCAACTGGATTTCTAGGCACTACATACAGTTAAAAACTAAATACAGCTGACAAATACAATATAAAATGTACAATTCTTACAGTAAGCCTTAGAAACATATTACACAGCACACATCAATAACCTCGGTGAGCACGAGCGGGATTGCCGCCATTCATCTCTATGAGGCATGGGTGATCATGTATTCATATGTATCTCATACATCTGCAATCAGAAGGACTTACCTCAATGTAGGTTTGGCTTGACAAAGTACTGAAAGTAAATTTTACCTGTCATTATAGTATTCTCGTGTATCTGTGTCTTCACCTTTTGGTATTAAGATACACCAGCTGGAAAACTGAAGTTTTTATGTACAACCTATTTTTATTGTGGAGGTTGTTTTATATATGCAGCTAGATCAACCACTGAACAACCAGCTTTAGTTTGGGTAGAAGTTACAATTGATTATAGAAGAGCCCTGCAATAAAATAGGTGATATCACTGCACAGATATCCAGAATCATATAACACACCTCACTAATCTGAATCTGTTCAATAAAATGTTCATGGAAAGCTTTGATTGGATTATATGTACTAAATTAAATTGTTTTTCTTT
>NC_092863.1:74825674-74838242 GCF_032062135.1 Pyxicephalus adspersus | reverse complement strand
ATAAAGGATTTACTGTAACACTTTGTGATGGACAATCTGCATGGACAGGCCAAGGTAAACATACTTTATTTTTACATACATTTCAACAATGGACATTGTGTTCATGTATAAATTTTGTGGACATTGTCATATAGGGCTTGCATATATACTTAGCCTTTGGTTGCCAGTATACCTGGGCATACCGGCTTCTCCTGCATACCAGGAATAAATGAACTCCCATGTGCCTGTGTGGGAGTTAAGTCATCCTGGCCTGGCCATTCAAGGTGGCCTGAAGATCTTCTACAAGAAGAGAAGAAAGAAGAAGATGGTTGCATCCTCCAAGGGAACATGGACTGGTGAGTATTTGGGGTTTCCAATAGTTTCTCTTTAGGCCATAATATATAGGAATCAAAAACCTTCATTATACCTTGTCTTTGAATTAATCATATGTAGTATGTCCACACTAAGAAGAACACTATTACACTATTCATCATTTGACAACTTTGACAACTCTTTGCCTATGGGTAAACCATGGACCACAATACCCAATATACCAAAAAGTGGTAACATATACTGTAGAGCAAACAAATGTTACTACTATTTATAGTATAAAATAGTACATATTATTACTGGAAGATAATATCTTCAATGTAATTAGTAAGTAGATACAATAAAACTAATTTAACTAAGTCTTAAATATTATCTTGACATGAATATACCAAGACATGATTTTTTTCACTCGTATTTCACAAAAGTTTATATTACTTGTTGTAGTTTAAAGGAGTTGTTATTTCAGGAGTAGGATATGGAAGAGGTATATTTTGCAGCAACATAATAACAAGATGTCAGTCTCTGCTTTATGCTGTAATTTGCCATTATTTATATTACGGGGATGCAATCCATCTGAGCAACAAAAGCATGACGCAAGTTAACGTGCAAGTCTTGCAGTCTTTATACACAACAGAAGAACCACAGCCCTTGTTTTCGTTTAAGTTTTTTCCTGGGTATCTGATTGCTGTAATAAATGTAAAATCATTTGAGTACCAAAAAAGAAGAGTTTGGAGAGCCAACACAATGTAAAGTTATAGAAAACCAATGTATTTAGACAAATAAGAAAGAACTGAATGGGGTTACTAACAATGTTCCAAGATCACAGAATGATTCAGGGGCAATCTTCCCACATCTGGAACTCTTACCTCCTGAATGTTTTCCTTTTTTTAAAAGTGTCTGCAGAAGATATATCCAGGGAAGCAGCAGATATGGAGATGGAAAGGTCAAAATATGTTGAAGAGTTAAAGAAAGCTCTGATTGCCACAACACAGCCAGCTAGCAAATATAGTTTTGATCTGGTAAAGGATGGAGAAAAACCTGACCTGTATTGCTTTACTTATGAGAAAAAATTAATGGATGTTTCGGTAAGTACCACTTTTCTTTGCCGGGATAGCAGAATGCAGAACAGTGTGCAGATTTTGGTATAATAGATGCTCTTGTATGTTTATTGAATTAGTGTGAATTAGCTATTTAGAATTTTAGTCTAAACTGATCTGCATGCTTTTTGTTTTTTTATTTAATATAGCGATTTGGGGTTCACTTTATTTAGTTGTTTGAACTTATATATATATTTAAACATTTTTTTTTTCACAATAACACATACCATATTATACAGTCTCATTATTTATTTAACACAGTCAAAGTGCAAAAGCAATGTGTGAAAAATTAATAAATCCCTATTACTTAAAAAAAAAATTAGGAGAACAGGATGCAGCCAGGAACTACTAATCAATGCACTTGAGTGTAATCACCTTTATAAAAGCATAAGTTTTAGCAGTTTGCTGGTCTGCAGCATGCAGGTGTGTGTTAACACAAAGCCAAAAAGGGAAGACCTCAGCAATGATCTTAGAGAAGCAATTGTTGCTGCCCATTATTCTGGTAAAGATTATAAGTCTATTTGCAAACAATTTGAAGTCCATCATTCAAGTGGAAAACATCAAGACTGTTGTCAATTTTCCCAGGGGTGGAAGTCCCAGCAAATTCACCTCAGGTCAAGGTCAGAGGTGCAATACTCAGGGAAATTGCAAAACACCCAAGAGTGAAATAAATAAAACTAACACTAAAGGCTCCAACATGGTAATGATATTCATGATAGTGTTATTAGTAAAAGACTAAACAAATATGGCTTGTTTGAAAGGGTTGTTAGGAGAAAATATCTGTAAAAAGGACATGGCAGGACAGTTTAGGTTTGCAGAGTTGCTTCTGAACAAACCATCAAACTTCTGGAACAATATTCTTTGAATAGACAAGACCAATGTGGAGAAGCTTTATTATACTACACGGGGCTAAGCTTGGTGAATACCAAATGTATGGGCACAAATGTGTCCTACCAAATGTAAAGGGGTGATGATTTAAGCTTCTTTTGCTGTAAAAAGACATGTTCACCTTGCAGTCGTTGAGTCAACCATGAACTCCTGTACACCAAAGTATTCTAGAGTTACATCTGAGGCCATTTGTGCGACAGCTGTATCTTGTCCAAAACTGGATCTTCCAACACCACAAGATGATCCCAAACACACCAGCACATCTACAAAAGAATGTCTGAAAAAGAAAAGAATCAATGTGTTGCAATAGCCTAGTCAAAGTTCAGGCCTCAACCTTATCTAAATGCTGTGGCAGGACCTTAAGAGAGCTGAGAATAAACAAATGCCCACAAATCTTAGTAATGTTGTAAAGATGATTGGGCCAAAATTCCTTTGCAACGTTGTGAGAGACTGAAAAAAGTCCTAAAGAAAATTATGACTTCTAGTTTTTGCTGCTATAGTTGATTCCTACTAATATTTGAATTTTGGGGTGTACGTGTATTTCATACATGGCTTCACACATTGCCTTTATTTTTGTTAAGTAAATAATGACATCAGGGAATGTGTTGTGTTTTGTTTTAGAAGGTTAGATTTATAACTTTATATGCTCTCTGATAGGGACAGGTGATTCATGGAGCTGGAGGTCTTTAAAGAGTAATCATGCTAATGTGTTAAAAGGAGACCAGATTTCCACCTGCTAGTTTAATAACAGATTACGTTATATTAATTTGCAATAGTTGTTAGTCTGAACCTTAAAGAACAAAGAAAAAAATGTATAAATCTAAATTAATAAAAAACCGCAACAAATAGCTTCTTGTGGGTCTTTTTTTCTTAGATTCACATTAGAATCAATTAGGTAATCAGGACAGCAAATTTCCTCTTATAAGAAGAGGTCTGCTAAGAAAATTGAAAACTTTGGATAATGGAGTGGTCTTCCCTGCCTTGTTGCTGAATTTAATTTAATTTATATTAGAGATTTGTAGGCTTTAGCCTTTTGGGGAGGTATATTACACCAGTGGTTTACAACAACTCAAAAGCAACAAGCTTCCTAAATATACTGTAAATCCAAAACTAAACCTTAAGTATTGAGTATTCTTTATGGTTATCATAATGCCGTGTCTTTAAATAACTCTCTAACAATCAACAATGTCTGCTAATTTATGTCCCTGTGTGAGACATTGTGTAGGTTACTGTCAATGATGCCAGTTCTCACAAGTATAGACTATTGTTCTCTTGCTTTAAGTTTTTTATTCGATAGGGACAACCTGGTATATTGTGAGAATTTTTCTATCTTCCAATATGTGATATAATTAATGCAAAAGAATTCTGTAGCAGTGTTCAATGGTTTTTATTTTTCCTTCTTAATCTGTTAGTAGCTGCAAAACTTTAATGACCTTTTTGACATTAAAGAGCAAAATCAGTTTATTTTTTTTCATTTACAATCCTGACCCTAGTAATTGTTACTTACCATTTACGTTATTGTTTTGGAATCAGCATTCTTGCATTGGGCAACAACTCTTTAGTGGCAAAACAGTAAATAGCAGCATTTCATCCATCTTCTATAGCTCACATATTGTTCTAGAGGATGAACCCTTCGGTTGTACTTGTTAGTTTCGGCTTTCTACCACATCATCTACCCATAGATACTGGTTGACAGCATATGCTCTCTTTGTGTCATGTATAAAGAGATGTGCAGTAAACTCTTCCAGTTTCATGTAGGTACATTGCATGCTACTGACCCGATACGACCTGGTGGGATCAAGTTTAGGTATTTTCAGAATCTATTCACAATCCATTCCTGCATAATATAGTGCTTTGACTTTTGCTTTAAAGTCTGAAAGACTGAACAGGTGAAACCATGCTGTATACAATTCTTGTTTTATTTTACTTTTTTAAGTGATTCTATAATTGCTTACCAGTGTGGACCCAAAGTAAGAATCTGCATCTCAGAGTGAGAGCAGCAGTTTCTTTCAGTGGTCTAACCAACCCTCCCAGGGGCAGTTTGGATCCAGGGGGTGGAGAAGAGACTACAATTTATGTCTGTCACAAAGTGAAAACACATTATGCAATATCTCACCATTTCACTTTCTTGGAGCAAATCCCAACTTGGTCTCTGACTTTGGAAAAAGTTCTTTGTTTATATGAATTACAATATAAATAATCAACAGGAAATGGATGTACTGTATTTTCTTATTGTTTAGATTTGTTTATTTCCTGAATCAGAAAACAAAGTAATCCAGCAGGGGGTTCTGCATACAGTTTAGCATATGTTTTCCATAAATATGTGTTTACTTAAGCTTTTGCATTTCAGACACAAAAGATGTCCATGATGGTTTATTAACATATATCATCTGTTCTCAAAAGGAAATCTCTGTATGTCCAATTTATTCTTATATATTAGAAAGCTTAAAATGACTAAATGTCTTTACCAAGTTCCATAATTTAAAGTACAGATAGATGTGCATAACACACCAATAATTTTAATGTGCTTATTTCTATTTATTATGTACATTGCATTTACAATTTCAAAGATTTCAATTTAAGTTTTCCTTATAGTTGTTATTAGCTAATTTGTGTTCTATAAATTCCATTCTATTAGGGTAGAGAATATGTAATGTCAGAGTAATGTAAATGAGAGATTTTCGTACTATTCAAACATGTCCAGTGTTGAACCCAGAAAATTTTTTAAGCCATGTGGGAAGACATTGAAGATGGGAGGCAGCCCTTTTTATTGTGACCCTACTCTTCAGTAACCACCCAAAAACAGCCGGGGCTGGGGAGAACTCTGATGTCTAATATCCAAAATATCCAGTCAAAACTCCATGTGATGGTCTTTTGACTGGACTGTACTTGCATTGTTCCATTTTAGATTGCCATACTTCCAGAATTATTTTCTCCAGTCCAATATCAAACTTTCCTTGTATGGACTCCCAAAGCTTCCCATCTTCTCCTGTCCATTTTAGCACTCCTCTTCCCCTACAAGCAACCCATCCTAATGCTTTAAAAGGTTTCTCTGCTTTATACTTACTTATACCCTCTTGTTTGTCTGTCCTCTGTCTTTCATGCTACTTGACAGAATGATCAATATAACTATACCAGGGCCTCACTTTAAAATAATAGGATTACACTTCCAATTTTCCTTCTCGACTGAGCATTTTACATTCCATGCTCATGCATAAATTTAGACTAAATATTTTTATTCATTGGACAAATATGGCTGATAAAGCTTCACTGACAGAACTAGTCAGAATGTTTTCAATATGCACCAAATCTGATCTGACATTACTTAGAGATTTATTTTTCAATGATTAACATGGTTTCACATTTCGCATTTCAAATCCTTCTAACAATTTAAACAACTTTTGCTTTTTCTATATAAAAACTCTCATCAAATTTCCTTCGCTTGAGAACAGTTTCCACCGTGTCCAGTTTTTGGTCCATACAATTTGAGTGAGAGTTGAGATATACAGTAAGTAGCAACTGGATCACATTTCCTTTTACATTTCCAATTAAAAATAACATTCATGTGAGGTATTTCCCTAGTTCTGGATATCATTACATTTCAGACATTTTTTGTATTTATACTTTCAGGTTTTTAGTACAAATGTTGAAAAATGTTAGGGCTGATGAATGTAGAGAGTCATCAAAACCAAAAGTTAACTGCTACAGGTGAAAAGTGTAGACACCTAGAAGTGCTTGGAGAACCCTCTAATAGCTCTCTTACCTACTGAATTTGGGGCAGTTCAGATGGACCATGCTTTCTAGGTAATATTCCTAAAATGCCACAGACTGCGCACACACATTCCTCTATAACTTTAATGCAAAATCGTTTGGAAGGCAGAACCTGTCAAATGACACTGTGGTTTTTAATAGTGAGTTCCATGGAGCTGTGGAAAAACTTGTTGGTAATCTTATAGCTCATTGTTAAAGTGTCTTTATGAAGTGATTAAATGAAAAGCAATTATCCTGTGTATACCTGCATGGTAACAATAAAAAAGTAAAAGCAAGCAAGCTAGTGTGAAAAGAGATAAAGTTCTATTTATTTCATAAAGATATATTCTAAAATGGCCTGGATACATTTGCTGGTATGTAGATCATAAATATGTGGATTTTAAAGATTTTTTAATCCAGATATTCTCTTCAATTAGTATCACAAATGTCTCCAGTGACATTTACCCTATTTAAATGGAGAAAATTAGGGGCTTTGTGCATGGCTAAGGAGGACCCTGGTCTCTTCCACCCCTGCAATCAAATATACCATGACCTAATGACTTTCCCTTTGCACTGGGGCACGGATGAGGAAGCAACATCTGATTAAAGTAGTTATTGTTCTAAATTGTGCAAACCATTGTAGCATATTTTGGAATGTTATTTACCCATAAATACATGTGATATGTGTAACTTTAACGCTGGGCATTTTGTTTTTCTTGTCTGTCTTGTATAGGCATACACACTTGCAAATACATATATCTGTCTTCTGAGCAAACATAACTGGACCGTTTCATAGAAAACAATAGTTATTTGTCTGGGAAAAAAAACCTGATTAAATTGACCAAATTTCATCAAAACTATAGAACAACTAGAACACTCCTCTAAAATCTAATCTTTGTCATTATTTCACCCAGAATCAATCATTTTATATTTCAAGATAATATTTTGCCTATGATATTTCCATATATACTATTAGTGAGGTGACCAGCAACCCAAAATAAAATCAATTTTAAATTTTAAAACTCATCCTATTGCATGTGGAAACACATGTCCAGGCTCTTTAAATATTTATTGTCCCCAGAATAAATATTACATAAATGCTTCACCTTTGATCAGTGGTTGTTACCTGTTATGCTGTGATGTAACCCACATATGCCAAAAATTGGAGATTTGCTTTAGTGTTATCCTGCAATGGCATATTGTACATCCAAAACTTCTGCCCTATAGCACAAATAGAGCCTCATATGATAGAAATAATTAGATCCAAACTATGTAAAGCTGTTTCCGCCCAGTTAGTTATCATTTGCATGGATAAAATGGCTCTAAGTTTAACCATAAAAGTTATAGTACGATTTAAAGTGATTTAAAAGTTCTTAATTGAACCAGTGCATAGCATACTAAAGCCATGAAGTTATGAATAGGACAAATAAGTACCTTCTGTTCTAAGGCTCCACTTTGCTTATTTTCTCATAATGTTAACGTACATGTCCATCAATTACAGTATCTTTACTTCCTACAGCTGTCAAAGAGGCACCATAATTTACCTCCACAGTTTTTCATGTTGTTACGGTCCATATGTGACTATGGTTAAAAATTGGTTTAAGGTGACCTGATCAGAAGCCCTTAATGTTGACTGTTTTATTGGATGTCTGCAGTTACTGTGCAGGGGGCATGTTCAGGTAGTAAAGGCATCCCAGATGCACTTGTAATTACTGACTGGTGGCATGATGCTTGACTTCTTTCGAATTATCTCCACACTTTACATACTCATGGGAGTATTTAATAAATTCCAGAAAATTGTAGACAGCTATATGCACATCTTGGCATTCAGATGTTAGAAACTGCTTCAGCACAGAAACCTAAAGTTCAAAAACATACATACTTAGTGAACCGCTAAAACCCTGACTGAAATGTTTATATATTATGTCTGACATACATCATATTCTTTAAATGTCTTGTGTACATTGCATTAATATTTTATTGCTTTTAAATCCTAACCTCATCACTTTGTTACAAAGCCACATGCCATAAAACTACAGCTACAAAGGTCACAGCCAAAGGGAAACAAAGGTTACTCAAATAACAGATAATTGTCCAACTTGGGGAATCTGAACTGTTGCTTTTGAATTGTGTTTTTTCATCGATAATTTGATACAGTTTATTACATTTTGCTTTCTTTGGGTGTATGGCAAATTTTTTGAGCTACATCTTTCAATGGAAAAATGTTTTCTTCTACTCATTGGGCCTGATTTATTAATGCACTGCAAGGCTGGAAGAATACACTTAAAATCAGTGAAGCTGGGTGATCCAGCAAACATGGAATGGATTTCTTCAAAGTCATTTGCTATTTGCTAGCAAATGTTTTGAATCCTTGACCAGATCCATTCCAGGTTTGCTGCATCACCTAGCTTCACTGATGAAAGTGTATCCTGTCCAGCCTTGGAGAGTTTTTTTTAATAAATCAGGCCCAATGTGTCCTCATGCCTTCTGCAAAAGTAATTTTCTAAAATGTAGTTTATTCTTGGAAAGCATTGTTGGTTATACTGTCCTACATGCACATTTGGCTGCCACGTACCCTAAGAACTTTCAGAAGTGTGTTTTTCTGTTAAGGAAAATGATATCAGCTTCTATGGTTGCTTTCTGTGGCCTTTTCTCTATTGCCAACCCAGTTATCACTTTTGGTTGCTGAGAAATCACATCAAAGGAATTAATAGCGAAGACTGGAAGAGGAGGGGGTGTCAATTTCTGGGAAAAAATATTTATCTGTGTGTTATTTGGCAACTAATACCATTCAAACTTTCACTTTGCATTGCCCAACATTCTATGGAATGTCCAACAGTCCAACATAGAAGGAATGGAAATCATTTCTACGTGTTTTGCAGAAACGATGGTGGATTGATGCATATATCTATTTGAATCAGGCCATCTCCTTCAAAGGGAATTTTTAAGAATAGCTTTTTGGCATCAGTATATTATGAAATGGCCTGATGCAAATTTGTACATTCATTAAACTGATTAATATATTTCACAGCTATTTTCACCCCACCCACTTTTTGACCACCAGCCTACAGATTCTTCCCACCCAGTGCTATGTCCCATTCACTCCTCTTTCTATTTGTTCATCATTATAAAGGGTTTCTACACAGGCCAATAAGAATGGCAGTTTAGCTTTGGCACTATAAAGAAGTACGAAAGTTTGGAAGCTTTTTTTTTTTTTATCTTGTATCTGCAGGTTTGCTGAAGCTGCATCAGGAAAGCACTGTGAAGTTGGACATTGAAATGTATAGATTTTTTGAAGTTCAGATAATTTGCTTTTTAGTAGACCTAAAAGCCTAAAATATTACCATTTAATAATAGGTTATTTGTAGAGATCTGAGCACCTCTTGAACGCTATGAAGTTCTGTGAGACTTGAATTCTTTAAGTAATCTAAAATGACTGCCTATAAACTTCACAAGAGCAGTTCTGTAAGAAAAGATTGCTACTGGCAATGAACCTCAATTGTCTCATCTTTTAGAGCCCTCAATAGACACATTGATTTTTTGTTAATTTGCATGGATTTGCAGGAGGCAGGATGAAGCTATTTAGTAATTATTCAGTCAAAAAATTGTTTCAATTAACGTAAAGGTCAAAATGTAACACAAATATTTATTTGCAATGAACCGCGGAACTACTATTCCCATAGACACCGTCTTTCTGATAAACTATTTTCTTTATTATAAATGGTTTAGCTGTAGGCAAGAAGTACTGCTATTGGGATAATTAGCAGAGCACCAGTTGTAAAGTGTCACACTGAAACAACAATGGCTTAGGTGCCTTGGGTACACATAAGTGTCAGTGTGTCAAGCCAGCTGCAAACTAGGCCACACACACTACTCTGTAAGGGGTCATTGAGACCTTGCCAGCTAAACTACTGCCACCTAAGCAAACATCATTGGTTTATTTCTTTATCTTTGTAGATGAGGAGTTGCATTTGTCTGTGTATAGGAGTGCACTTACAACTTCTGGTTGGCTTTTATAGGAGGCAACAATGACATGGAATCATTATTGATCTACTATCACCTTTCTAAATATGTAATTATAACCAACACAGCCTGATCTCATGGGATTCATATAAAGCAGAAAAATACTCGGGTTTGTATCCCTACCACCAAAAGCTTTTCCGGTTCAAGTAGCAGCAGTACAGAGCTGTAATATATTATTTTACATCACATTACCCTGCCACTGCTATACAGAATAGTCCTTTACAGGGAGAGCATTGTGTGTTACATAGAACTGACACTAGACAATACCAGCATCACCTGAATATGCTGTACTAGTGGTTGTTATTGCATGGAATAATTCTGTGTAATTGGTAATGTGCAGATACAACAAACACCCCTCATCCCAGTGTGTTAGTGGTCCATTCATCCCAGAAGACAGAGTTCCATTTCTCCATGTTCAGTGCTTAATTTGTGAGCAGGCTAGTGAGGGCTACAATGGGCTGGTGTCATGCACATAAATCAAGTCCCAATGTTTGAATAATTTGTTTTGTGTATGATCTTATATATTACTTGAGCTTGTTATGTGGACAAAAATTTAATTATTTTCTGTGATTGTATACATGCCTTTCTCATTGGTTATAAAAGGCTTTAAAGCAGTGTTTGTCACCAGGGTTTCACCAGAGGTTGCCAGGGGTTCATTGAATAATGAGCAATTTGTGTCCCTCAGGTCAGTTTAAGTGATACAATGATCTTTTTGGCTACCTGTATGGGTGACATTCCTCCCACTGGCCAGCAATGACAGATTAGGTGTGTGGCTAGTTGCAGTTTTTGAAGTAAATAAAGCTGCTGAGTAGTCTGTATATTACCCAAAATGTAATTACTGATGGTCAGTTATTAGTTTTCTTATGAAATGTTAAAATTGTTCCAGTAATTGTTCCTCACATGAACAATTCTTTTTGTTCTTTTGTATAATCTTCTGTGTTATTAAATTGGTGACACTGCAACGTACAAACACAAAGAACATTAACATCTGGGCTAATCATAGTCAGGTGAGTTCTGTGAAAAACCTTTGCCATGTTTGTTGTAATGGTCAGACTTAATAAGCCTGTGGGAGCATACACAGCAATTGGACCATTTAGAACCCTATTGAATATAGCCATGTGCGATCCCCCTTCATACTGCAAAATGTGTGGTATTAAGCATGCATTCTTTCTTTAGGCCTTGGGGACTGTAATGATGAAATTTCCTTGCTATATAGTTCCAGGTTCTCCCACCTATCATCCTAATTTTGGCTGTTCCCATCCAGTCTGGGGTGTCTCCACTACGCCCATTGTGTCCTCTATTATTATTATTATTAATATTATTATTATTACTCATTATTTATATATCGTCATCATATTAAGCAGCGCTGTACAAAGTCTGTAATCATGTCACTAACTGTCCCTCAGAGGAGCTCACAATCTATTGTCCCTATTGACCTCCCTATTGTCCCTATTGACCTCCCTATTGTCTATTGACCTCAGTCATATGTCTTTAATACAGTCTAAGGTCAATTTTGGGGGATAGCCAGTTAACCTAACTGCATGTTTTTCGTGATGTTGGAGGAAAGCGGAGTACCCGCAAAACCCACGCAAACATGTGGAAAACCTGCAAACTCCACTATAATTAAAAATCAATCAAATATAAATTCAACAGACACAATGGAACTCCCTTTTAATGACGGTGAAATGTTTGTAGATCTAGAAGCTCAAACATATAAAGAGACACCAGAGACACAAGACATTATGGTAACATGGTTTACATCTACAGCATCCACTGTATACTAAGGTTTAGTTTTGGGTTGACTAACCCTCTAAGGGAAAATGCAAAGTTTTCTTTATATCTTATTGGTGTTCCATATTCCATGGGAAGTTTGCAGTTTATGTAAGAATAACAGTTTGCAATTTTTGAAAGAATGTTGTGAGTACACTTTGTAAAACACTGCACAGTGGGCCACTTTTCATGTTGTCTATAAGCTACAAAACAACTAACATGTTTTCCATTATACAGCTGGTAAAGACAGAATTTATATCTTTAGATCCTGTAAGGAAGGAACATCTCCCAGGGTGCCGGAAAATGTATTCCAATTCATGTGCTAAACTCTTTAGAAGAAATATGCTGTGTTCTAAATTACTTTGTATTGTTAAAATTACAGAACTTTATGTTTACAAGTCACTCTATCCAAAATATTTTAGTTTTAGGTATATTTATCTGGCTTGATTTATATATATATATATATCTCTATAATAGGTGAACCTGAGTGCTCCAGCACACCTGGAATAGATCTGATCCTGGATTAAACATTAGCCTAATATTAGGAAAAGATTTTAAGTAAACCGTTTTGGTTCACTCATCATAATCTATTCTTCCCAGTCTTAGAGAGCATTAAAAAAACAGACCCATCCACCATTTAGTCATATCGGTTTTAAAAAAAGGTAAGTACAGGCATATTAAGTCTGTATACTTTGATTTTTGTATGATGTCATTATTTTTTTTTTTTTTTT
>NC_092863.1:74597013-74825022 GCF_032062135.1 Pyxicephalus adspersus | reverse complement strand
ACAGGTACACTTTTAAAATCTTTGAGGATGTTTTACATATTTTTTTTAATGATTTATTACCTGTCATCTATTATTAAATGCTTGAATTACAGCTCGGATAGTTTGGTCTTGGTCTGTTTAGTTTAATGTCTTTAGTTGGAATATAGGTTTAGAATTTAGAAGATCCAGAAATTGGATAAAAGCTAATCCGCATACATTGTATACCATTGTAGAAAGTGGTAAAACTGTACATCCAGCAGTCATGTCAGAACATGGTATAAGAGTCGCTTAATATTCCCATGATAGTTCCCAACAGGAAGCCTCCTGATAGGGGAGTTTGTTATAGAAAAAAGCATCTGGAAAACATGCTTACAGCTAGAACGTTTTCCAACGCTGTAACTCTACTAAAGAATTACATTTTATCCTTGTATGTGTTCTGAATTAATTACATCATGTTTTACAGAAAACAATATCACTGTATTCTGTTAACCGGAAGTAAACCAAACCAGGTTACATTGATTAGGTACACCAAATAGATAGTAGACCTCCTAAACCAGCACAAATATTTCAAGTTGTTTTGGATAAAGTTATAAAGGGGTGGTCTTGTTTTTGTCATGGCCTTAGAGGAGATTTTCTTTGCGATTAGAGAGAAAATTGGGAAAACGGACACAAACAGCAATAAAAACTTTGGCTCTAACTTTTTTCTACTCTGTTCCAAAATTAAATATGTTTGTAAAAGGAAAAAATACTTGTCAATATTTTATTGTGCTTTTAGTATTCTTAACGACATTCAATTATATATGAGTAACATTGAAATACATATATTGTGCCTGCTTTACCTGCCAAGCAGACATCTTTTCTGCCCATCCAGTCCTAAGATTATACAACCATTAAATACAGGTGAACCAAGTTGGTGACCAGATGTTTCTCTACTTCTTTAAAGCACTATGTTTGGTCACTATCTTGCCCACAGTCTGTGATTGGTCCATAAAGAAGATGCAGTAGATTGATCAGCTCATCTCAAAGCTTTCTTTTTTCCCAAGGGATAATCCTTCTTCACCTTGTCTACTGCTTTTTAAAATTGACTTTTTTGTTGTTATTACATACCTGCATTAATTTTTTTTTCTTGAATATGAATGTTGTTCATACTTGGCTAAACATGAAATAACAAGTGTTACCTAACAAGTTGCAGCCATGTCATCATAGGCTGGGTTCACATTTTATGGTGTGACAACCATAATGAGCTCCCTCAATGCAATGCATGGCAACGTGAAATATAACACACTGAAACATGCTTGTGCTACAGTGGCTGCACAGATGAGAACTTGGTTACAACATTTGCTCTAATTCTGCTTCATTGGATCAACAATATGAACCAAACAAAACACACAACTTGTACAGTATCAGGACACCAAATGTGCATACGTTTACTCTGGATGGACATCTCACCAAATAGAGACAGAACAATGATTAAAATTTCCAAGCTTCATCTTAAAAAAAAAAAAAAAAAAAAGTCAAGAGTGGCATTCTTCATACTGTTATATTGACAGGCTTCTTATAATCAGTGTTTTGTATTTCCCCATTTAAATGAACACTATCGTATCATGGATTGCAAAACCCCTTCTCATAAAAAGTCATCACTGGTGAATATTCTCATTCCATTTAAACAGAATAGTCCAAATACAAAATTATTGGCATCACTACTTCATAAGCCTATTGTGGAATTACTTGCCTGATGAAAGAATTTAGATGTTAATATAATGTATTTAGAAAAGTAAAAATATAAGAAAATATGGCGGGTACATTGTATAGTACAGGACAGAACCATGGAAAGTAATTTCTGTATGTCGCATAGACAAACTTTACGTAGAAATGGTAGTCAGCCACTTACACAATGGCAAGTCCTCTTGTGGGAATTGCATGTTGTACATGCATTTGGAAATAAGCTTTAGACATTAAAGGCAGTTAAGATACCGAGAGGTAGTCTGATTACCCTTGCAAATTCAGCATTGTTAAGCTTCTTCATTGACATGAACATGGCAGGCTAAAGTGGGTGAGACATATATGCTTTGCCATGCTAAATAGTGGCAATAGGTTATCAGAAGACATTGGTCAGTGCTGATGTGTATTCAAGAGGCCCTTTCAGGACATGATCAGGTGAAGCTCACAAGAAAATCTAAACAGTGACTGACAGTAGAATTTGGATGTGAAATGTAAATCCTGAAGAACTGCTTTGGGTTAAATATTGTTTAAACATTGTTCTAAATCATACAGGTTTTCACATGAAGAATTATGGTTATTGTCAGGTGCACCAAAAGAAACTGAAAAGCCATCTGTTAAAATACTTCAAAGAATAGTATATTAGTTATTGTTTATTTTCTGATCTTCTAGCCGGACTGTAAAAAAAATATTTTTGGTCTGAGTCTGGAATGTTTAGAAAATATAAAGGGTATTATTACTTTTTTGTAATCATTGGGGTGTGGGGAAAAAACAGTAATTATATATTTGTAAAGCGGAACTGAAAATGAAAAAAAATCACACCTTTAATTCTACGGATCACTCAATTGCTCTGGAAAAGTCCTTGAGCAGATCTGCGCCGTTCTTGAATTTCGCTTACCAGCGCCATTATCTTAAGCCTTATTCTTCCTTCTTCTGGGTACGTCACCCGATCTCACACTGCACAAGGATCGTTACGTAGCCTGCTGTAAAGGGAAAAAATCTCACTGCAGGATGTGCAGTGTAGGGAAATGCCCCTTCTGTGCATGCCCAACATTGGACATGCACAGTACGAGCAGCCAGAAGCCTCCCAGAATGCATAACGTAGGTATCCCAGGATGCTCTGTGCCCCCATTCGGCAATCAAGACAGAATGTGAGGGGCTTCCCCCAAAAAGGACTTGCAGGTAAAAATAATATTTTTTACTTTATATGAAATGGTTTTCTACTATTTTATGTAAACTAAAAATTTGAGTTTAGGTCTGCTTTCATATATGGAATAGGTAAGGATGTGCCAGATTGTTATTGCTCTGCCCCCGAAATAACCTACGGTGATTTAACATTACCCAGCCTTTACCGACCTTTTTACTATGGAGGAACCCTTAAAAATAACTTTCAGGCCTTCAGGGAACCCCTTATATAATTGCTATATCTAAAGCTCACAGTACATAGGCATGCTGGTCAATAGAAAAAAAGCCTTTTACATTGCTGGCCAGTGCAAAGAATCACTCTTAAAGATGGCTAAAAAGATAATTAAACTGACCTGAAAGGCACAAAGTGCCCATTGCTTACGTACACCCAAGGAAACTTTGGAGGAACCCTGGTTGAGAAACATTGAACTAATTGAAGGGTTTAAAAATCTCTCCATTAGGGACACAAGAAGAACCTATCGAGAGTTTCAATTTCGCCCTCTCTACCCTAAACAAAATTTCTTGTTTTGTAGTTTAACTTGTATGAGGACATACATAGCCTAATGTTAAAGAGTTTATCACATATTTTATACCACTGTTTCAGACCGTTTAGCCTTCATCTGTGCAATATATAGTTGGAGAAATAATATGAAAAAAATGTCAGTATTCTTATTGATTAGCAGCTATTGGCTAATGCTTTAGTATTCACTGGTTAGCTGTAAGTTAGTGCAGATTGGGACTAGTTGGTGCGATTGCACAACTGAACCAGGGAAATAGGTAAGATGGTGGAGCAGTGGCTTGAAGCATGTGCAAACTGATAGAAGAACAGGAACCTGTGGGGAAGCTCCTAACCCCCATTTCTTAGGAAGTGTGTGACCCCTAAGCCCTTGGTGGCATTAGACCTTCAACTTGAACTATTTAGGCCATAAAAAGTCATCTCTTATGAACATTCATTTTTATTTTGTGTATCCCATTATTTTGACAGCTGGTAGATCAAATAGATCCGTTGCAAACATTTGTAAAACAAATTAAAATAACATTGACCCAAAGCCGTTACAGTTTACTTTTAGCAGAGGAGCAACCATGATTTCTAAAGCTTTATACCTTTAATGTACTGCAAGTATGAAATACTTTATTTTAGACAGTGAAGGGCAATGGTTATTGAGGTGAACTTTATCCACATCATTAGGTAAGTAGGTCGATAAATGATAAAGAAAAGGGAGAGATGAATAAACACTACTAGTTTGAAATATATCAATGGAATATTGATAATACTTCTGCAGTCTCCATATGTTTTAAGGAAAAATTAGACTCACTCTATTTATACGCCCTCCATCAATGAGAAATTATGTATACCATGGGCCTCCCATTAACAAGACCCCCTTGGCGCCCATATCGTCTTCTCTTCACCTGGGATTAATAAACTTCTATGCTGGAGAGAGAACAGAAACATATTACTAAAGAGAA
This sequence comes from Pyxicephalus adspersus, assembly GCF_032062135.1. Lineage (NCBI taxonomy): Eukaryota > Metazoa > Chordata > Amphibia > Anura > Pyxicephalidae > Pyxicephalus > Pyxicephalus adspersus. The sequence goes on along the minus strand of NC_092863.1, from coordinate 74,820,672 downwards.
ATAATACTGCATAACAAGCAACAAAGATGAGTGTGTTTCAAAAAATTGACTATTACAAATATGTGGGGGCAGACTAAGGACAGGAAATATTGTTAGATGCTTACAGTTATTAATAATATTACACAGTATTTTTATAGCGCCAACATATTACGCAGAGCTGTACAAAGTCCATAGTCATATCACTAACTGTCCCTTAAAGGGGCTCATTATCTAATGTCCCTACCATGGTCATATGTTTTAATGCGGTCTAAGGTCTACTTTGGGGAGAAGCCAATTAACCTACCTGCATGTTTTTGGAATGTGGGAGTGAACCGGAGCACCTGGAGAAAACCCATGCAAACTCAATGCAGATAGTGTCCTGGCCAAAATTTTAACCTGGGACCCAGCGCTGCAAAAGCCAACCCAGTGCTGCCCAAAGCTACTGTTTACCCTATTAACATAAATTCTTACACTTTCATCCAGTCGATAAATTGACTGTTTTTTAGTGTTGAACTTTCTGCATTATTCTATTAACACCTATATTGGAAGGATGTTAGAGCCAGCCATTCAGACTTGCTTGTTGTATATCAGTTTCAGATTGTGAAATGTGATTGCCTTTAAATTAGAATGGAGCCGGTCAGAGGATGGAAGCTTCTTTCTTTTGAGAGAATCTTTGTCACAAGTTCTTGTATGTAAACCCTAACAATGAACTGTGTTGCTATTTTTTGGTGTTTTACATATGTTTGTGAAACATATTTGTCTTATACGTTAAAGTGCAACAAAGCCTTTTGATCTTGCCAGAGTTATGCCCTTTGTGTCCCAAGCCAGGTTATATAGGCCCCATCCAGTTTACATCTGTCATCACTTACTCCATTTGTTATGAAGATAAATAGAAGGTAATATTTTCTTACCATACTTTCTGTCCTAGGGTGACAGAAAGTAAGTGTTGTCGCACTAAGACAGGAAATATGATGCTGGCAGGATCACCAGGTGAAAATAAAGGAAAACAAGCCAGAACGAAAGAAAATAAAGGTCCATTTATGGACCTGTGGGCTACAATATTTTTCATTTTTGTTTCTGGATCTATATACACTTTAAAGTGGAACTAAACACCCACTTTGAACAATTGGTGATCAGGCAGCGTTTTCATTACAGAAAGGGACAAGTCCCTGCTTCAAAACCTGTTCTTATCTGCCTGATAGCTGCTTAGCTGTAAAATTTAGCTGCTAGGGATATCCAGCAATCACAGCTTCCATTGCGTGTGTTAGGAATTAATGAACTTCCATGTGCCTGTGTGGGGGTTACTTCATCCAGTCAGGATGGCCGAAGATCATTTTCAGGAAAAGTAGAAAGAAATAGATGACGATACCCCGTGACAGAACAAGCAAATTTTTTAAAACCTGGACTGGATCCATTCCAGGTTTGCTGGATCACCTAGCATCACTGATGAAAGTGTATTATTTCCAGCCTTGGAGAGCTTTAATAAATCAGCCCAAAGAGTAGCAGCTGTAATGAGAAGATATGAACTGTTCTTTCTTCAAGTATAAGGGCACCAGACAGTGCCTCTGTATATAATGATTTAACCATGTACTAATATTTGAGATAATTCTAAGCTTAAAGCGTACCTAAACTCAGACTTTTCACTTTACATAAAAAGGGTAGACAACCCTTTTATGTAAGGTCAAAATTCTTTTTTTTTTTTTTTTAAAAGCAAAACCCTTTTTTTTTTTTACAAAAAAAAGTGCAGCACCACCCTATCTTGTGTTGGAGAATGAATGGGAGGAATGAGCCTTCCAGGATACCTACGTCACGCATCCCAGAAGGCACTTGGCAAAAGGAGCCTTTTCGTTAAAAAAAAGGAAAAAAAAGCATGCATGCGCAGTAAGATCAGCAAGTTTTTTTCCCTTATTACGTCCCCAATCTTGCGCCTGTGTCGGGTGATGTAGGAAGAAGAACCCGGAGAAAGAGGAGAAGATGGTGGCGTCTGGGGTGCCGGCCCGAAGACAGATGACGGGACGACGCGGGACTCGATGGAAGAAACTTCCAGACCGATTCACTGCACTGTGGGATTGAAGGTAAGTGCATTTTTGTTTTGGGCACTTTTGAGTTTACTTCCTCTTTAAGGTCAAGAAACACTGATCTAAAACAGAAGGTCTCCCTGTCATAATGACTGAATCCCTTTCGCCAAAAGGGAAAGAAACTGCCAATCTCACGCATGTGCAGTGAGATCCACAAATTTTTTTCCCATCTATGTCACCCGATCTCGTGCCTGCTTAGGGTGACATAGGAAGAAGAACCTGGAATTAACAGAGATAAGATGGCGCGTAGCGCATGAAGACAGATACCGAGATGACACTGGACCCAATGGAAGAAACTTCTGGACGGATCGACTGCTTTGAAGGTAAGTTTATTTTTTTTGTTTTGGATTTACTTCCTCTTTAAATAGGGACAGTCAAGCAATGAATAGCAAATAACTGGAGACAAGTACTTGCAATGTGGATACCTGAGGATAAGTCAAGGGTGACTGGAAAATGAATCAGTGACTGAGGAGGGGAGATCTTATTTGACAAGTGTAATGATTTAGACATACAACTAATGAAGATAACTCAGGAGAAACTAAAAAAAACTAAAGGGTCTATTTATATTTGTTTTCACCCATGATTCATCTAACTTTTATCCAAAATAAGAATATTTTTTACTTTGGAGTCAGTTAGCAAAAAGTATGAATCCAGAGTAAAATTTTACATATGTGATTCCCAGTTTTTCTAATTGAACCCAGTGTGAACAATTTGTCAATTACCAGTAAAAAGGTGGGTGAAAGCATTTGTAAACAGACCCCTAAGATTTGGAAAAGAAATGAGAAAGTTTGGAGGATGTTCTCCCCAGCCTCTTTTACCTGGGCCCACCACCCAGCATTTTTCAGTAACCACCTGGCTGTTTTTGGTTGGCTACTAAAAAGTTGGATCACAATAAAAGGGCCACCACCCGCCTACAGCTTCTTCCCATCCAGCTTAAAAAAAATTTCAAGGAAAATACTGAACTGTACACTTAGGTTCTTGTAAAATTCATCAAAAGGGAGCACCACATAGTAATCATTCCTGGGCATAGACAAGCTGATAAAAAAAATAGTTGCACCATTGAAGATTCTGCAGGTAGACAGAAGACTTTCTGACAATCTAAAAACGAATGTATCTTTTTATTAATAGCAGTCTGTACGAAAACATGCTAATTCTGAACGGTGATATTTTGTGTTACATCCCTGTATATGTTTAATAAACAGAAATAAACATCAGTATTTCTACCCAGTACCTTTTCAAAGCATCATAAAATAATTACCCTGCACGTGCACATAAACATTCCATAGAAGTCTGTCCATTTGATTATATGATTTGATGTGACTTTAGACATTAGGTTGTACACAGTACATTAATTTTGCAGCTCCCATTGGGGAGCAGCAATCGGGTGTGTCATTGTTCCAGTTCTCATCGGTCCTGTGTCTGGTGTGTGTTCACGTTCTAACTTAAACCTCAGTGTAATGCTTTTTGGCTAGATTTTATCCATATGTTTAGTAACTCAATAAAGATCACAGCAGAGTAGAAGTAAAGGATATAAAATACTGTTTTTTAAGATCTTTTGTTTTCTATGTTTTTTATTAAAACTATGGACATCCTTAGTTAATGTAAACAGATGACCTTGGTAGTGAAATCAGAAACATCTGTTTATAGCCATAGGACTCAACATTTCCCAAAGACAAAAGTTACATGTTGTCCATTAGTGTAAATAAAATCCATTCACACAGTAGTAGTATGTATTAAACCACTATGTGTATCATTTGTAGATGGTTTTCTGCTTTGTGTATAATTCAGCTTTGTACAAGCTCTGTTTGACTTTTACATGATATGGCTGTGTCCACGCTGTCTTTCTAAATATTGTGGTTGGGAAAAGTCAGTTAACAAACTGTAAATTCTGTTTGTGTTGAATTCCCAAGTTATGTGCTGAAGAAATAAACTGACAGTTTAAAAACGCATTTCCTTTTCAGATGATAGGATAATTATAGGGAATCTTCACTCAAACTATTAAGTGAATCAGCCTCATTGCACCTCATGCGTAAACTGGCATTCAAAGTATATTTCTACACTTGCCCTATGTGCATTTTGTGGATGGATACCTTTCTGTGCCTATCAAGAGGTGCAGCCTATATGGTTCTACAAGTTCATCATATGAAACTAATTCAGATGACATTTTGGATGTGCACAATATAGTACATAAACTACATCAACCCTTGTAAAATCCTAAAGATGCAGTCCCACGGCACTAACCTAAAATGTTGAGTAATTTATAATGTTACACTTTGCACTGAAAATCTGAAAAGCAAGATCTAGCACAAGCATCTGTAGGGGCCGCTATAGCACACATTGTTCTCCCCAGCCCTTTTTAGCTGAGCGCACCACCCAGCACTTTTCGGTGACCACCCATCTGTTTCTGGGTGGCTACTGAATAGTTGGGTCACAATACAGGGGTTGCCACCCGCCTACAATTTCTTACCACCTGGCTTAAAATCATTTCTGGCTTTAACACTGGTACATTCCCCTTCACCATTTATCAGGTATTTATTTAAAACTGGCAACACAAGGGGACCTTCCAGACATCCTAAATGCTTACCTCCAATGAAGTGTGATGGTAACTTTGAAGTTGTCTCTAATTTTTTATTTAAACAAGTTTTTTTTATTTGAGTATGGGTCAATAAAAGTCCAATGCATGTTTAAATTACACGCTCAGTACAGTTAGTAAATGTAAATGTGTTTGAGACAAAAATATATCTATACAAAATGGTAAAAACAAGGAGTAGGCTTGATGGATATTTTGGACATTTTCAACAAAATGCACATATTCTGCATTTGGTTTGTATATGCACTTTGTAAATTTATAGTACATATATGAGTTATGTTCCAGACAACAGCAATGGAAGCCATTGTTGGTGTCGGTTCTACAAGGCATCATGTGAGTTTGACAGACAGGCCTCAGAAGTCCTAACAGAACTTCCAGATTTGACAGACATCATCAATTACATTTCAGGACCAGCTGACTGGCATTGTGAGGATGCTGCATGTGTACTCACAACCCAGAATGGCGTAGGGAAGCAGAGAGCACTGTCAACCAGTGGTGTGAGGGATAGGGTGCGTTTCCTCTCCTCCTATTATTTAGAATTGCCTTTGAGTACATTGCAAGTTCAGCCTGAGCCCCTCAATGTGTATGCTTAAGGAAAATAAAAATTAAATACATTCAGTATGTGTGTACATTACGAAGGAGTTGTCATCTGTTTGTGTGCCAGTAAGTTGCACACATAACAAGCACAGAATGTTGGACAGCAAAGGTAGGGATTAGGTCTATACATTTCAATACATTTGTTTTGTTGTTTATGGAGGTTAGTAGCAGGTTGAAGAGAAGGATTAGGTGATGAAGTTACGTAGGAGCACCCACATTATTGTGCCAGCAGTAACTTGCTAGATTACTTTATGTAATAAAGTAATTATGTATCCCTTAAAAAAAAAAATACTGCCATACATTCACACCAAGGACTCTATTTATAAAGCAGTAAATCTGACATTCTTTCAAACATTGATGGGAACCAATAACTCTCATTGAAAACACATGGCCCTGGAAGTCTCCTACGAGGGAATGTGTGATCCCGTTTCACAAATAGAGCTCCGAGAGTGTGACACTTTCTCATTGGTTGTATTCACAAACACAAGCAAAAAAACAGCAAGACTCAAGTAGTATGATAAAAAAAACCTGCCATATCATGAAGACAAATTTTCTCCAAAATTAAACTTTGTAGCAGCTCCATGAGACAGGGAAAACCTACACGGTGCTTTCCAATTCTAAAGGTTACTAACCTCTGAAAGACAGTTGTAAATTTCTCAGAGCTCCTATACAAGATATTGTTGTGGATACTGTTTGAGCTGCAAAGTAACAATCTGATTTATTGTTTTTTTTGTTATTACTTAAGTGAACATGTTATAAAAAGGCTTCTGCATTCACCTTTTCTCCTTACATTGCACTGCTAGACACATTTTGTATTGATGACTACTGATGTACATTTAATTGAAGCCATATCAAGCTTGGCTTATGTTAGAAGAAGAAAAAAAAGATTACTAAGTCTCTATGATGCATAGAAATGTGCACATCGTTCTGTTAGTATAAACATAGTTATTACTGGGGAAACTAGACAGTAGATAGTATTGTATTGTAAAATGACGTTTACTGAAAGTCATACATTCCTTCGAGTATGACGTTCTTACTATAGACCTTGCCAGGCAAAGCACTGTAAAGCAGTTTTCTGCAAGCACAGTACATGAAAGATAAAAACTGCGTGTTCCTAATATCAACAAATGAAGTATTGGTTCGAACATTACTAAGTAATGAGAGTAATTGTGTAATTTAATATGAGTGGCTATTATTGTGCCATCTAACATAGGAAATTAGCCCAGCTTGACAATATGAGAAAAGTCCCAGGTGCATTGCTAGGATTGTGAAAACTTTGGGCACTCTTGGGAGCACTGAATGGTGATAAATTATGACGTGCTTTACTTACTGTGCTGAACAGTGTATATGGTTTATTGTAATATGATTATACAGAGCCTGAGGTTACTTAATCTGTTCACTGCACAATAATATTATTTTTATTATTACTCAGTATTTATATGGCACGGACATAGTACGCAGCACTTTACAAGCTCCCTAAACATGTCACTAGCTGCCCTTCAAAAGGGCTCACAATCTAATGTCCCTACCTCAGCCATTTGTCTTTAATACAGTCTTTTGAGAAGGTCAATTGTTTTTTTTTGGGGGGGGGGAGCCAATTAACCTAACTGCATGTTTTTTGGAATGTGGGAGGAAATCTGAGTACCCAGAGGAAACCCACGCATAGACTGGGAAAACCGGCAAACTCCATGCAGATAGTGTCCTGGCCCGAGATTCGAACCTGGGACCCAGCACTGCAAAGGCCAGAGTTATATTATAGTGCAGCATGGTTGCTCAGAGGTTAAAAATAAACTGTATTTTTTTAGGGCCAACAATAATATGCAACGCTGTGAGAAGGACGGTATATACCACAGTCCTTGAACCCATGAAATATGCCTTAATACCACAGTCCTTGTACCCATGAAATATGCCTTAAAGCAACTCTGTCAGTTGCATAAGGAAAATAGATAGATGTTCTCTGCAAGTGCCATATACCCTTGTTTCTGGCAGTCCTTGTCTCCTAGTTTCACTCTATTCCAGTGCTTCTGCCTCTATCAGACTTTTCAGCATTCTATACATTCCCAAGTGTTAAATACCTGTGTCCCCTGCCATGCACTGTAGCTCAAATACCCACACAGTATGTGCATCTGATAGATACAGTAGTTGGTGAACTTTTGGAGAGTAAAACCTTCTACAGATATTGTAAAAATATTTTTTAAGGGGAATATTTTTTGGCTTAGAGTTCTCACCTAGTGTAAGGCTACGCACACACTTCAGATGATTCTCGTCCGATAGTCGCCCCAGCTAGTATCGGACGAGAATCGGTTGTGTGTACAGCGCTTGTCCGACGTCATTCATGGATCTGTCCTGGCAGATCGACGAACAATCTTGATGCAGGTGAAGAGGAAAAAGCGCAGTGGGGTGCTGCTCTGTTGTTCTCCCCCATTCCCTCTCTATACAGCAGAACAGAGCTGTATGTACAGCACTTGTTCATGCATCTTTCAGTGTTGCTATTGCAAATGTCGCCCCAGATGTAACCTACCGATGCATTGCTGTGCAACACACAACAGTAGGCAGCCTGCATTAAATTTGCATTTAAATTAATAAACTGCTGAATGCAGTTATTTACTACATGTTTAGCAATGTGTGTTCATGTAGGTAACTGTATCCCTATAAGTTGAACTTACGATTTGATAAGTATTCCACGATTCTATTACTTCCTGTGCTCTGAACTGATACATCAAACAATCTTACTGATGTTTTTAGAAGAAAGGTTTGTAGTTCAAATCTGGAGAACAGCCTAGTGACTGCGGCTCCTGCAGATACAGTGAAGGAGTTTATCTATGTACCATAGGGCAGAACATTTGGTTTTTCACAAGATTACCAAGGGAAAACAAATGCAAATACCATATATGAGGATTGATAAAATGCAGTGTGATACATTTTTGGTTTTGGGTTTAATTTCAGGGCCAGCCAAAAAATCTTGTTCATTGTGCTGGTAAAATGGCCTTCAATGGCCTGGGTAATTGCTCAGGGATGCAGTCTGTGCAGAAAATATAAAGGAATGTCAAAAAAGTGTTTCCAAACTCTCCTATGTTTATAATGCCTGCATTACATGCTTCAGAATCTTTTTCTTTGTTCATGCAATGTTGTCCTATTTAGCAAAATGTTAACTAGCAGTGACATTACAGCTAGTTTATCAATGTATCTTCAGCCTTGTGACTGAAAAGTGTGACATTTTTCTGATGTCACACAAATATTTCTGTTCATAGAATGTGAGGTCACTTGACAGTTTCATGCTTCTGGGTTCCTGACAGAATGCTAGAGACTATGAAAGGTTTAAGAGCCTGATCTGTCATCTTTATCCTTTTCTTTATGATTTCACTGACCTTTCACTATATGGACATACCTTTACACAACAACTTAACACGCAACATTCCTAAAATGTAGAAATATTTTCATATATATGTGGTGTTGGGGATAAAATGCTGTTGCAAACACTAACTATTGCACTATTCTTTGGGTCATTTGTGTCTTGCTAATCAATAGCTGGAAATGGGCAACAAAATGGATCCCATCTGTGGGCTGTTAGCAATTAAAGATCTTTTGCATGGTAGATCTGCTGCAGCATTTGTTTTTCTTAGATTCAAACAACGTCTACCTAATTCCCTGTGAACAAAGGCTTGCATTATTAGCAATCATACGTTATATCTGTACAGCACCATTACCTATGGATGATGACCAAATAACTGTCAGGTATTGTAAGCTTGTACTTCACAGAAAGCCTGAAAAGATATTTATTACAAATTACAATACTTGTCAATCCGATTTAGTAGATTATTGGTGTCCATATTTGTTTTAATTTTACTATCACCAAGGTTTAGTAAAAAAAATACAACAGACAGAAAACAGAATCCTGTTAATATGAAGTGCATACTTATATGTACAGGTAAGCACTAGTTCCAAAGTAAAGTCATTCATCTCCATTACTGTAATAATTCTAAACTTTATTTTAGTTACCTATTGGAGTGAGAGGTGTATTTTGCTTCTGTCACTTAGCATTCCAAAAAAAAAAAAAAAATAAGTAAAAATCGTAGGTTATAATACTGTCTCCCAGTGGTTTATTGATATTGTATTATATTTAATACAGTTGTGTATTAGGCATAGTGTAACTTTGGAGGGAAATTGAAATCACAACTTTGGAGGGAATTGGATCACAATATGTTGGAATTTTGGAAACTGGTATGGAATCTGTTTGTATGTGTAAAGATGAGAGTACTAGGACAGAAGAAGGTTAAGCATCAAGCACTTGCGAATAAATCTAATATTATTTTCGGTTTCCAGCCACATTTACAAAAGCTATCAGGTTCCAAAAGCAAACAAAATGTTACACATAACCTTCTCCTGAGTCACACAGATTCCATAGTAATTTTACAAGAGGTCCTGCTAACAGCCACATGGACATAAGAACTCTTTTCCTGCAATCAAGCCTTGGTTTTACTCCCATTTGGGGCCAGTCCCAAACTCCTCTCCACAGATCTCAATTACATTACAGGTAAACAGCCAGTCTTCTGTCATGATGCACAACAGCAACACTTTACCAAAGCTGGCGCCTGTGAGCGGTATTGCCACTTGGTGTAATATCTGCCACTTGTTACTCTCCCCATCCAGTTTCCTCTATCCGCAGCTTGTGTTATAGTTCACAAAAACAAACTCTTATTTTTCCATATTTATATGCAGAACACTATTGTTCAATATTCTCAGGAAAAAAAGCTCTGTGGAAGCAACATGTTTTCTCTCAATGTTTGCATTAATAAAACATAATAATAGTTTATTAATAATAATAATAATAATAATGTGTATATATTATTTTTATTATACAGTATTTATATAGCGCCATCATATTACGCAGCGCTGTACAAAGTTCATAGTCGTGTCACTAACTGTCCCTCAAAGGAGCTCACAATCTAATGTCCCTACTATAGTCATATGTGGTTAATGTAGTCTAAGGTCAATTTTAGGGGGAAGCCAATTAACTTAACTGCATGTTTTTGGGATGTGGGAGGAAACCGGAGTACCCGGAGGAAACCCACGCAGACACGGGGAGAACCTGCAAACTCCATGCAGATAGTGTCCTGGGTGGGATTTGAACCCAGGACCTAGTGCTACAAAGGCTGGAGTGCTAACCCCTGAGCCAACATGCTGCCCATATATATATATGATGCCAGCAACATCAGCAGGCATGTTTGGCAGTGGGTCACTGATGGTCTGGGAGTGGTATATTTATGAAGGGTTGCACAGACCTCCAGGTACTGGAGCCACTTCTGTCAGCTAAGAACCGCCACCAGAGGCTAAAGTTCCCACATGCTTATCAAAATGAAGATGGTCTAATGATTGTCGGTTTTTACTGTGACATTCTGTAACACATCTTGCTGAATTTGTCAGAAAGAAGTGATTAGGGCAAAAGGTTATCCAACCGGATACTAGCAAGGTGTACCTAATAGGATGGCCTGTGATTATATGTGTAATCCGTATTGCATATAAAGTAAGATATTTGTGTGTTATAATAAATATCAGTGTCCTTTCCAACTTTATTGCAGTTCTCTGTTCTGGTTACATTTAAATCCCACTCCTTCTGGAGACGCATTTAACCCCCTGGCGGTATTCCCGAGTGTGACTTGGGGTGGATTTTACATGGTAAAAGCGGTAATCCAGAGTCACTCTCGGGGTCGCTAAAAAAAAAGCTTACCTTGTTCCATTGGCAACCCCCGGCGTCTTGCAGGTGCTCGGGACACGTCCTCTTTCTTTGATCTTCAGTCGGTGAATGCAGAGACGTTCTTCAGGGTTTCCCAGTGACATCAGTGCATGCGTCTGTGCGGGTGGGAGGAGCGGCAGGGAAATTCAAATAATTTTGTATTGAGTCCAATACAAAGAAATCTTTATATAACATATATGTACAGCACAGTGTATATGTACAGTTATATTACAGGTTTCTGTATTTTTTAATTTTTTTTAACAGATTTTTGTGTTTTTTATTTAAAGTTTATTATTAAATTTAATAAATATTGGACATACTTCGGTGAGCCTAAGAATCATAGGCTTACAATGTAAAATAAATTTCCATGCAAAAAATGTAATGCTTTTTTCATGACAATATGGACAGAATTAGAAAGCTAGGGCTGCTTGGACTCTATAGCATTGCAGCATGGAAAGACACACAATCAGATTTACATGGTCGAGAAAATGACTCGCATGTCCATGCTTCCATGATGAGCGGTAATGTTTGAATAATGTACTCTCGGTAGAACAATATTGTTAAATGGCAGCATTATATATTTCCATCACTATGTAAAAGTAAGTGCATTATTTAAGAGACAGAACATGAGCATGCATTTAAAAACTGTAATTTTACTTCAAGTCAGGGCTGGCAGAAAGTCAATGTCAACACACTACCCAAGAAGGAGAGCTAGTCATATCAGCCCAATTTTCCTTTTTGGATAATAAACCAGACAGATTAATACTATTTCATTATAAATCTAAATAAAACATTTATCTTTGGAACCCATCTCTTTGTCCCATAGGATACAAATATATACTAAAATATTGAGCAGTACAGCAGTATTACCGCAGTAGTGAACATTTTTGAACATTTAAACATTTTTGAGTAATATTGTCATTCCCTTAGGAAGTTATGGCATTTATTTACATTGCAAACAATAGTCCCTATTTTATTTTAAAAGAAAGTGGAACACTTACATACATCAGAAAATTATCTTCTGTTACAAGGCACGTGTTGGCAAAAGCTTGGCTTCCATTTACCAGAGAAAATGTTCCTCCATTTACTACAAACTGTATCTGCAGAATGCCGACCCCCCCTCAACCTTTGTTCATCAAGCTTTTTTTGGAGTGCAGATCTCTCCATTACTACACATATGTAAGGGATTACACAAGCAGCATCACCACTGTCCTAATACAGATCTGTCAGAAGCAGATCAATTTTCATATGTCCCAGAAAACCAAACCACACATCTATACAAATTGTCTTTTCTGCTGTCCTGTAAGAAGTCTGACAAAGCATGAGTAATCTCCTGTAATTATAAATCTCTATTAGGTTCAGTAAATCTTATGAAAACATGGTATCTAAATGTTTTACAGCAAAAGCAAATGTCAATACAAGCCACACATGATATTTAAAGTGGAGCAAGTTTAGCTTTTTCCTAATATGCTTATATAATTAACTGCCTTACAAGGTGGAGTCCCAAAGCAGTTTCAAGAACAGTGGAACGAGTGCTAGCAAACAGTCCATGGTTTGTTCACATTAAATCCATGCTATTACTCATTCTGGAAAATTGTTTGTAGTGCACATTTTGGTAAAACTTTTATTTTTCCTCAGTCTAGGCATTATCTCATACTTATTCACACAGGCATACATCGTAGTTTCCAAGCAGAGAAAAGAAAAAAAAGAATCCTTGCTAACAATTCTTCTTAACCCCCAACTGCCTTAAATGGGGCATGATGGAAAGGGGAAACACACTGTACAGATAAGATTCTGTTACCAATGTGTAAACAAGGATGTTTTCCAGATTATTGCATGGAGCACATGTGAAAAGATACTTGCCAAAAAAAGCTATACACTTATGATCTGGAAGTTGGACGGGAACTTTTACATTTTTCTTATCAGAAAACACAGTTTGTGTAACTTGTCCTTTGAGAGATGTTTCCTTAAAGAGGATGCATAGTGTAGAGACTAATGTTTAAATTTAAAGTGACCCTGTCACCACAGTGTCATTACAAGTGAAAGTGAACCTGTGATGATAGGGTCACTTTAACAAGACAATGCAGGTAATAGCGATGATGTGCAAACTGCAGCAACTCGTGGCAACCAAACTGCTTTTGCTTTTCATTTGTTTTAGACACTAAAGCTAATAAATAGTGATTAGCTGCTATGGTTTACTACTTTTATAGTCTAGCTTTTCTATATTAAAATGTACCGTTTTAGAGCCTTAATGAATGTATCTTTTATTATTATTTAGTAAGATTGAAAGGATTTTTTGATGTGACAGATCTGTAGCTTCTCAATCTATTGGCAGGTCAGATTAGGTTACAATAAAAAGACATAAAACAATACCAAATTGGACAACAGCAGTAAATATACTTGACAAGGGTTTGGACAGCAGAATCGATATTAAAGGTTTATGTTCAATCTGTTTTAAAAATATATTATTGGTCGGGCATATAGGTGGAATAACAGTCTATAAAACTTGTCTCTCCTTTTTGCTCATATAGTTTCCTACCTTTTCAAAAGTAATGTAATTGTGTAAAAAAACATAATTCCCCCTATTTTACTTTACAGTAGTTCAGGTAGTTTCCCTTATACATAGTTGGATCAAATCCTAACTACAGCACACTTCTGATTGGTGCAGGCTGCAGATGATAGTGTGTTAGGGCTATACCTCTGGGAAGATGCCACAGGAGAACCCTGGTCATGGTGTCTCCTGGTCCTCACCAGAGCACCCCACAAGGAGCGATGGGCTGGTAACCCTAGCGGCCACCTTACTGCAGCTTGAAGATCAGGTTGCAGCCCCTAGGCTCTCCATAACCTTCCCAGGGGTGAACAGAGAACAGAAGACTTCAGTGCAGGGACAGCTAGTGAATGGGTACCCGTGTTGGGCAGGCAGCAGGCAATATTCATAATCAAGAATGCTAGCAGTCGGAGAAGGCTGCAGAAAATATTTGTCATCACAACAGGTTGATACAAAGCAACAGAAAAACTGAGAGTAAGGTCAGATTTAAGCTGGGCTTGGGATCCAAAAAGTCAAACAAGCAGAATATCACTGAGCAAGTAGCAGGAAACAGGCTGAGGATCCAGCAAAGTGTGCCTAAGACTAGTGACCAATATAGTAAGACAGGGCCATAACCATAAACTAATCTGCTCATTGGCTGTGGGAAATACTCTCTAATCCCCTCCAGCTGTGCACAGTCTGCTAGAGAGGCTGAAAACATGATGCATACGGCTAAAGGGAATCTGGGGATCCTGCAAACTGCTAAACAGAGGTGCTGCAAGAAGCTGGGTGATCCAGCAAACATGGAATGGATCTGGTCCAGGATTGAAAACATTTGCTAACAGCAAATGACTTTTAGGAAATTAATTTCAGGTTTGCTGTATCACCCATCTTCACTGAAGAAAGTGTATCCTCTCCAGACTTGGAGAGCTTTAATAAATCTGGCTCATAGAGAGAATAATTAGTTTAACCATTTCAAGTACTTACTTTTAAAAATAATTTTGTCTCCTAAAAAAAAGTAAAAAAAAAATCAGCAAGTCTATAAGCAGGGCAGGTGAGACTTTACTCTTATTTCCTCTATAAAGGTTTGAAAAAAATCAAGAATAAGTGGAACAAGTAAAAAGAACATCATTCCTTATATGATGTCACAGTATGACATTAGAAAGATGACAGCTGTTAAAAGAAAGCTGTACAATCACCATAGTACCTTATCAAAAATATATTAATAATACTCAAATGAGTCTTCCAGGCACTTTCTCCATAACGACCCAGCCTTATTTTCATCTCTAGAGTATGTCGCTATCTTAACAATTTATTCCAAAATCATTAGTTTTCTAAATACCCACTTGAAATGAAATGAAAGTGGATATTCTCTAGTCTTTGAGTCTTTGTGATTTTTAAAAGAAAACTGAAGCCAAAGAATAATTTTTTCGTTCATTAGAAGTGGAGGAAATTTCATTCATTAAAATTGGAATTAAAAGAAAATGTTTTTTTCCAATGTCAACTTTGTCTCGATTGGGTACATTTTGGCTGACTTGGTGACATGACTAAAGTGAGAATACATCTTCATATCAAGGATATAGATAGCAATATCATGCACATAATCTTTTTTTCTAAATCTTGCAATTAAACAAAAACCTGATTGTTTATCTTTGCCATCCATCACAAGACTCGTAAAAGGGTACAATTATTAGCTGCCATTTCTGTCTTATTCTTAAGAGTTTAGTTTTTGGCCTGTCATCCTGATCCTGGCTTCAGTTAGTTATTCAGCCACATACAGTATGCATCCAGATTTATCTGATTATTCATCACCTGCACATGCTTGTTGTAGGCCAGTGATTTGTTATGGGCCCTTTAACAACACATGTGCTGGGATATGTTTTTCTGTGTTTCTACAACGCATCCCAGTATATTAATATAAAGCAGTGATTTAGGTAAACGTTCTGTAAATTTCATATTTTTTAAAAGGTTTGCCATGACAACTCCAATACCATAACTGTAATGATGGCAAATATAATTCCATTTTTGGCTAATCTAAGTTGCATGAGTGCCTTTCTGCTTATTCACCTCATACATTGCAGCATTACTGCAGAGTTGTATTGAAACTTTTAGTCATATGCATAGCTATATATGGCCATTGTCTTTGACTTTTATTGTCTTTGAGTTTTATTATTTACTTCAATCCCATTACCTACACTAGCACAATAAGTAACTTAGCATACTAATTGCCAACCAACTACAGGTAATGATTAGCTAGTAAAAAAACAGCCTTTCTACATCAGGCCCCCCTTTTTTATCAGGTCTTTAACAGTCACTGAGCTCTGTGTTGACTGTGGTTATGAGCTCATGTTTGAATATAACTGAGACAGTATAAGATTTACCTCCTTCGGCATCCTGGCTGATTGTTTAAACACAGAACATTAGTAGCTACAAATAGATTCAGTGCCAGTCATAAGGCATTTCTGGAGGCACTAACAAATATTAAATAGCAGCAACATACTCCTGCTGTTTTCAGCCTTTTTGGGTTGATGGTCTCATACCTGTAGATCCGCTGAAGCTGATGGTCAGCCTTTGTCAAGAGGAATAGTAGACAAAAAATCTCCATAATTCAACCCTGCACCTTTCCCATTTGCTGCAACATTATTGTGTAAGTCTTTTCTGCCTATGTATATATTACTGACAGTTTGCTTACTCCATGTTTGCATATGGAATTTTGTATGTATGCAAATGTTATGACTTTTTTACCCTTTAAATATTTTTGATTCGCATGAATGCGATGCTCAGTTTTAAAGTATTTATACCACAATCCCACTAAAAGAATTTCAGTATATTCAGTAACGCCAAAGCATAATCTTATTTATGTCATTTTACCAGATGTTTGTGAATGGTATTTAGAAAGGGAGGATAACAAAGAACAATAAGCAAAAGAAGTCATAAATCAGTACAGTAGTAACACAACCAAAGCACAACAAAAACATAGAGGTAAACAAGGACTTGAGTTACCAACTACATAAATTAGCATGGTATCATGTAACTGTTTGTGCCGACTGCATGAATTCATACCCCTCAGTCTCACTGTGACACACTGTTGCACCTCCTCTCTTGTTCTAGCTCTTCTTTAGGTTTTGTTGAGAATTAGCACCAAATGGTACGATGACAATGCCTCTTTAGGGCTCATGTCCATATTTTTTGGGGGAAAAAATGGCACACAAATAAAAAAGTCTTCCCTCGCTGGGGTGGTATTACCAACATAAGAGTTCTACCAGCATAAGAGTTAAATCAAAGAGTAGCCTCCTGGCTAGCAAAACAAATTGCTGAAGCTGGCTTCCAAACCAACGCTTCTCTTACACATACAAGAACAAAAACCCCGAGAGACTGGCTTATACAGAACCAGCACTTGCTTATTTGCACCTGATGTGCTAAATAGGCTTTTGGGCCTTGGAAAACCGTAATTGCAAATCTACCCCACCCTACTCCTGCAGATTCTCAGTAAAACCAAACCCAGAACAGACATTTTAAAGAACCAGCAGGAAAACCTAGAGCTTCCCTGCCATCAAACTGCTGCTGGTTTCACCTCAGTAGCATTATCCATGGTCTCACATATTGCACATACAACACTTTGCCTAGTAACACAAATGATCTTTTGTTCCTGTGTTACAGTTTGTATAGAAATATATATGTGGCAATAGATCTTTACTACAAAATATTTTTTTTAAAAATTTGCTAGAGAAAATTGCAACCGGATATTTGCATAATATACCCTTATTGGCAATTATGTAAAGTCTGGGTTTTGTACTTGGTATAAATGTATGAAAGGTTTGAAAACAGACCTCATTTGTGATATAGTTAGGCTAGTGGCATGGCTAGGCTAAATGCCCAATCCCATTTTTTTTTCAAAGTCTTGGTAAGAGTAAATACTTTTGTCTATTTTTATTACTATCCATGACCCATTGACTATACCCCCACTTCCAGCCCCTGTAACAGCGAGACAATTAATGAGAAGTTGTTATTGGGATTGGATCACACCGTCCAAATAATTTCAAAAATTGTTTGGTGCAAGGCATGTTCCCACTGGGAGGATTTCTTATTAATTTTGGGTTGAACAGGAAGAGAACAAGAGAGTTCAACAAGAGAAGAGAAATATGCCCAGAAGATAAATTGACTGCAACCATAACCTGACAGATGTCCAAATTCTTTACATGTAACTACAAAACATTTATGTCCTGGAGTTGGGCTCTAATACCTGGAAATAAAAGGAGAGTTATCTCCCAGCAGAACTAAAGGATGACACCTATATGATTTCCCCTTAACTCTTTCATCACTGGTTTGCTACACAGAATCATTTCTTTTAGTCTTTCCTTCGGTTACATTAAAGCCCTTTGGGCCACTCACCTGATCAAAAATATTTTATATACCTGGACTGGTCACTCCTTTATATCTACACTCTTTTCTATCCGTCTCTCTTTCGGTTTACACTTTGACAAGATACGCTTGAAATGGGTCAATCTGTGATACATACTGGTGCTCCCCATGCCCTGAAGAAGCCTATACCTATGAAATGCAGTGGGACTCAAGATCCAGTCTGTTGTTCTATGATTGACATTTAGTTGAACTTTGTCTAGGATTAAGTCCAGGAAACCCTACACTTTACAAGTACAAGTAGTCCCTGGGTTACATATGAGATAGGGACTGTAGGTTTGTTCTTAGGTTTAATTTGTATGTAAGTCGAACAGGTACATTATTTTAATTAAATGCAATTAGGACAGATGTTTGTCTCAACATAATATTAGGCATCATGGTGTTAGTTACTGTATAAAATCCCCACACAATCTTTATGAAGCCTAGACATTCATTAACTTCTAGAGCAAGCTTTGCTTTGATAACCAAAAAGAAACAATTGCAGAGTTTGTCTTGGTCACTAAAGAGTTACAAGAGGCAGCAGAAAGAACTCACCCCCTAAGATCACCCACAGCCTCAGCTGTTTAGCAAAAGATTTATTTTTAAGTTGTGCAAACCACCCCCTCCTCCCTTCAAGCCATCATTCTGCACACAGCAAGCAGGGAAGCCCCATTCGTATCTAGGAGGCGTCCGTATGTCAGATGTCCTTAAACAGGGGACTACCTGTAGTTTCTATAAAGGAAAGGGTTAAGCTTTGTGACCTTGTATTGTTTATTTAGTGGATCACACCACAATGTATTTATCACAGATCCCTCCAGGACCAGGGAATCTTTGCCAGCACCAGCTCTGCTAAAGGATCACCTCAGCTCACTTCCTGGTCTAAGTCATGTGATTCCCAGTCAGCTGCTTGATTACTTCAGAGGACTAGAGTGTTACGCAGACGCGCTTCCCCTGCTGGTGGAGATGTGAACACCACCAACCTCTCATCTCCAGGACCCCTGCTGGTGGTAGGATAGGATGCAGCAGGTCACATGGCTTCCATCCATCACATGACCTTCCCTTAAAAGGTGAGTGCAAGAGGCCACAACCTGGCAGTTGCCCAGAGCGCAACATTTCACCTCTAGAGCCTCTGGTGAAGACCAGGCAGCTGCTTAGACTCTGCGCCCTGTGCATGTGTCTGCCAACTGAGCTGGTGACACAGAGGGTCCACCGTCCCGCCTTGCAGCACAGTGACAGTAATGTTTGCTTGTTACTATTCAAATACAAATAAATTAAGCTTATCCGAAAAATCCTCTTTTTTTTTCTTTCTTTTCAAGAGGAAAGCAACATTCAAACTTTATGATATTTCTCTAATACCTGGAACATGGGAGTAGTAGTAGCATGCTATTCATTTTCTGTGGTATGGTTTAAAACTGTACATCAGGCTCAGTGCCCGTGACATGGCATGTATTAAACTTTGTCAACCATATGTAAACATGCTAACATTTATATTGTTAAAAGAAAAAAAACATTCTTTATGAATTAGTTATGGTAATGTAGTTGCTTGAACCTTAGACATCATATACCCCATAGATACCCTGCCAAATGCATTCCAAGAAAACTGCTCTAATTAAAAAATTCTACTCATTTTTCTCAATCGTTTCTAATTATCTGTTTGACCCTTGTAGAGCATCAAAGCTCTTCAGCTTTTGACTTCTGTGCAGTGCCCTCGCTGTGTGAAAGATAAAAAGATGTGTATATTTGATGGGACTGAAAACACCTGGTTTAAACACTCACATTGGTAATTATTTATCTTTCAAGAACACTGGAATAGTGAGCAACAAGGTAATTTTCATTTCATGCAACAAATAAAAACCTAACGTGAAATGTTAGTTCCAGTAAGCAACTGTGCTAAAGTAAGAAAGTTTATTTAATTTTGTGTTGATCTATTCAATCACCTGCAGAATAACAACGTTATGCTACCGTTATAGAAGAGTAGTACTAAAAGTGCTTATTGAATGCTATATTGTGTATCAGCGAAACTTCTACGGTTAATCGGTAAAAATCTATTAGTGGTAACATTTTTGTGTCCCGGCATCACCAGCAGAAGTGGTTCAGCAGTTCAAGCTTGTAGACTCTTCTTACTATTTCCTGCCCCAGAATCCAGGAATACACAAATATATATATATATATATATATATATATATATATATATATATATATATATATTTTTGTGGTGGGAGCTCAACCAGAACAGATAGAAGAACATCCTTTCTCCAATGGACCTAAAAGTGCTCAGCTTTGAGCACTAACATGTTCAGGACTGTAAGAACCTGTCTGCTTCCAAAAATATGGACTTATATTGACTTTCTGTGCTTGATCTTCTAGATTGGAGTGCAGAGAGGACTTTAGGAGTCTAATGACCCCCCGATGCTTTATAGAAAGGCTTGGCAGCCCCTTTTGTGATTCCAGTAAAGCCTAGTGAAAAGAATAAAACAAAACATTATAATTGATGGCAATGATTTATATAGCATGATCATCTTTTAAAAAACATGAATATATGAGCACATACGCAGGGTGTGAGTATTTGTGAAATAAATATTGGGTAACACTAGACATGCTGGAGTGAGAGGCAATAATCCTAGGGCATATTCTTTGGTAACTGTGTTTGCCATATATACTTTTGGTATCTATTTACTCATCACCTTTTACATTTAGATTTTACAACATTTGCACTTTTTATTGTACAGGTTCTATGTGTCTGAAAAATAAGCTCAATATTTTTAGGTTTTTACATAAGTTTTAGGCCAAAAATACACATTGTAATAAATGTGTCAAATATTAGTAAAACATATTAGGCAGCAAAAGGGTTAAAGAAGACAGTACAGAAAATACCTTCTGATATGTCAAAAATGCCCTTTGATAATAGGCACTGTTGTGGATAGGCAACACACAGCATTTTAGTGTAATTGGTGCCAGCCCTGTCCAGTATATTATACTATACTACTCAACCACTCTGTATTCCATGATGAGTATTAGGAAGGCTCCTTAGGATAACATAGGAAGGGTGCAAAGAGCACAAGTTAGTTTTTATTTACTGACAAATGTTGTTATACTTCTCAAACAGATAAAACCTAATGTTATAAACCTTCTGATTGTATAATAAATAGACCAAAAGATAGTAAATAGGATAAGCTAATTGTTTGAGTTTTCAACTACTTAATTTTCAGCAATTACTCGTGTCTACAACTTGAAAACCAGACTTGTTGTTGGATGCCCGAATCAGTGAGAGAATTTTGTTCAAATAGACAAACCACATGGACACCTAGATAACTTTTTGTTATTTCACTGTTTTGGTATAAGTTGTGCTATTAAATTTTGTCCTCCTTAAAAATCTTTTTTTTCTTCACATAAGAAAGTGCTATATGAAGAGGTATTCCTCTTTTATAACAAGGATGACTGTGTCTGATCACTCTACCTTACATAGGAAGGATGTAGTAATATCATACCATGCAGCTGCTTTGCTGTGTTTGTAACATATTAAGCTAGTTTTTTTCCATATGAAAGTATTATATGGAGTGTCTCCCCTTGGGGTTACACCCCTGCTGCGTTCCTAGAAGTTTCTTTTTTACTGGGTGGGCTTGAAGGTAAAATCGTCAAAAAAAATCATACTTATTGGCTTACAAAAATCTTCCTTCCTTTTTAGTGGGCGGTAATTAGCGCTGATTCAGGATATTGTAAATGAAGACCTCATTGTTTCTGGGATAATATTTGGAGAATGAAAAGATCATTAGAAGTGCTTGGTGTATTCACATATCACACATTGTTCCTGTTTACTGGAACATATTGACATTTGCATCTGTTATCATTAGTCAGAAAGCTTGCATTATCAGAACCTGAATGAAAACAGAATATCAAAGACTTAACAATTCAGAACAAATTCGACTTCACTTGCATGAAATTTTGTTCATATTTATAGCCCCTTTATTGCTTTGCAAATGTGAAGCTGGTGAAGAAAAGCAAAACTTTTTTCTAGGAAACTTTTTAACCTCAGACCCTACACAAGTCATGCCATTGTTCATTTTTTGTTCCTTGCAAGCCCCTGTCCTGGATATACATTGATTAGCATGCATCATACACATGAGAAAGACTACAAATACCTCTGTAATCTCCTGAGACAGCCAATGGTCATATTCACAATTGCTTCCGTGGGTTTGACCACTGGCTACGATACATATCCATTCTCTCACTAGTACATTTGGAGAACACCACCTAACAGATGCATGACTTTGACATTTGTGTGTAGCATTCCTGTAATTATTCCACACCTAGGTTAATCAGTTGTGTTCACGAGAAAACTGTTTGCTGCATTAGGCCACAGTATAGGATAGCATATTGGCTTCCGTTTAGTATTTTGATGCCATCGTTCAGCACCTTAATATCATTGTAGTATATGAGAAGGACTGTTCATAGAGAGAGAAGTCTGATGAGGTGTGTGGAATATACATATAATGTGCAAGGCGACTGGTTTTCTAAGCTGGTGTATTAAGGGTAGCAACCTGATCCCTACATTTACTGCAACTGAACCTCTGGCACTTTTACTATTTCTTCCAGTAGTTTTGTGGTAAATCCAATTTCTTTAGTGTGGCGGCTCCGAGGGTCACAAAGATTAGTTCCTGCAGAGTAAATGATAGGGCACAGAAGAACAAGGTTTTTTATCATGTTTATTTGACCAAACTTCTATCCCATAATATAGTTTTACTAAATATACAGAAGTAATTTCTATAAAGTCTATGATTTCTTTACATGAAGCAATGGGTAATTTTTAAAAATTCACTTGTCTGCAATTACAGTTTACAGGTCTTTTTGCCAGTATACAATTGCTGTTCTTGGCACAAAAGTTTGCCTTGCGTTCCACGTTTTGCCAGTAAATAGTATAAGCTACCAGCGCTCCTGTATTTTCATGACAATGCAACGCTTAGTTCACAGGGTTCCACGCCACACCTATGAGCGTCATGGCTATGCTTGCACAATTTCCCCTGAGATAATGGTGGTTTTGAATTAAAAAAAAGTCAAAAGCACTTTACGGACTGATTAAGGAACTGAGAAATCTTAATGTTTTCCAGACTAAAATCTGTTAGCATAATAGTTTCACTGTGTAACCAGCATAATGTCAGTGCTGCTCAAAGGCACATTGATTGTTTGTTTATTTAACACAAGACATGAAAATCAGTCCAAAGTTTGGTGATTTTAATTAATTTGAAAATGAATAAAACATTAATTTAAAAAAAAATTGCAGAATGTTTTACTACTGTTATTAGTGGAAAGGACACAGCGTCTTTGAAAAGTTTTTTAAACAATTAAAGAAGTTCTGTCACTTATGTGCAACAACTATATTTATTTGAAGTCCGTAGTATTCCATGACTTTTTTTTTTTAATTATAACCAAGTAAAAAGATTTCCATATTGTCAAATGTTTTTAGATATCTGAAGTTCAGGCAGAAAAAAAAAACATGCATACATTAAACCTTATAATCATGAATACATCATTAGATGTACTTTTTTCTGCAAACAATGTAAGTGCCTGAATTTGACTTGGTGTCAACCTTATGCAGTTCACTATACAGCAGAACCCTGCAAGGAAGGGGAAGAATGCAAGAAGTCAAAGGAGCGAATTGCGGTGCAATGAGCAAGCCAATAGGAGGAGAGAGCAGAGGGATATGCTTCTCACTATGCTTGTTCTATTTACATTGTTTAGTCACAAGTTAGAGATGAGTAGACCTGTAATTGAAAGAAAAACTGCAGCATAAAAGGTCAGAGCTGTGTAAATCTTAGGATTGTATACACAGAAAAACAGTAAAAAGCAGCTCTCATGTATTATAGCTTTGTATTTAGCAATTTGTCTAGCTTTCAGTTTTATTTCTACAATTAGATAAGAAGATATGTTACCATGTTGTAGCTGTGGTACAGATCTGGTCTAACGTGAATGAGGTATTGAAATGTTCTAAAGCTTTACACAGTTGGTTTTCATGAATTGAAATATAACAAATATTGTCGTGGAGGGTAAAATAACTGCTAGGTGCTTTAGAAAATACAGCATTGTTTTATTGAAATGGATATTTTCATGACATTACTTTCATTAAAAAGGTTTGCATTCCTCATTTAGAGATAGCAGACAGCCTAGAATAAGTTAATTTATGCTCGATTAACCACCCATCTCCAAAATGATTCTTTTATAGTACAGAAATAGCAATAAATATAGTGCCTTGTAACCGAAATACAGACTATTGTGCAGAATAAGCACCCCGACTTCTTTAAATTTGAACTTTGTAAACAATGAGAAAGTACAACAAAATTACAGTGGATGAACAAAAAGATTTAATGCAGCTATGAGCCGAATCACACCAAAAACTTGCATATTACTATTTTCCTATATTGCTATTTTTATTGGGATTAATCAAATATAAACCAAACAGCTAAAATACATTAACCCAGGTATAAACTTAGTGCACAAATACATCCATTACTGCTAACATTCAAAACCGTAATCATTAAAAAAAGTATTATTAGATTATTGGTAAGGACCATCCAGAATCGCAGGTGACAGTATGTTACATGGGCTGAGGTGAAAATGACAGCTGGTCTTTTGCTTGACCAGCAAAAGATGCAGTGGTTATTTTTTTTTTTAATATTAGAAAAATGTAGGTTTAAAAATGTTTTAGCTCCCCCCAATTAAAAAAAAACCAAACACTTGGTTTTCATAGCTTTAATAGCTTTGTACATTCTTGGATAGGAGATAGGGGCAGTAAGTGGTTCCCCCACCCCCTCCATCTAATAAAGGTTCTCTGGAATCTGGTTTGCTAAAAAAGAAAGGGAACTGAAAGCTTTTTACTGCCATCCCTTTTAGCAAGGGGGATCGTTGGGGGATGCTCTGCTTCTGTCATTGTGTGGAACCAATCCCACAAGGGTTTAGCAGAGGACAGCTGTCCTTGGCTGCCCTCTTGCATGATTGGCGTAATGAATGTAAACAATAATGATGTGAGGTAATCTTTATTCTTTATATTTGCTTAGTCGCACAAAAAAGCAGACCGCTTCCCTCTTGCTCGATGAACACAATGACAAGGCCTCTGTCAGTGGCAGATATATTAATATCAGATCCGAACTGAGATTGGTTAAATGACATGTTCCAAATCAAACACATCTACAAGTGCCAGCAGCACAGGAGAACTGATCTCCAGCTTGATAAATAAATGTAAGTTGTAGCGGAGCTCTCCTGCACTGCCAAAACTTTTCGGGCAAGAAATCACTCCATGCAACCAATACTGTTGGTGCTGATTTTGAAAAAGAAAGTCAGTACCAGAACACAGTGCATACCAGAAACCTTTTGGCAGTCCTTTTTCTGTAATTTTTTTAGGTTTATTCCCAAGCATATATATGGTATTTGGTGTCAATAGTAGTCATTGTAGTTGCTAGTTCTGTTTTGGAAACAGCCATTTGAGCTACAAACAGCAAAGCTACCCATTAAATTGCTCAGGGTTCAGTTCGTTTCACTCCTTCAGTCTAAACATAAATTCTTAATCAGCTTATCATACTACCACTTATTACAGTTGATGGCCCAACAAGAGAAAAGCACAATGAAGATATATTAATGTTGACCATTTTAGTCTGTCTAGCTGAGAAATTGATATTCAATTTATGGTAATCTAAAGGACTGCTTGAATGACTGGGAAAACTACTATACGTGGTCAGCTTAAGGCTCTGTTCAGAACTCTGCACTGAAACTCTGCAAGGTGTAAAGTCCACAGATTCTATGAGAGGAACCCTTAATGCACAGGGAAATGTGAAGCTGTAATGAAATATTTGGTAGTCTTCACTGTTACTTCACTATATTTATACACTATAGTTTTGCATCAGCTTTTCCTTAGAGTGTCCTCGTCCAGTGATACTAGAGCCCTGAGGTAGTACACCAACAGAATACCGTCTTTGTCCCAGAAAACGGGCGCCAAGACTTTTTTGGCTGATTTCTAGGTTCAGGACTTCTTTTGCTGCGGGGACTCACTGTGGCGCCATTCCTTTGACTGTTCCTTGGTTTCAGATTCATCCTCAGTCACTAACCTAGCCAAAAAGTCCCGTGCAACTTCAAAATGGTCCAAAACCGCTTTGGATGCTTCAACTCGTTTCTTCTTCTGATCTCTGTTCAAATATTTTGGCACCCACTTCACTGAAAGCTTGCGCATGTCTAGTATAGTGGTGATAACAAACCCAACATGCTTCCGTGAGATGTCAAGTATCTTTTTTGCGGATATTCACCAGTCCTCGATAGTCAGCTCAAAGACAGCTTCGCAGGTTGCCAGGTCAGTTGAGGTTTGGGGGTGCTCACTGCGGGGCTCATCCTCAATGGTGAAATTCCCAGTCTGGAAACGAGATATCCAGGTTTTGACAGTGCTGTAGGAAGGACACTTCTCCCCCAGTCTTCATGATGGCCCGTAACTCCAACGACGTGAAACTTGCTTGTGCCTCTGCCATCACAGCTTTTTACTAAAAGAAAAAAACAATTTTAAGAATCGCAAAGACCTGATACCATGTTTCCCCGAAAATAAGACACTGTCTTATATTTTTTTTGGCTCCCAAAAACACACTAGGTCTTATTTTCAGGGGATGTCTTATTTTTCGAAAACAGCCAAAAATCCTGCTAGGGCTTACTTTCGGGGGGTGTCTTAGTTTCGGGGAAACACGGTATTTGCACAGTTACATAATAAGATATTAGGCCGTCATATGCCCCCGCACTCGTTTTTCTTTTTCATCTGGAAGAGGGCAAAACCAGGAACTTCTCAGCACCCACTTTTACAATGTTTTCAAGCTGTGAGCTTTTGTTACGTTTTAATCAAACAACATACATATTTCACAAGGCATGCTGGGGATACAGATGGTAGCTTTCTAAAACACCTTTTTGTAAGAAGAAACTTGCAATATGAACGACAGTGCCTTTTTCTCTAGGGTATAAAATAACAGTCCAAACATTCATACATAATTTAAATGCAATATGCATCATACTGCCTTATAGAACCATTTGTGTCATCATTCAGCCAAAAGGAGGAGACCCTGCTACCTGCCAATAGGAGGATTAGATTTTACCATTGTAATAAAATGTATTCTGGGTGCCAAGAGAGTAGATGCTGTACAACAAAGGCTAAGGAAGAGGTTTTTCTTCGTGTCCCTATACTTGTTATGGAGGGGTATATAGTGGCCTCCCCGTAAGAGTTAAATATATATTTTTAGAAATGGACAGGGTTTACTGACTGTTGTTTTGAAAAAGCAATAATTATATATTTATGCCCTGATTCATACATAATTAAATAACAATCCATAAACCTCTTCACAAAACCATTGTAAAATCATGGGGTAGGGTTTGCCAAACTTTACAAACAATCAACTAGGGTTTTTCAGTGAACCATTGTAGATTTAATTACCCGAGGCATTTCGCCAATTTTGGCATCTTCAGGGGTGTACAGTAACGACTGTATGGTCTATATACTAAATTAAATACATTATTACATTGATATTTGCAATATTTTAGTGCACAGGATAAATTAACCTGACTTAATTGAAATATATCCATGCAATGTCAATATAACCATATATTAAATACCAAATATTGTGGTATCAAGTATAAAATATATAGAGCATACATCTATCAATTCATTTTATACATGCATCTATCTATTAATAAACATAGGGAAAAAATGAGGAATTAGCTCAGTAGAAAGGACTTTTAAGGCCAACAATACTAAATTATCCAAATATATCAAAAAACATAACTTTATTTGATTTACATTAAAAAACATTAACAATAAAACAAACATGAACAAGATATTCCTGCCTGGGTTACCCAATCCTAGGGGCGTACCCCGCTATTTTTCGGCGTGTTTCACGGATAAATCCGCTTATTCAGGAAAAGAGGGAAGACAGAAATATCTAATTCCTGCAGCACATATAGCCCATCTGAAACCGGTAAAGGCAGACAAGGACAGCAGCACTTTTGGACTATAGTTCAATCAGTAAAAAGTGGGTATCATATTTATAATTAGCCCAGTAGTCCTCCTTTTAACCTATTTCCCCAATGTTTCCATTGCTCATGGTAAGCCTTTAGTTTTTCGTTTTAATATACAGTATTTCCAACCAAGCATAACCATGTCTTAGAGAAAGGTTACATCCGATGCAATGCTCTTCTATTTCATGTGCCGCTGCCATCTACCCACAATCTACCCACTACCAACAACAATGTGAGCATCCCAAGTGAGGACGCCACTTGCAGTTGTGTGTAGACAGCAGCATGTTAATGTTTTTT
Source organism: Pyxicephalus adspersus (assembly GCF_032062135.1). Taxonomy (NCBI): domain Eukaryota; kingdom Metazoa; phylum Chordata; class Amphibia; order Anura; family Pyxicephalidae; genus Pyxicephalus; species Pyxicephalus adspersus. The sequence goes on along the minus strand of NC_092863.1, from coordinate 74,792,443 downwards.
ATGTAAATCAAATAAAGATATGTTTTTTAATATAATTGGATAATTTAGTATTGTTGGCCTTAAAAGTCCTATCTACTGAGCTAATTCCTCAGATTTTTCTTGTGTTCATAGTTTTGGGATGTGGCCATATGTTAACAAAGAGGTTGGTCAAACTTAAACTGGTTTATTAATAAATATAGTTGTTATTTCAAAACTAAGTTTTGTGAAATACCAACATTCAAAGTACAATGAATTGATAGATATATGTTTATTAATAGATAGATGCATGTATATTGAATTGATAAATGTATGCTCTATATAGGGTTAGGAAGGGGTGAGCAAGTGTTTTTAAACTCCAGCTAAGAAAAATTAGACACCCATCTGTAAGATAGGGCTCTGTTGTGTTTCAGAACTGTGTAAATCTCAGAACTAGATGGACACAAATGCAACGTCTTTGGCAGGTAAAATAGCTCCGTTAATTATACGTTTCACCTTTATATTTAGCTGTTTGCCTAGAGCTTTGCTTTAATTTTTTTTACATGTATATTTAATTATTTAAAGCAAAACCCCCACCTTTGGGTACACCAAACAGAAATCCCTCTTTTTTCCTGCAGCCTTTATGCCAGTTTATCATGAGTCTTTTCTCTTCACAAGTAGTAATGGGCCATTATTTCACCTGGACAATTTGTCATTTACAAGGGCTACCCTATCCAGAAGTGCTGTGAGCCCTGGATGGCATGTGGACTAACAGGAAAGGGGTTGGAAGATGGTGGACATCACAGAACTCAGACCATCAAATGATCATTCAGTGGAGCTTTGAGCAGTGGGTTAGTAGGGCTAAGAGTGGGAAGGAGAATAGAATAGTACTGCAGTCAAAATGTTTTATGATGATCATGTTTTATTTTATTTTTTTGTTTTCAATAGAATTTTTAATGTTTGACTACAAGATTGAGTTTTTAGTATCTAATAACTGACACCCTGCGGGTGCCTGAACTTTTCATTTTTAATACAGTATAAATCATGTGCTCATAATGCCAGATCTGTTAGATTCATATGCTCTGCTTCTTAAAAACACCTCCAGGTATTTATATATTTGAGCATGGAGCAGGTATTGTAAATACCACCAAATTTCATCATAGATACAGCGGACATCTATTTCAGTCTTTGTGTTGAATATTCTAAGAAATATTAATAGGGGTATAGTTCACATTTATACTCATTTATACATATTTATATATTATCAGCAAATTAAATGTAAAATAACCCAAAAATTAGATAACTGAACTGTTTGTGGACCCTAAAATGTGGATTTTTATATTTAGAAAGTTTGGAATTTTAGCTGTGATGAAAATGCAATCTTTGTTTAGTTTTTACTGTAAAGGGATTGTCAGCTAATATAAGTTTATGCATATCTGATTTTTACATAACACTATTTTTTGTGTTTTACTCAAATATATCATGATAGTTTACTGGGTTATATTTATTTATTAATGTTTGAATCTATCTTTAATGGTAATGTTAGTTTGGTTCAGACTTCCTTGTTTTTTAGTCTCCCTGCAGAAATGTGGTTTTTAAATAATATACAGCAGACTGAAAAGCAGACTAGAATAGTTCATTTAGCATTTAAATGGACAACACTGGGTAACTCCATTTATCTTTTCCAGGAATCCAGCCCCCAACATATTTTCCAGGAATTCTATATGTGAGTTCTTTTTCCCATAGGGGTTTTGTTCTGTTACTTGCATATAGAATGTAGCTTCTCTCTTAATGTCCTAAACAGTTTAAATTGAAAGTGGTCACAACTATATTCAAACTGACCTTGTAAATCACTGAATATGCTATAACAGAGTTATATATCAGTTTTTATAAGTTGCATAGATGCGTTTGTCAACTCCGTCAACTGAATAGCAATGGAATTTCTAATGCCCCATATCATTGACAGTGAGGTGGTTTCTAAACTTTTTTTATATCTGTACTTGGACTACGAAGGATAACTTTTTTCCAAAATGTCATCAATACCAATGATTGTACAATACAATTAAAACAAAAACACAAATGGTAATTAATGCAATTAATGCAACTCTGTATTCATATTCTGTGTTCAATACAACATAGGAAGAGGAAGCAAAGACTGTCTATGACAGGGATGGTGGTGATATGGCATATGATGATGATGAGGATGATGAATTTAACTACATTCAAGCTAACTTACTTAGTTTTCATTTGGTAAATAATAATTGCTCAAACTAGTAAAATGAACCCAGCTAGTCATTCACAACGGGTGTCGTCAATGAAATGTTGCCTTATGGCTTAACCTTCTAAAGCTGAAACAAACCATTTTGTAAAGCTTTCTGACTTGACATTAAATCAAAAACTTTTTGGTATTGTTTCTTGCCTAATAAAAATACTTTCTTTTACCTTGTTTTTGGCTTTTATGACTTCAAATTTCCCACATAGAACACGCCACAGGAGCGTTTCACTGTAAACTTAAGTTAAATCCAAAAGAAAAAAAGACATATTTTGTTTTAGCACTAAACCATCTAGAGTCTCTTTACTTCACTGCTTTTTAATTGGAGTTTTATAATTGTCTCACTCTTCACCTCACACGTGCTGGAGTTTCCCACATATCTGTGCTGTCAGTCATAGTTGGTGTTCTATCAGTCTGATTTTGTGTTTGAACACATCATCTGGCAACCCATCCCAAACATGTAATCCAATCCAATTTAGGTCCCAACACATACAGTAGTTAAAGAAACATTCATCTACCTTTTGTAGTATTAAAAACAAATAAAACATACATTTCGGAATAGAAATCTGAAAAGTTCCTACATAATCAGGGATCTCCAGGTGCTTGTACATGTACATGTTTTTTGTTGTTCTGTCTGGTATATAAATACATTATAAATAAACCAACTGCGATGAATAGATAAAATGTAATAAAAACACTGAAATGTTTAACCACTCAGCAGCAAAAACGGAGCTTGAGTCTCCTTGGTAATCGATAGATAGGTCAAATGAAGAGATCTGGCTGGTGGAGCCTCACAGAGATGTTAGAAACCGGAAAATTATGAAATCTGTCTGCATCTATTTAAACTTGAGTACTCATTTTCTAGTTGCAGGTTTTTTAAATCACAGGGACTAGAAAACCCAATTCACTCCACAGAATCAGTTGGCAGGTAGCTAGCTACACCCCAAATGTGCTACTGAAGGAGGGACTGCAATTGAAATATTTTCCTTATATAAATTTATTTTTTATTTAGAGATAAAAACACTTTATTTACTTCTGCATAATATACTCTGAGAACACAGTAAATGCCCTTTTACTATTGTTAGATGTTTTTTGTAACTTGCTTAGTTTTTCTTTATGGACATGCTAGGGTGCCTCATTATTACACATTATTTTTATTAGTCTTCCAAAAATTGAAAGGAAAAACCAAAGTAGAAGTAGATTTATATATTCTACTATAACTTTTGCTTTGAGCGCTTTAAGTTGTAAATTAGGCTTACCTATATTTAAATTAAACAATATAAAAATTATATATGTCTATGCCTTCCATGTAAGGTCTTCAGATGACCACCATTATAAATAGACTTTTACCTTCCAGCCTAATAAGATTCAGGTAAATGGATTTGCTAACAGATGAAAAGCATCCATTTATTTGTGTATTACATGGAAAAATCCCCATCCATCACAGTTTACTAGAGGAATTATAGTCTTGTCATTGTTTGCAGTTTTGTAGGAATTAACCATACCAGGATAAGGAATAGCTCCTGTAGAGGATTATTATATGCTGTACAGCACTACTAGATTTCATCGGAAAAAGTGCTTAGGTAAAGTCTTAAACTTCATTTCTGCATGTTACTACACTCCTCAACAAGAAGGGAACTGGAGGATTTCAAATTGTTCTTTACTTTGAATACCTCATTGTAATTATTGGATTGCAGTCATCCTCTTTATGGGTCTGAATGTATAAAGTGAAGTTTAATCTGCTAATTTGTTGTCTTTCCTGGTTTCTACATGATTTTAGATCCAACTACATCATCCAGAGTCTGTTTAATGCAGATAAATCATGGCTAGTAGAAGTAATCGGCAATGACATGCACATAAGCTGTGGCAATGCCCACATATGATGCTGAGCTTTCATGAGTAAGAGAAAGGAAATCCAATGGGCCTGATTTAATAAAGCTCTTCAAGGCTGGAGAGGATGCACTTTTATCAGTGAAGCTGGGCGATCCAACAAACCTGGAATAGATTTACTAAAATGAATTTGCTGTTTCTTAGCAAATGTTTTTAATCCTGAACCAGATTGATTCCTGGTTTGCTGGATCTCCCAGCTTCACTGATGAAAGTGTATCCTCTCCAGCCTTGGAAAGCTGTATTAAATCAGGCTCTATGGGTCAAAGCAATGGCCTAGAAACAGTATAGCTGTGGAGGAAAGAGCTAGTTGATCCTAGATGTCAGTCAGTAAATAAAGCAGACTATCTGACTATCACATTTACTAATTTAGAACCGTGCAGGATTGAAGTAAGGGTGTAAAGTTTCAACAAATCTTTTCAAGTTTATGATATTAAACTTTGTATCAAGAGAGGATTTGGAAAACAGAAATCCTGCTAAAATGACCATGCTATTCGAGTCATTCATTGCTTATAATAAACAGATAAAGTGTGTTTATTGACACTAAATTATCAGTTAATAGTGAATAAGTTAATAGGAAGTACTGGACTGCTGATAGTATTAAAATATACAGATACTTTTAATATTGATTTTACATGATACACATGTAAAAACAGATACATTTTTTTAAATGAATATGTACTTGAGCTGTTTAGAGCAAAGTAAAATGTTTATATTAGAGCAGTGAGGTTAAGAAGTATTTATTTGCCTTCCACATGTGCTTTTTGCATGTCCATTTGTCACAAGTCCATTTTACATGGGAAAGGTCCCTGACCCTGTGTAACCTTGGGGTACAGGTTCAGAATTTTCAGTGGATTCCAGTGGATTTAGGAATACAGAGAGTTCAAGTACATTCACATGACTCTACCAACTTGAAAATGAATGATTTGTCTGCAAAGTCACTGTCTGCATCACTGACTTTGTTTTTCTCCTTTTAATTTATTGCCATCCCTTCCTTCCGACACATTGTCAAGAAAATCTCAACACAGTGCAGCAGGCATCTGACCTGCTAATGGGATTACTGTGGATTTGATCCCTGGGTCTTACCAGTCTACATCCTCCCAATGATATGTCACCATTAGTCCATGTAATCACCAAGGAACACTTCACTCTTACTTCTTCACAAATCTGTCATGTCTGAGTTTATTAGGCATTTAATCCTTCACTTAATTTAGGAGATTAGAAACAGCCACTTATCTGCCCTTATGTATTTACACAGCTAATTTAACTCATCCCAGCGTGTGGCATGAATTTTTTATCCATCTTCAATGAGTGTGCCATGAGGTTGTTAAAAATGGTTTCTTCCTCCTCCATGTAGTCCTCTGATAAGACTGTACACTATTGAGCTGATTTATTAAAGCTCTCCACTGGATTTCTAAAAAAACATTTGCTGGCAATAGCTGGCAAATGTACTCAATCCTTGAACAAATCCATTCCAGGTTTGCTCAATCGCCCAGATTCTCCCAATATAGTATATTTTAGGCCTTTATACTCTAAATTGCACTCAAAATTGTCATCATTTTACCCTAACAAATTTCCAGGTTTAATAATGTATATTTTGAAAAATTGTGACTGTAAACTATAATTATAATTGAAATAATATAGGCAGTGTTTTGGCCCACTTTCTATGAACCTCCAGTGTTTATCTTGGTCGTGCAACTTTTGTTTTCTAAATTATAAAAATGAAATCTGGTTTAAAGAGACATGAAGTGTGCACAGCAAAAGTAATAATATGACTTTAATACTTTAAGGGCACAGTGTCTCCTTAAAATCACCTCTGGATGACTGTTTTGGATCATTGACACATATACCAAGATAAAGAAGAATTATTTCTCCACTTCAGAGCAATACATGACTGTACATGGCAGCACTGAGGGGATGGCATAGTAGAGATCTCTGGTAATTCTTTGTTGAAATTGAAATGTTGTATAGCAGACACAAGGTTAAGTTTTTTGTGGTAGAGAAGTCAGTAAGTATTTGATAGTCTCACTCCTTCCCAAAACAATTTCCATTTCAGACAAGACCAGAATATGTGTAAGTGTAATCTGTGTGCACATTGCATGTCCAACATCCACCAGGCAGATTTGAGTAGAATTAATAGATTTTAAGTGCTTTGTACCAGGATTTTACCATTTTTTTCCTGAAGTTTGATGCACATAAGTGATTTTAGAGTAAAAGTAAAGTCTGTGTCAATGTCATTAAATAGGTATATATATATATTTGTGATGACCTCTGTCAGTATACAAATATCCAAAAAGAGATTGAGTGATTAAGGATACAAGGTAGAGACCTGTAAATGGGGCAAATAAAAAAAACATACAGGCATCCTAAGCACTGTATGTTGTGCCAACTAAATTATAGTTGAGTTAAAGAGTCTGACAGATTTTTGAGAATGATCATACCTAGGTATTTATTTGCTGAAGAGGAAAAGGTTATTTTGAGGGTATGTATTCATTTAGTGGACCTGGCAATATGTAAGGCATCTGCTTTTTAAAAATGTATTTGCAACAAGCAACTTATTTCATCTATATATGAAGAGATTTTGTATATTGTGCCCTGTAGTTGTAGGGGACAGATATTAGGATTGTTTGGTTGTTTGATGTTGTTTCTTTTTACCTTCAAATACACAGCAGGGTTGGGGTATACGGGGACATGATGTTTGTTGAATGGCATGGCGATTGAGATTGGAGAATGGTCAGAGCAGGTTATGTAGCTGATATTATAAAGAGTATCTGTGGGATATCTCTGTGATGAGCAATGAGATGATCTTGGAACAGAATCTTTGTGGTGGGGAATAAAACTTTTAGTCACAAGTGTCTGGATGATGTCAGTTCCAAATGTCTACCAGTTGTACATTGTTGAGTGTCTAGGCTTTTTGTTTATGAATTTAATGGCAATAGAAAAGCGTAGTAAGTTGATAAAGTGCCAGTTGGCAGAACTTCTGTAAAAATCTTACGCTTCACTCTCACTTCCCTTATGCCCAACAAACATCCAATGTCAGTACAAGGTATGCAATCTTGTTCCAAAGAACTTATAAATTGAAAAAATTGTGAGGAAAAACATCTTTTTGAACACCAACAGGGAGGAGAGTGGGTGAGGAGGAATTACCATTGAAAAAAACTTGAAAGGAGCAGTCGGACAGATAGGAAGCAAACCAAGAGAGAGCAGTGTCACAGATACCAATGGAGTGCATGATTTGTTTTAGAAGAGGATGATCAACAGTGTCAAAAGCAGAGGAAAGATTAAGGAGAAGGAGCAGGGAAAAAATGCCTTGAGACTTAGCTCTGATGAAGTCATTGGCCACTTTAGTAAGGGCTGTTTCAGTAGAATGGGCAGCTCTAAACCAAGACTGGAGGGGGTCAAGGAGAGAGTTGGTGCTCAGGTAATGGGTGAGTCTTTTGTAGACAAGGTGTTCAAGATGTTTGGAGACATATGGGAAAAGGGAAATAGGACGGTAGTTAGAGGATAGGGAGGGGTCCAGTGAGGGTTTCGTTAGGATAGGGAGAATTATGGCATCTTTGAAAGTGGAGGGGCATTTACCAGTAGAAAGGAGGAGGTTGAATAGTTCAGTTAGGGCAGGGGCCAGGGTAGAGGAATGGGCACGGAGTAGATCAGAGGGAATTGGGTCAAGTGGACAGGTAGTAGACGGAGATGATGAGAGAAGAGACTTCGTCCACAGTAGGGACCACAAACATAAAAAGATTGTTGAATCTCTAAATAAAATGAAATGGGATATTCAAGTGAGGTTTGACTAGACCTGATGAGTAATGGGGCATCCCAGTTATAATCAAAGCATACATGCTAGTCAAAAATGACACCTCTAGGGGAGGATATACATAGCTCCTTGTATCTACTTTACACCCTGTAGGTGGAAGTTGTGAAATTAGTAAAGGTGCCACTCGAACCAAATGCTTCCTGATCTTATAATGGTGACCTATTACCACTGCTCAAACTGCAGGGAAAATGAAAGTGGAGCACCATCTGAACTGAATGTTCTATTAGATCAAAAATGTGCAGAATAAGCCAGGTAACTAACATTTCTATGAAAGTCAACACTGACAGCTTCCACATAGTGGATGTTTTCATTATCTTTTTTTTATTCTCTTGGTTCACTAAAAGTGCAAGAGGTGATCTGAACCATCATGTACAACTCAAGGATCTGATTTTTTTTTTTACTATTTTGTTCTTCGATGTTGTTATTGCACTCAAAGCACTTATACCAGCCAGTAATCAGTAGCTTGTAACTCATATCTGAGCAGCATACTATAAACATACACATATTTGTCCTATTTCCTATTCTATTTTTGTAAAAAAATCTTAAAGAAGGAATATGGTGATCTTTTCACATTATCAGAAATAAAAGATCATGTCATACAGGTAAATTAGATTTCTTAGTTAGACAACTGAAAGTTCAGGTTGGCAATAACATTTATGAATCATTCCAGTGAAAAATGTAGAGCTATGAAAGAATGACATTTCCTGAACATATTATTGAAAAACTGTGACACTGTTTCATAATCACGTTACACGTGAGATGTTGAGGGATTAATGACTCAGGCTAGAAATATGCCCTTGTAGATTAGAGATATAGCACATCAATGAACTATATGGTTGGCTCACCTAACTGCTTCCAGCAATCATCTCTGTGGTACATTATTTGGTTTACACATTTATCAGTTACACATGTTTATCTTGTTTTTTTTATAGTATTTGCCCTTTCACCTGGCTTTGCAAGTGGCTATAGTTAGAATACAAAATGGCTATTTTTAGTTGATGGCTATTGGGAGCATTCCCAGTTTGTCAGTGATATACCTTTGGCTAGCTGGAAGAACACTGATTGTAATAACCACTTTAATTATACTAAATAAATCGTACTATATATCTTAAATTGTTATATTCAAGCCTCTTTTATATTCCATCACATAAAGAAGAATGTACTATATTCTATGTATTTGCTTGTTCTTTGTGTTTATCCAGGGGGATTCTTTCTCTTTAAACTTATTTGATTTTTCAGCCATTAAAATTTAAAATTATGTGGAACTGTTTATTTGTCTTGTGCTATTCACAGATCTGCAGTTAACTGTTTTTTGTTTTTTTTGTTTTGCATTTTTCAGTTTAAACTTGGATCATTGCAACTCAAGAAGGTGAAAGAACCCACTGAAGTTATCAAAAAGTTAATTAGCTATTGCCTAAGCTCTTCAACAGAATTGCATAGTCGAAATGAACATCTACTAAAAGAAAATGAAAGGTTGCACCGTGACTGGGTTGACATGCAAGAACAGTATGTTTTATTCTTTTAATATAGGTGGTTGTGCAATCTACAGTACCCCATGCAGATTATTATGAGTTACTGTAAGTTAAAAAGTATGAAGTCAGATAACAAGTAAATTACGCAGTCTAATTATTAATTGATTAACAACCAAATATCCCTGTTAGTAGTATGTGGTTCATATATACCTGTTATGGGCTTAGCACTATCTAGTAGCTGAATCATATATACACATACACACACATCAATAAGATACAAATGTAATAGTATAGGAACCATGCATTTTACTGCAACGGTTACATATTTATATTCGAATAACGACATTTTCAGTTCATTAATAAAAAGTTGAGATCAGCTAAAAGGATAGTTACTTTTCAAGCTGAACAACACTTTCTAATTAACTTCACCTTTACATTTGGATTGCCAGATAGTGTTTGCCATTTTGAAAGTGGAGACTGTCATAGGACACAATGGGACCCAAATTACCCATTTTACTGTTGTTCCTTCATTTTTAAATGTTACTCCATGTAAGTAAGAAATGGAGTTCGGTATCAACACTTTAGGGGTATTCGGGTATCGTTATTCTCCACTTTTTGAGAAGTCTGATCTTACTTTTTTTTATAGCCCCTATAGATATTTACTTGCACATGTATGTTACATAGCTTGGTTATGCACACAATAACCTAGCTCATAACAATTTCTTTGATGCTTTTAAACATCCCTGGGTTTATTTGTTTTTTGTAATTTCTCTGTTGAAACTTTTTATTATGCTAAAAAGAGGAAGTCCCCTCAGGAATTGAGATAAAATCTCCCTCAAAGGGACACAAAAAGCAGTAAAACTGACAGAGACTATAACCTTTCCCTACTATATCTTTAAGGGAATGAAATGTTTTTGGCTGGAAATGAGCTTTACATTTAATATAAAAATATTAAAACTTCGAAAGTAACTGCTTGGTGCTTTTTAAAACACCCCCTAACAGATTTGAAATAACAGACATCCTAAGACTGAAAAGCATTTTCTTCTTTTACAGGCTTGAGAAATTTGTGAAAAGCAAGGAGGAATTGGAGCAAGATCTCTATAATCGATTTACCTTTGTACTCAATGAAAAGAAAGCTAAGATAAGGAGTCTAAATAAAAAGTTGTTACAGGCTCAGAAGATAGTGCCAGAAAAAAAGTAAGTTTAGTACTTGTACTTGCTTACCTGTCATGAGTATTTTAGATTTCTGTCAAAAGGCCTAATTTATTAAAGCTCTGCAAATCTGGAGAGAACCTGGGTGGTCCAAAAACCTGGGGCGGATTTCCTAAAAATAATTTGCTATTAGTTGGCAAATGTTTTCAGTCCTGGTCCAGATCCATAACTGGTTTGCTAAATTACTTGGGTTCTCCCATAATAGTCTATTTTCTCCGGTCTTGAAGGGTTTTAATTGATCAGGTCCATTGTAATTCTTGCCATGCCAACCACATTCTTCTCCTGAAGAACTAAAAGTTGGGTCAAGTTCTGTCATTTAAAGGTCTAGAGACAGGAATACAACTAGGATAGACTGTTTTTTTATGTAATCCAAAACGGTGTGACTGACTGTTAATGCAAATTTGGTTTAAGTGAGAATGACAGACCCTGCCTCTTTAAATGTATGAGATGCCTTTGTAATTGTATTTGCCTTGTCACAAAGTCTACTCGCAGGACCTGATTGAATGAATCTGGTCTTGGATTGAAAACATTTGCAAACAAAAAGCAAATGACTAGAAAATCCATTCCAGATTTGCTGAATCACCCAGCTTCACTGATAAAATGTATCCTCCGCAGCCTTCTAGAGCTTTAATAAATCAGGCCCACGGTGTCATTGCTAAAGCCTACTATTGCATATGTCATGGAACTAATGCCAATTCAGATGAAATTTTGTGATGCTCAACTGCTGTAAAGGGCTACATTAAAGTTTAAAATGTTGCTTCTTTGAGAGGCCTCTGATGACTATTTCACTATTTTGTAGGGACTGAGATCCAATGGAGGGACTGAGCTCTATGGAGAGGGGAGGGGGAGAGCGACGGAGCGGCACCCTGCTGCGCGCTCTCCCCTTCCCTTTCATTAGGATCGGTCGTCGTCCATCGTCCATGGATCCGCCAGGACGGTCGTCGGACGATGGACGACGACCGACTGTACACACGGCAGATTTTCGCCCGATAATTGGCCGATACCGATTATCGGGCGAGAAAAATTTGCCGTGTGTACGCAGCTTTAGACTTAGAACTTAAAAACCTACCTTTATCCTCTTACTTCCAACCTTAACACAAAAGTAATGGAATTCAGCAGGGTCAAACTGCCAAATGTTAGGTTGTAAATCAAGAAAGATAATGCCAGAATTCATGAGGACAATGATGAGAATAGAACAAGATATGTGCTGTATTGCATTTTGCTATGAAAACAAAATAATGTTTTTGATTCCTATTTAAGACCTAATGTGGAAAAAGCCTGTGTGCTATGTTCGGACATAAAAATTTATTTAACCCTGGCCTATACTTTATTCCCAACAGCAACAGTTCTATTCCATTTGATACCGTTCCTGTCAGTGATATAAGAATGGAAGACTATGATGCCACAACAGACGAGGACAGTCAAAGTCCAGAAGTTACAATGGAGGCTGGTATGGAAATAAACCTTAACTTACAAATAACTTACAAAACAACTATGGTGAAAACTGCTTTACTTAATGATCAGTACATAAAAGAGAAGCTTTTTACTGCCTCTTTAACTCACAGGGAATGACAAGGATGTTACGTTTCTGGCAAAATCTAATATTTTTAGTGCTTGCTGAAATATTCTAAAGAAAATGAAAACAAATACAGACTTTACATCTAATGACTGGTAGGCTGCACTGTAATACATTTTTGTTCTTAATTTTTCCATTTTTCCATTTTCACACTTTCATTGTTCTGCCTTTTGTCTAGCTGTTCTAAGCTAGTATGTAATTATCTGCTTAGTAAAATATTGCCCCACATCATTGGTTTGAAAGCACATGGTATTTTCTTTGTTTATAGAATTCATGAAAATTAAAGGCAGATCAGGTATCATCCTAATGGTATTCCGCAAGTAGTATTTTCTTTGTTTAAACATTCCTTGAAATAAGGCAGATTGGGTATCATCTGAACAGTATCCCAATTAAAATGTTGCTAATTATTGGCCAGGGAAAGTGTTGCTACTGCAAGGGACCTTGTCACTACCTCATGTGTGTTTTTAACTGTTAATAAAACCATACCATATAGTACCATATAGCCTAGAATAGCTGCTGCTGGTATTTAAAAAGTTTTGGTTGCTTGTGTGCTGCAAGCAGCTCCAAAACTCCTCCTTTTGCAACTCTACCCAAAAGCTCTGTGTTCCAATATATCTATCTGTGCCTCTCGGTACCAGTGTTGCTCTTGGTAGCAGCCAGGTAAACCTCACATTAGCAGCAAACATTGTTACACAATATAGTTTTAGAGTAATATAGTGATCCAGTGTTTGGCTAGAGTGTCAGGAAAACAAACATCATTACCCTGCACCTTGTAATTTTAAAAGGCCCAACACCCAAACATGAGTGAAATAACATGTGGCCGGTTTCCTTTTTTCAGGGAATTTAATTGTTTAGTTTAAAAAAAGTTTTAGCACAAAATCACACCTATCATCTATTTCATGGATTATCAACAGCTACCTTGACACATTTCATGGTGTTTAGATTAAGATGACAGGTTTGTCCATAGGGCTGTAAATGCTGAGGTAAGTCCCCAGCACTCATTGGAAATGACGAGGTTTGAATAAGCTGTAAAACATTTTTATTATTATGGAACATGTGACTTCGAAAATAGGTAACTACTAGACATATGCAAACAATGCCTCTTTATTTAATAACTTTTTTTTGAGGAGCATTAGTGTAATACAGTGCTTTACCAAATTATCGAATAGTATTTTTTTATACCTAAAAAATAGCAGTACAGACAAAATGAATGACAATTTCCGCAGCTCACAGTACATTAGTGCAGTGGTCAGTAGGAAGAATGTCCCTTACGTTACTGGGGCAACAAAAATATCAATCCTTTACAGATAGCCAAAAAGTATATTGGTGTCACTTGAGCTTTCCTGAGAGGTTTAAATAGCAACCTCCGGAGGAATCCAGGAGTTTGACAGAACCCTGGTTCGAGAAACACTCTGTAAGTACCTAAAGGTATTTGCTTTGACGCATTAAATTGTCCTAATAAATCAATCTTTAAAAACGGTATGTTAGGATTTATGTATAGGATCACATTAAGTGGAGTGGAGTGTGGAAATTCTGACAAAGGCTGAAAACATGAAATAGCTACTGCTTATTCATGTTTTCCCGGTAAGAATGTGCCGATATGTTGAATGATTTTCAAACGTCCTTGTGGTGTTACTAATGCTGATACAGCCAGAGTAAAGGGGATGTGAAATATGTGTTATGCAATGTCAGCCCCAGAATACAGCAGGAAAAGCAGGATGACAAGTCATCCCTAAACTGTGAACTTTGATGAGAGATTTAAATATAGCTCTACACCTGCTTCCTTTATAGGCTATTACCCCAACTTATCTATAATGGAAAGAATTTTGTCTAACATGTCCAGAAAACAACATCTAGTAAGCTGCACCTGTACCTAAATGGCAATGATGTGCTGACCACTGAAAAGAATGTATTTCTGTTCTCTGGGCTTTCCTACACCATTACATCATTGCATTCCAGTGTTCATATCCATTAAAGCTATGACTTAGTTACACCTTTGGAAGACAATTTCAAAATGTGTCCTGTAATCTTGTGAACTTGAATAGGAGTTGAGAAAAAGAGAGATTCTTTTATGATTTTCCATTTTGTTTGATTTAGGTTCTTTTGTTCGTTGATGACCTGCGTCAGTATTTTAAAAAAATATTTTACTTCAGTGTATGCACACCTCAAATTGATCTGCATTTGTAATCTTGCTAAATGGTTGGCAAGATCTTATACAGACCCTGAAAATGAAACATGAATAAAAGCTTGTAGAACACCTTGTGGACCTGGTATGCTCTGATACGCAAACCACGACTTCCAGAACAACCTCCTTCTTAAAGCTCTGGTCTGTTTACTGTCCAAGAATTCAATGGGAATAAAGTAAGCATTGTAGGATTACATTCTATGGGGTTTGGGAACCTCAGCTTTTCCATAATCCCAGAAGGCCCAGTGATATCGCATTTGTCTAGGCTAATGTGCTAAAAACCATGTATAAGGTATTTTTTTATTTCCTTTCCTTCATTGTTATTGTGTACCATTGAAAATAACTCCCTGGTTTAACACTTTTCAAACTCTTTTCAGCTTCAAATTATTCTCCAGCACGAGGTGGCCATTTTGCTTCTCACACAGCCACAGACACCTCTTCCCTTTCTGTGACTATAACTATGTCTGCATGTGTTAGCTGAGAGGAAAAATGGTTAGAGAAGGAGACGAGGGCTAAGTTGTTCACTTTTATCAAAGGTGAACATTTGTATGTCAGTAAGAGTGCTGGTTATTCTTCTTTGGCCGCATTTAAAAAAAAAGGATCAGATTGTGAAGGTGGCACTTTGTTTGTTTGTACTTAGGGGAAGTTTAACACGTTTCACCTCTTTTAAAATACCATACTACAACAGCTTCAAATGTAGAGAAACAAGAAATGGAAGGGAAGATGTGAGGCACAGTTCTGCAAAGTAAGGCTCCCCTCCCTTCTTAGTCAATAATTCAGGTAGCATACCTAGTCAGTGCTTTGACTTTGTTAAACAAACATTTTTTAACCCTCTGGGCAAATGTTCTGGTGGTCTTTATAGACTTCAATAGATTGTCTAGGCTTGGGAAATCTTA
This sequence comes from Pyxicephalus adspersus, assembly GCF_032062135.1. Taxonomy (NCBI): domain Eukaryota; kingdom Metazoa; phylum Chordata; class Amphibia; order Anura; family Pyxicephalidae; genus Pyxicephalus; species Pyxicephalus adspersus. Next base: position 74,777,174 of record NC_092863.1, on the reverse strand, counting down.
AAGACTCTGCCATCTTTCCTTGTTTTATTCCTCCTTATGATCTTCGGCCATCTTGATTAGCTGTGCGGGTATGACATAACACCTGGGGCACTCATTTACATTTTATTTCTAATATAGTGTGGGCTATGGAGGCCGTTAGAGAAAACCAAACTTAAATTTACCCAGTTTGTTTTGATGTGGTATCTATGAAAATTTATACAACCATACACCATTAGGTTGTCCACAATTGCTTCAAAATCGTGCGTACTGAGGAGCACATTTTTTTTCTCTTTTGAAGCATATCTTAATTTGAATTAAGCAAATTGTGGTTTACTTTTGGATGTAAATAAGCTAGTTTATGAGAATATCTCATTTGACAAGTGTGCAAGGTGGTAATAATTTTTAATGGCTCACCTAAGCCACTTTACAGGTTGTATTACTCTAACATAACATTTCGTACTCAATCACCTTCTTCGTAAAGCTTGGCAGCTGTGCTATGACTTAGAATTCTAGTTGACTGCTTGTTTTTCATCAAACTCAGACAGTTTGTTTGAACCTTACATTTTTGTTTAGACAAATTTTTAAGTATCCCATTCATTACTTTTTTTATTGACCTTACACCCATCTATGTACAGTCAACCTTAAAAGAAAAGTTTTATTTGTTTAAGCATTGCAGCTTTGTTTTCTGATTTGATAATTTTGTAATAATGAAATAAATATGTATTTTTCCGACATATTGTTAAGTGTATTTCCTCTAAATGCTGGTAAAAAATCACTGTAGATCTGCAGTTTGGCATACACAGAGTGAATGATTTTTTTATTGGCAGACATACTCCAACATTTAGTCATATACAACAAACAATTATAGTTATCTCTAGTCTCTCTTGATTGACTCCAGTTGACTGCCACTGCCAGGATTGGCAACATGTCCTATGCAACCCCCATAGGTGTTGTCCTAACACTATTTCTAACAAGAATGTCACCTCTCGATATCCTCTAGCTTTTTAGGTTCACATTATCACTGTTACCAACCCACATACTGTATCCCCCTAATAAATCCCAATCCCCCAAATGTACCTCACCAAAACCTCACCAGCAATAAACCTCTTCAGATTTAATTAGAAGCCAACCTTTTTGCTGTCATGCAAATTTTGTTCACTAAAAATATGTTTTTCTTATCTCATGTACAAAACTGCCTATCTGTGATCCATGGTGAGTCTCTTAGCAACTAAAGGCTTAACTTTTTCTTTGTGATTCGGAGTCCCCAGAAAGTTACTAAATAAAATAATGACCTATGTAAATGTTTCCTAATGCTGCTGTAGAACAAACCCAAGGATTACTAATTTGAAATACTTTACACAGATGATAAAAAATACCAATACATATTCTAAATTGTGTGTCAGGAGTTCACAACCTTAGAAAAACTATCATATTGTTGATTAGGGGATAGTCATGCTTTTAGAGTTTTATCATTTTATCACTTATCACTTTTATCACTTCTATCATTTTTTCAAATATCAGATCCAATATTCCTTCTTGAGTTAAATGCTTGGAACAGCAGAGACAAATCTGATACAATGCAAATGGGATCACATGCTGAATATAGTCATCCCTGCATAAGAGCAACAAGAATGTGATAAATATCACAGGTCAACAAAAAATTAGTTTTGATAATCATCAGAAACCACAGCAAACTTTTCTAAATTAGTTTTTTGAGCAGATTTCAGATCTGTTTTCAGTTTTTCCCTAACACTACAGTTCCTGAGTTATGAGTACTAATATAGTTATCATTGTACTTGCATGTATTTTGCACTAAAACAAAAGCACTATTGAAGTGAATGTTAATACATCTTCAGTGTGAAGTAAAATAAGGCACACTGTGGTATAGATCTACTGAACAGTGTCAGCCAGCTACAATTGTTTCTTCAGAAATGCTTAGAGTATGATTTTTTTGTGCACTCTTTGTCTAGATTATTGCGGTACAGCATCCAGCAGTAGTCATACTTTCATCCCAGAAATCTTGGTAGCAGTGCTCCATTAACTGAATGTCCTGGTGGAAATGTTCTCTTTGTTCGTCACTCACCATACCAAGATTTTCTGGGAAGAATTCTAGATGTGAGTGCAAGAAATGTATTTTTAATGACATGCGACAACCTAGTTTCTAGTATGAGTCAAGCAGATTCTGAACTCCTTCCTTGTATGCAGATCCCCACAGATGTTCCACTGGTGTGTTTTATACTGGATTGCTTTAAGTAGTGACTTCATGTTGTCATAGGACTCCTTTAGGTTAAAGGAATGGGCTATTAGTAAACTTGGTTTGGAATAACCAATATGCAGTAAGACTGCATTTAAGCGTCTCATTTCAGATACGCCATTCAGATGGAACATGCTCTTGTGACAAACTGGTAAAGAGTGCATTTATATCATGACAGTAGCACAGCGAGCCATCACTAGTGAAGAACATTGTCAAGGTATGATTTCGTTTTCTGTAGTGAGTTACAGTTACACCCTTTGCAAGCAAGTGCTTCTGTTTAAGTCTTGAAGCAAGAAGTTCTGCTTTGTCTTTGGAGAAATTTAGATCACGAACCAGATTAATCAGCTCTGCTTGTGTAAAGGTCTCTGGTTCTAAATCTTCATCGGCCAAGTAGTCAGGATCAGATGATTCGGGGTTGTAACTGGCTGCAACTTCAGCGCATTCCTGATCACTTTCTACAAAAACAAGTCCCATCATGTGGTGGTACCAGAACTGGCAATGAATCATAATGGGGAACAGGCCAAATTGCTGAATCAAGGCTGGGATATACAATTTTGTGCTTAGTTTTACCTGAGAATTCACTTTTGTTGACGCGGCAAAAATAGCAGTCGATTATATGCTCTTGCAGTTCTCTCCACACCATCGACATTGCAAATGGCATTGCTGCCTTACGCCGATTTAGCCAGTCACGCAGTCCATTGGAACAACTGGTACAGATGACATGTGGAGCCCAAGATTTATCTTGGTCACCAAGTGACCAGGATAAAGCCAAAATATAATTTGTATATCTTTCAAAGTTCTGTGGTAATTTGGCGGCGTTGTGCTTTCGTCATGAATGGATCATTAAGGAAATTTCTAGGCATGATGACAAATGAAATCAATTGCAGCTAGTGCAGTCTCTAGCCTTAAAAAAAGCAAACTGTTGTTAAATGTTGTAATATGTTAAGGCTATTTATATCAAATTTCACAAATTATATAATTAGCTGTATCACAAAAACTAGACGTGCTAGAGAAAAACTGAACACAGATTTGAAATCCGCATTGTATTTGATGAAAATGACATATTGACCTGTGTATTTAGTGTAAGGAAGAGATCAAAGCAATCTACAGCACCAAGTAATTAGTCAATTATCATTATGTCCAACACCCAGCAAAATTAGCACTGCAGTGCTGATCGGTAGTATTGTATAGAAGGTGTCAGGTTAATATATTGTTTAAGAATGCTTACTAGAATTGATATTTCTGGTAGCTTTGTAAAATTGTTATTGTTAATGAAGAAAATAATCACTTTCTTTAGAATAGACAGGAATCCTGAGTTATAGTTTATTAACTCAATTTACTTTATGTTGGCTAGTCTGTGCATTGATAATATGTCTATAAAGAAAAGTTTGAACATAACAAATTGTATAATGAATGTCCAAAGTATTGTTAAAATACTTTTTTTTTTTTTGCTAATCTTTGTCCTTTTCTGACTCGAGACAGCCTTCAATTGTGAAGAGAATTGTGTTTTCCATTGTACAAATATAGTTTCAATTTAACTTCATAGCAATTCTTCTGTTCTTGTGCATTCTATTCAATATCTGATATTGTTGTGGGACTCATACATTTGCTTTTTTAACATTTGGATTTGAATTTGGACCACTTTATTAGGTGCACCTGTTCAACTGCTTTCTAATACAAATATCTATATCATCCAATTATGTGGCAACAACCCAATGCATTTAGGCATGTAGACATGTCAAGACAACCTGCTGAAATTTAAAGTTCCAGATGGGGAAAAAAGGTGACTTTAAACATAGAATGGTTGTTTTGGGCCAGGCGGACTGGTCTGAGTATTCAAGAAACTGACAATATGCTGGCATTTTCATGCACAATCATCTCTTCGGTTTACAGAGTATAGTCTGAAAAGAGAAAATTATCCAGTCAGAGGCAAAAATGCCTTGTTAATTCCAATGGTTAGAGGAGAATGGCCAGAGTAGTTCAAGCTGATAGAAAGGCAACCATAACTGAAGTAACCTCACGATACAACCAAGGTATGCAGAAGAGCATTTCTGAATAAACAACGCAATGCTTGAAGCAGATGGGCTACAGCAGCAAGAGATCAAACTGGATGCCACTCCTGTCAGCCAGGAACTGGCACCTGAGGCTTCAATTTGCACAGGAACGCCAAAATTGGACAAGAAAATATTGGAAAATTAGTTCCTAATCTGATAAATCTACATTTGTGCTGCAACACTTGGATGGCAGAGTCAGATATGCATCAATATGTTCAGCTGATAAATCTTCAACAACTATGTGATTCTTTCATATAAATATGGACCTAAATCCCAGAGAAGTGTTTCTAGCACATTGTGGAATGCCCCAAAGAATTATGGCAGCTTTAAAGACAAAAGGGGTCCAACCCAGTTCTAGCAAGCTAAGCCTAATATACTGTCCACACATGCATTTTCTTCAAGAGATAGTTTTTAGGGTAAAATGTAAAATTTTTATACAAAACCTTTTCCAATATATAAAAATGTGTAGCTCACATCATTTAGTGGAAGCCACATAAACAACAACATCACATAACATAACCTACAGCCATGTATCTGAATTGTGGGAGGTGAAAAGGGGAAAATAGGGAGAACATAGACTTCATTCACTTCATGCTTTTGGTGGTGAGGAAGAGTATATACAGTGTTCTCCCTGGACCACTCAATTTTTTTTTAAGCTAGGCGGGAAGAAGGTGTAAGCAGGTGGCTATCCCCATATTATGAACCAACTTTTCAGTTTGGTTACTGAAAAGTGCCTATCTAAAAGGGACCAAGGAGAACCCTGATATAGCTTTACTTTCTGTTTTATTTCTAGGGAGGTGATGGAGAAAAATGTCATCCAAGATAACCTTAGTATTTCTTGGTGAAAGAGACGCTAACATGTTTTACCTTTTGTTTTAGGTAACAATACTGCCAAAATGCCTTTGTTACAGTAAATCAGTTTCCTTTATTAAGGGTAGTCAAATATTTCCTTATATTAGTTGGGGTTCTTTTTGAGCATTACTTTTAAAGTCCGGTCTTTTCTGGGTAAAACAAAGCACTAAGGAGCGCTTCTGATGGTCAGAGATGCACAATCTCCCTGGATTCAAATCTTGCTTACAAGGGGCTAAAAAAGAATTGCACATGTGCACTGTCAGGTCATGAACACAGTCGGTCTGATATTTTACTTTCTGTGATTACTTGGTAACAATGTGTGATAATTACTTTCTTTGTAATTTGTGTTGACAGATTCACACATAGTATATGCCTGTAGGTTGTTGACAAATCATCCTACTAAAACTAATGCACATGGTTTTATGTGTTTTAAATTCTACACTTCTATGAAATGGCATTGGGTGCATTGCATTAATAGACTGCCACCTCTGTATCTTGTTTTTTATTGAGCTGGTGATACACTTTGCAGCTGATCATCCAATCTAGCTAATTTCCTTCCACTGCCTGTTTGATTACATGCTTTAAAGTCCTGTTATATTGTTCGTTACATTAAGCTCCAATAGACAAATTTGAAATAGTTCAAGTGGGGCATTTTTATTTTGGGTTTCTTTAATAAATTGTGTAAATAATTTTACACAATGTCTTGTCCATATTCTGTTACACAAGTGAATTGTCCAGTTTGACTGCTGTACTGTACAGTGTAATGAGGGCTTTAGGAAAATGTGAATTTTCATTCTGCATATGTGATGTCATATTTTATTCACACACCCAGCATTGATGGGAAAGTGTGTAAGTGTTGACAAGTAATGTTTTTCTGCAGGGTTTATTAAAGAAACCCATCACACAGCTGCAAATTCTACTTTCTTATACTGGTCAGGGATGAGCAGATTTTGATGACCCTTATGGCTTTAACTTATTTTTTTATGTTACTTGAGTAGAATGTATTTTTTGAAGTCACATCTCACAATAATAGTATTTTCTAGTTTTATTAAACCATAAGTAATCATTCCCGGTACTATTTATAAGAATAAAGTAAGGCATTGGGGAACTTTGAAAATACTTTTAGGTCTTCAGGGAGCTCCTGCTATAATTAATATATCCACAGCTCACCGTATGTTTGGGTGGTGGTCATTGGGAAGAATGCCTCTTGTATTGCTGACCAGTGCAAAGAATAATACTCATAAATAGCCAAAAGGATTATTGGTGTCAGTGATAACTGACCAAGGAGGCTAATACTGTTTATTGCTCAAGGAACCCCTAGCAAATTCTGGAGGAACCCTGGATGAGAAACACTGAAGTAAGGTATAGCATTCATAGAGCCTAAACACTCTATGGGTCTAGTGCTAAAATCCATTGTTGTTAACATTTTTGTTCAACATATTCTTGCATCCCTAAGTCTGGGATTTCCTGCATTTTGTGTATTAACATATATATTTACACAACCGTGAAATCTCAATGATGCAATGTCAGGTTCTAAGATATGAATGGGTTCTCAACCTCTATAGTAGCCATTATTGCCCAGACTGTGACGGGAAAGATCAACAGTTTCTGCATTATTCCAGGTTACCTTGTTCTATGGTCATGGATTAGTTTTTGTCCATCGTTATATTTAAACAGCCACTGTTATATGTGGTTTTACCTGAAACTACTAATCAGATCTTGGTCATAACTCACAGCACCCACACTACATCTCTAGATGATTTTCATATTATGTTCCAATATTATATAAAAAAAATTGAATTGTAAAGAATTGCCTTACAATTGTAAGTAATACAAATGTCCCAAGTAATTTAGCATCAGTATAGTCATTTGCTAGTGAATAATTTTTTAAAATAGCTGGATTCAAATAACTCTGAGGTTGGTCCCTTCTGCACTAAAATAAAAACCTCCTCACTGTTCCTGTAAATATCCCAAATATGTATATTCTTACATCATTTACAGACTTTGGCTTCACAAAAAAGCAAACGGCTCACGTTCTGTTCTCATGAACATTTTGAGTAAGTCATTCAAAATTAAAGCCAGACAATTTTTTATTCTGCTCTGAAATATTTAAATGTTTTCTGCACTAAGTTCTTATATGCACAAAATTGTTATAAACTTTTAGTGCTTCATACATTTATTTTATTAAGATTTTATTAAATCACATGCTATTACCTCAATAAAGGACACAGGACACATATTTTAAATGTCCTTTAAATGTGATCAGCAACAATTCTTACAACCTAGTGCCAGATTATCCACAAGACAACTTCACAAGAGGGAACTTCACAAGAAAAGTTATGTTTGTTGGCAGTTTGTATCTGATGGAGGGGAGCCAATACAGGCAGAATGAATAGGGCAGCAGATCGGTGCCTATTACAGAAAATAATTAAATGTCTTGGATTAAGCTTTATCTTTTTTGGTTGGTATGAAAATTGTAATTTCTGGTTATCAAAAATATACATTTCCAATGAAAGCAAAATCATAGAGAGTTCGGCTGTGTTTAGCCTGGTGATGGGATCAGTGGTTCCTGTGTGGCAGTCAGCAGTTGGCATCTTGCAGCTTGCCCCACTGTGCTGGTTCTTGAAGAATCATTGTCTGAACATTTTACAGCACACAGGTACCAGCAGTACTGAACCACTCACTGACTTCCCTATACATTCTGTATTAGCGACCCAGGTTCAAGGGTCTGAGGAAGCACTAACCACAACGCAACTTTACTGCCAGTCTGAACCTAGTCTAACTATAAAGATTAGACAAGCCAACAACTACGGCTACTGCTTTGCTTTTGATTGCTTATACTCTGGGGATGGGAGGAATAGCTGGAGCAAGATGGATGTAATCTGTAAAATGTAACATGGTAAAGCCCACTCCCAAACCCTTTTATACCTACTTTTTTTACTTGCCCAGCTCTTTATTGAAACTACTGCTACATGCATGGTACTACAGGTTAATGACTTTTTGTTATAGAATATTGCCAGCCAATGAAGATCGTTGGACTTCACCTTCAATGTAAGCTCCAACATTATCTGACAAATAAGTGCTGTAGAAGATGTCAGCACTTTTCAATGCAAAAAAAAAAAAAAAAATAAAAACCTTTTTTTATTTAGAGTTTTGTGGAGATTAGAGTGTATGTCAAGCCAAATTCTTTCTTTTCATAATGTAGAGTGGGGAAGGTTAGCATCCCTTTCAGGTTTTTACTATTATGTTGGACCTCTGAGTGGTTACCCCTCACTTTGATCCTGATTTATTAAACCTCTCCAAGATTGGAGAAGATAGAATATCATGGGATCCAGCAAACATGGAAAGGATCTGGTCCAGAATTTGTCAAGATTGTTTTTTTATTTTAGTCCCTGTTGCAGGTTTTCCCTCACTTCATTTCTTGTTAAATGTATGCCACCAGGACAGGAAAGGAAGGATAAATCTGTCAGACAAATCCACCGGATTGAAATGAAAGTCAGCAATGCTTTCTAACATTTCCCTACTCCTATCAAAAAATGAGTTTTGCTTACTTGGTGCACACTTTGAATGTACAGAATTTGTTGTTCACGACAGTGATTTGTATTTAAATATGCAGTATTTAAGTTGTATAGCTTCAGAATTTCTCTCAATTGAGTTGTTTGACTCCATTTGTGACTGTGATGTTCTGTGCTCTCTATGCCACTTTGTGCACTTTAGGGCTCTTTCTTATTAGTAGTGTTATTTTGCAATTATTATTATTACACCTTTTTATATAGCACCGACATATTACAAAGTCCATAGTCATGTCACTAGCTGTCCCTTAAAGCGGGTCACAATCTAATGTTATCATATGTTAATATCTTTATGTATGTTAATGTTTACAGATGTTAACCCCCCTAGCGTTCTAATTCTGTCCATATTTCCACGCAAAAAGCGTTACATTTTTGTTGCATGGAAATTTATTTTACAGTGTAGGACTGTAATTCTTAGGCAAAATTTAGGCATAACCGAAATATGCCGGGGGGGGGGGAGAGGAGGTGTCGTAAGTGGAGTTTTTTTTATGGTTTTAGCGACCCCAAGTGTGACTCCGTGTGACATGGGGAGAACCTGCAAAATCCATGCAGCAATGCTGAATTTTCAGAAAATACATCACTTTCAATAAGATTTGTATTTACTAACATGCTGTGTTGCATCATATTGGAGAAAACAAACTCAGATTTAAGATACTAAGATAAATTGTGTTCTTTTTTTAAACTGGCAGTTAGTGTTTCCTGAAAAGCATAGCAGTTACCTGATAGGACTTGCCACTTAGAGCTGACTGTCAATGTCATTAACATATGAATGTCACTGTATCTAAGTAGCCAAGATCTATGATGTCCCTTTATGTAAATGAACATTTGGGAACATTGGGCATGAGCTGAACTATTTAAGAATAGGATCCTGTAATTGGATAAAGCAACCTCAAAGTAGGTTAATCAGTTCTGCATGGCTGTTCCTTGTAAACCTGTGGTTTGTGTTATCCGGGAAATAGGTTGTGCTGTCGATGTCATAAACAAGCTTTATTACTTGAAACTGCTACGTCATTTACAGTGTGAATTACATAATAAAATGCAAGTTAACAAGCACCAGATCTAGATGATAATCCCCACACCCAAACGGGTTCATCCCTTTGGGCTGAACATAAGACCTCATTTACGTGTTTCCTATCCTCCTCCGGTCTGGAACACTGTATTTGTGATAGGACTTTGTGAACATATAAAATAACATTTAAAACATATGTTTGGTCTTTGCATAATTGGATTCACAAACATATTCTAAGATACAGAGATTTAATTCAGAAGTTCAGATTGTATCCCCATATGTTAAATATAATGTTTTATATGTGCAAGACCAAACAATTCACATCTGTTATGTTTTAACTTTCAGGTTAACACATTATCAAGAATCCCACAGCTGCCTATATTACTATTAGTATTACTTGTATAACATGTTGGTAGCTTAATAATAAAAGTTAAGTATTTTAAGATTTGAAAAAAAATTATATGTTACACTGGGACTCGAAAGGTATCTTTTATCACTGATGGCGACTTATATTAACGTTTCCCTGTGCATTTTATGCATTTACCACTGATCCTAACAATGGGCCTGGTTTATTAACGCTCTCCAAGCTTAGAAAGAATACATTTTTATCAGTGAATCTGGGCGATCCAGCAAACCTGGAATGGATCTCCTAAAAGTCATTTGCTATTTGTTAGCAAATGTTTTCAATCTTGGACCAGATTTGTTCCAGGTTTGCTGGATCATCCATATAGAGTGGATGAATCTGCAGTCCATTGAGATAGCTGAGAGCAATGTAGTTGTTAACAGTATACAAAATCCAAAAGCAAAGCGCACATAGGGCTCATTAAGTCATTTACACACATCAACTGGCAAGATCAATAGTTTTTTTTACATTTATTAAAAAGTTAAAAAATTACCGTAAGCCAAATAGGACAAATTCATTGTTAGGGTTTACATCTACTTTAATAACTAAAATGATTATGACACTTTATAAGTTAACATATAGTACAAGTTGCATGCCATACCAACATGCCATAACTAATATTGAAATCAGTAGTCATGTCACTAGCTATCCCCACCATAGTCATTTGTAATTAATACATTGTAAGGACAATTTTGGGGGGAAAGCAATTAACCTAACTGCATGTTTTTGGAAGTGTTACTTTTTTGCCCCTGAATACTGCATTCACAGGTTCTCAGAGCCACAGATCCTTAACACAACATCACTTGCAGTTCCATTTCTCAATTTCCCCATATCTGAATACCTTTTACTAGGTGATAAAAGCTTGGTACAGTGTTTTGTACCCACTAATTTAGGTGTCAGTAAAGAATATGAGAAAATAGGACAGGGTGATTGGAGGTATCATCACAGGGTGCCACAGTTTCTCTATTCCATACACCGCTGTATCACTCTAAATGTGCAGACTTAATATTCTACAGAAAAGAACGTCTGTAGCAGACTTTGTGTGTATATATATATATATATATATATATACATATACATATATATATATATATATATATATATATATATATACATATATATAGTATAGATATATACCATAGCTGTTCATAAAGTTATAACTAGGCTGCTAAATTGTTTATAAATATTATATTCCTAAAGTGTACTTGAACTCAAGAACTTTTTTGCAAAACAAAACCTAAAGCTGAGCTAGGACAATATCACACTAACACTTTCTTACCCTGTATGTCACACTCTGAGAGACAGGACCACTAGGGGGCACTAAGGCTTACACCGAGGTGGTGTGAGCCCCGAGAAGGGCCAAGGCGCAGAGTCTAAGCAGTAACCAGGTTTTCTCCAGAGCCTCTGATGGTGAGGATGTCCTTGGGCACACCAAGGTGGCCAAAGCACGGTACCAAATCACTAAGCAAAAGGATAGTCAAGGCAAGCCGGGTTCGAGACATGCAGCAAGCAAGAGAGGTCAGGTCACAGGCCAGGGGTCAATAGGCAGGTTTCCAGGAGACAGACCGCAATGAAACAGAGGCCACTGCTGGCATAGGGAACACAGGAGACACTGGAAACAGCAGGAGGTACAAGTGATGCAGGGATATCCACAGGCAGACAGGAACAGCACAGGGAAATTGGCTGGGAACCAACAAACTGGGCAACGAAGGGTTAACTCAGGAGCTGGACACAGGTACCACCAGATTAAGCAGCAGGTGTACAGGGACTAGTTCACAGAACTAGGGAGCTAGGCACCAGCAAGATTTGTTGCAGGAACACAAAATGGAGTCTGTGAGCTAGCTAAATAGCCAGGGCTGGTTAAGAGGCTATTTTCTGATTGGCCAGCGGCATGTACTAAGTTGATAAAGCTTAGAAACAGGCACACCCAGCATCAGAACTGCCCATCAGAGATGCCTGTGCTTTAGTGAGGAACAGGTAAGTGTGACACTTTATTTCATGAATTCAGAGGAACAAAGATTTTAACATATTCCGATTGCATTATCATTAAAAATCCCAACTAAATATCACAACTTGTTCAAGTATATTGTATATTGAATTATATAAAAATAAACAGATTAAGTAAATATCATATTGCACTTTGTGAAGGAATCTATATTGACAGTAATTTACCAGAACTCGCATTGAGTGTGATTATTTATCCAAAATATTTTTCCTGTGGATTTTGTTATTTATGTATGTTTAGGTATTATTTATGTAAATAGATTATGGCAGAGATAAGTTTAGTGAATGAAAAAAGTTCAGATTTGCATTAAAATATTAGAGATAGGAGTATCTCTGGGTCTACCAGTGATATGGACCTTACAAATAAACATTTTCCATCGTACAGGTTTCAAGTTAAAATATTATAAGAGTATTAAAATGTTATAAGAGTTTGAGACCTATTAGAATATAATTTATTAGGAATAATCTCAAACACCGCACTGGGAGAAATGAGTTCTGTGGCTTACAATAATATGTCCAAACAGTCTGTATGTTCTCCCTACTTACATGCAGGTCCTGCTATGTGAAACAGTGTGATATGAGCATAAAGGAACGTGGACAGGGCTGCAGAAGACATTACCTGACTTACAGTATAACAATGGCTGCATTATACTGTTGTAAAACACTCTGACATGGGTCAGAGATAGAGGCCCCAATTATACAGCCGGTGAAAGCTAAGACGTTGTATTTCAGTTATCTGAAACCTATTATCCACTAAAGTGCTTTTCCATAGTTTATTATTTATAGTATCTTGACAGATTGAATGGTAATGTTGGCATTTCTGCATTCTTTCTTCTTTCTGAGCCAGCCAAATACTGCCCCTAATTGTATCATATAGAATTTTTTTTTAACTATGCCACGTTGGATTTTTCCCATGTCTAATTTGCAAACAATTAGAAACAATGTCCAATACTGCAATTGGTATGATTGTTCATTTGTAAGTGAAATGGGAAAATTGTGCCATCCAGAATGTGATTTTCCATTTTTATTTTTTATATTTCAGAATGTATAATGTTTTAGGTAAACTGATCCCTTAAAATGACTGTATTACAAAATAATTTCTTTTTTTTTTTCAATTTTTACAACTGCAGAGGTGCTTTTCTTAGCCTTAAGTGGCATAGAAGCATGTCTGCTACCTGCAAGACCACAGCAAGAGTAAAGGTAAAAAAGGAAAAAAACATGAACTGACAGCAAAGGACCTACTGAAATATTACACTCTTGCCTTTGCAGCACTAAGGGTTTCAGGTTCAAATCTCAGCCAGGACATTGCCTGCATGGTTTCCTTGTGTTTGCTTGGGATTCCTCCAGGCACTCCAGTGTTACCAATATATAACCATACCATTAAATTCTGTGTTTTTCTGAGAGACAATTGGTGACATGACTATGGGCTTTGTAAAGTGCTGTGTATAATATAAATACAATCTGATAATCATGGTATGATACTAATTCTTTCCAAAAAAGGCCTGGAAAGATCGCTATCACCATCAACAATATATTTAAACTTGTATGTTTAAATATTTAGAAAAAAAGGAATGACAAGATAGCAATTTGTTACCTGAAGTTTAAAAGAATTTTGTGGACATACTGTATTCTGCAAAAGGAGTCTAGAGCTTAAATTCTCTTTGAATTCCTTCTTCTTTTTATTACCGTGTTTCCCTGATTTTAAGACATCCCCATTAAATAAGCTACCCCCCATTTTTGAAAAAATAATTAAAATAAGACACTCACCCGTTAATAAGACATGCTCTGAGATCCGATCCTGTGTGTGTATCCTTGATGCTGGCTGCAGCACGTGTCTGCTCCTGGCTGCAGTGCAGAGCCAAACTGAAAGTAAAAAGCCGGCATTCTGCACCAGGAAGCAAGCTGCTGATCCCTGCCCTAACGGAGATCCCTACACTTAATTACCGGTACGTGAACAGAAGGGGATAATCAATGGCATAGAGTGATCAGAAGGGGACAATCAGTGGCATAGAGTGATCAGAAGGGGACAGTCATTGCATAGAGTGATCAGAAGGGGACAATCATTGCATAGAGTGATCAGAAGGGGACAATCAATGGCATAGAGTGATCAGAAGGGGACAAGCATTGCATAGAGTGATCAGAAGGGGACAGTCAATGGCATAGAGTGATCAGAAGGGGACAATCATTGCACAGAGTGATCAGAAGGGGACAGTCAATGGAATAGAGTGATCAGAAGGGGACAATCAATGGAATAGAGTGATCAGAAGGGGACAATCAATGGAACATGAGTGATCATGAGTGACTTTCAACAATAAATGTGTACTGTAGTCTTCTTCATGGAAAAATAAGACATCCCCTGAAAATAAGACCTAGGGCATATTTTGGCATTTCAAAAAATATAAGACAGTGCCTTATAATCGGGGAAACAGGGTAGTATTATTTTACAGGTTTAATATAGCGACAACATTACGCAGCGCTGTACTTTAAATAGCGATTGCAAATGACAGACAGATACAGACAGTGACACATGAGGATATGAGGACCCTGCCCCGAAGAGCTTACAATCCAAGAGGTGGGGGAAGTAGCACACAATAGGAGGGGAGATATGTAGTGGGGGGAAGTAGAGAGAGTTTTATGGGTAAATATATTTTTATTGAGGTTTACATCAAAAATATTTATAATACAGTGCACAATAAGGAACAAAGAGCAAGTGGCAAAATTACAAACATCAAACAAAGGCTCAATTACAAAGGCCATGACACGGCTCCACAAGGCAAAGTGGTGGACCCACTGTGTCACCCACACTGTGGTCTTCTTCAGAGCTTCTAGAGGTGAGGATGTTGTGCGGCAAGCTACTGCCAGGTTGCAGCCCCTGTGCTGGCCAAGGCAGGTGACTGCCAACAAGCAGGGACCGAAGCGTAGTACAAAATGGAAATCCAGGAGGGTAGTCAGACAAGCCAAAAGGTCAGGACCGGCAGCGAACAAGGATGGTCAGGAAACAGGCAAGAGGTCAGGACGAGCAGCAAGGAGAAGTAGTCAGGAATGGGGTCGGGGTCGGTACACGGATAATCAGGAACAATAGGGATAAAAAGCAGCAACCTGGAAGCAGAGCCAAATAACTCCTTGTTCAGGCAATTTCCTGTTGCGAGGTCCCTTCCTTAAGAAGGGAAGGTAGGCGTGGATCAAGAGAGCCGCAGACATGAATCCCACCAGCAGAGGGAGTGCTGTTGCTGGGATAGTCTCAGGTGTTATTTAGATGTTGGCCAGCAGAGGGAGCGCGTCTGCTAAATACTCTGGTCATCGGAGGCAAGGGAACAGCTGACTTGGAGTAGTAAGTAAACAGAGTGTTAGATCCAGAGGCATAGATGGTGCTGGCAGCAGGGGGCTACAAGGAAGGTGGGTAAAAAGGAGGCACAGGTGACCTGGACTTGCGGGAATCTGTGACAGGTCAGGAGTGGAGAAAAACCATGCAAAAGACATTATTCTGATTAACACAGAATATTATTGTCCAGCATATGTCGCAATGGTATTGTCTGTACATCTTAATACCAACAATAAAGAATCTTTAACAGAACAAAACAGAACAAGTAGGAGCCCGGTTTGAGTCTTTTACTTGTAACATGTGTGGTAGTATTATAAATGAGGGAGAGGAGGGTGGGGCTTGGGAGGTGAGAACAATGTGGGAAGAAGGGTAAGGGAAGAGATTCTTTATGAGAACATTGGATCTTAAAAGGGCTAGAAAGCGGGGTGGCGAAGCCCAGTCTAGACTTCAATGCAGAGGATGAGCTAAAATGCTCCCAGCATGCCCAACGTGCTCTAAATTTGTCCATACAATCATTATCAAACGCTCTGATTTCATTCATCCATGATATCGTTCACCTTATCAACTCAATGAGCAAGGGAGTAGGCAGAGTTCTGCTTTCAACATAGAGGTAAAAGTTGGCAGGCAGCTGCCACAAGTGACAGTGTATAGTTTTCAGTGTATAGTACCCGGATGGGTTAGACATTATAGAAAGCAAAGCTATCTTCGGGGAAGGAGCCAGGGGAACGCCATATAAACCTGAGCAAATGTTAAACACCTCACTCCAAAATGAGTCGTGCATGACTACAAGATGTGGAAATAGTCTCCCTCCTCAATCCCGCATCTCCAGCAAACACTAGGAGCAGAGGGAACAGATAATAGAGAGAAACAGGATCACTATACCATCGTGATAGAATTTTGAAATTTTTCTCCTGTGTATATCCACAAACCGAAGATTTTTGCATGAGTTTATAGGTGGACAGCCAGTCTGACTCTGTAATCTCATGTCCCAGATCCCTGTCCCATATAGGAACAAACTTAGGCGTGGCTGAATCTTAGTGCCTAATAAGAATATGACAAATTAAGAAAACCAGGTGCCAAGGTTGAGATTGAGTACAGAGGTTCTCAAACTCAGTCAGTGGCCTATGTAAGTTGGTTGAGAGATGCAGAGGTTTACAAAAATTCAACAACTGCATGGAAGTCAAGACAGAAGAATATAGGTAGGCAAGTTTAAAAAAATTGAGTTTTAAGAGCTCTTTTAAATGAGCAGAAATTAGGAGCAAGCAATAGGACAAGGAAGACCATTTCAGAGAGTCCGGGCAGCTATAGAAAAGGAGCCGTGCGTGTAACAAGGTTTTGAATGAGGAAGTCATTAGTAGGTCATTGATTTGTATTTTTCTACGAATATTACTGAAAATGTTAATCCATTTAGTTCATGGAATGCCCGTAAGGCTTATATGCGGGGAGTCTTTATTATGCTGGGAGCCTATGAAAAGAAACAAAGGCTGCACCAAATTTTAATGACGTGCTTGCTCCAGTCTATTTAGAAAGGTGAGGATAAAAATAAGAGGGCCCCCTCTTCCCAAGTCATTGAACAACTGCGGTCTCTTCTTCTGTACAGAAAATGAAGTCTCAACGTAAAAGATCACATAAATCCCACATTGTATTCCCTATGACTGGTAAAACTTGTTACAGTCCTTTTGGCATAGCGGAAGCTTTCCGCAACTACTATGATACTTTATATAAGTGAATGGCGATATGCCAAAACTTACACCTCAATTGATATTCGCTTTTTTAGATTCTGTTTCGCTACCAGTGTTATCGAGCAACCAAATAGAATCTTTTTCAGCCCCTTTTTCGGTATCCTAAATTATTACTGTTCTTGAGTCTCTCCCTAATCACAAATCGCCAGGTATAGATGGATATTTCAACGAATACTACAAAGTGTTCAAACACGATCTTTTTCCTTTTCTGGTGACTGTGTTTGATGCAGCTGTCTCTGCTGGTACGTTTCCGAAAGAAATGTAGCAGGCATTGATTGTTACTCTACCTAAGCAAGGTAAAGATCCTACTCAAATCAATCAATACAGACCTATTTAAACTTATTGCAACTAGACTTGCTAAAATGATGCCTTCCATATTTAACCCTGATCAGGTGGGCTTTGTGACGACCAGACAGGCCACGGATGGCACAAGATGCTTAATCAATATCATTAAACATGCTGAGCTTCAGAAACAACCTTCTCTGCTGTTTTCCCTGGACGCAGAGAAGGCATTTGACAGAGTGCACTGGGGATACTTAGCTGCAGTACTGGAGAAATATAGGTTTGTTGGTTGGATAGGAAAGTCCATAGTGGCTTTATATACAGCTCCATGTGCCAGGGTTTTTACAACAGGGGCCTTGTCCTCATATTTCTCAATCACTAACGCTATTAGTCAGGGGTGCCCATTATCACCTATAATATTTATTTTAGAAGTAGAACCCCTGGCAGACCCAAATATTCAGGGCGTTACCATTTTTGATAATTAACATAAAATAGGTCTGTATGCAGACGATATCATTCTTATGCTAACAAACCCCAAAAAATCTCTTACAGCTGTACTTTCACAATATAGCGCAGTTTCGTACAACAAACTTAATATTTCCAAATCCCATGTGTTACCTTTGCAAAAGTCGCCAATAAGTATTGCTAGCCTAAAAGCAAGTATACTTTTTGCTGGGAAACTTTTGCAGTTCCGTTCCTGGGGATTTTATTATCGCAATCCACGTCTGCTCTTTAGGGAGAATTATCCATACTTGGCAGAATTGCAGCATTCAAAATGCTAATACTTCCCAAGCTTTTATACAAGTTTAGGACAGTTTCTATTCCTATCCCTACAAAATTCTTTATCGCAGTACAGAAGTCTATTTCTGCATTTATTTGGTGTAATAAGAAGCTAAGATGTCCCATGTCACTTTTGTGCAAACATAAAAACAAGGGGGAATGAGTCTACCAGACGTCCACCACTATTATAAAGCAGCTATACTTTCCCAACATGTGTACTGGTGGCAGGGGTCATGCCATAAATGATGGGTAGATATAGAGTCCAACATCAACCTTCAACATCTGCTAATTGCGATAAAATTGGGTTTACCTGTACCTGACACTCCTTTTCCTACTATACAAAGTTCTTTACAGGTTTGGCACCTTACCAACGTCCAGTCTTCGCAGCCCAACACTAATATTCAAATGACCCCAGAATTCAAAGTTCTAGAAATATTTATACCCCACCTACAGCTATATAGATGGTTTAATAGAGGTGTAAAAAGATAAAAGATTTATATTTTTTTCAATCATTACAAAAAATAAAAAATATTTTGACAACCGGAATTACTCAGAACTTTTCCCCCATGTTTTCTAGACTTTCTATAGACAGCACTATATTTTCCTATTTGGATAATTCACGTTTTGGGAAGAAAGGCATTACAGTGTTTTATAGGTATCTAAATCAAAGTTCTGTGTTTTCTAAAACACACTTGCAAAAATGCACATGCAAAAATGGGAGCAAGGGTTGGAGACTCAGATATCCTGATCACAGTGGTCCGCAGCTTTGGTACTAACTCATAATTCTACCAAGTGTGCGGATCATTTGGACCTTTTCCAGTGAGTTGTCAACCAATGGTATATTACACCACTTAAATTTTCTTGTATATCCGCTCAACATTCCAAAGAATGTTGGAGAAACTGCGGGAATGTAGGTACAAAACACCATTTAATATGGTATTGTAAATCCATTCGACCTTTTTTGGAATAGAGTTTTTAGGCTAATGTCTAATATTGTGGGTACACCCTTTTTGCCTCAGCCAGAGATGGGAAATTTTCCCCGTGGATGTGAAGACTGTGTTAGTACATATTCTTCTGAGTGCCAAATTTGCACTCACAAGAAAATGGAAAAGCTCAGCTGTACCTGGAATTACAGAAGTAATTCATGATCTAAATGTACAATGTTTGATGGAGAAAACCTTTGCGCTTGTTCACAATCAATATGATAATTTTGTTTAAAGGTGGAGGATATGGTTGCAATATCCAAAATGTGTGCTTTGAACACTTATGGATGACGGGATACTCATCTGTTTTTTGTTTTTGTTTTTCTTGATATTTGGTTTGTTTGTTGTTAATTTTACTATTTTGTTTTAGTTTAATTTCAGTTTCTATAAAACAATAAATGAAATGGATCAGACTGCTATATGCTGTAGAATGTTTATTGACATAGTTAATGTTGTACAACTTTCTGATTCTTCAATAAAAACCTATTGAAATCTAAATGCACCTCACAGTAATGATGGTACCATTTTGGACATGTCATAGCTCAACTTTCTGGCTGCCTAGATCCACCCCCTGTGACTACATGAAATTCTGTGCATTTGTCACTCTCCTGCTGCTTTTATGTTACCATGGCAGGGCTGACCTCCTGGATCTCAGCAGTAGTGGATTTAAATTCCTGGGAAACTTAGTGATTTTGGCAGTCACATGGCAAAACAAGAACACATATCATTTACACATCCTTAATCAAACATGTTTGTACTAAAAGATCCTGGTTGGTGTACTGCTCTTCATGGTTTACATAGTACAGATGTTTATTCATAGGGGTAGAACATGTATTTAAAGTATTTCTAAATCTATTTTTTTCTGATCAGTTTGTTGTTATATAATAAGTAAGTGTTAAAAGCCTTACCTTTAGGAAGAAACGCATTTCATTCCTGTTCTATCTGTGGAATGAGTTGATGCCTTTTTTGATGCTTCAACATGTTATAGGATCTATTGGTCACAATGGCATCACAGAAAAAGAATATTTTAAAATGCACACAAAAATCATAATGCAAATGTGTGAATCCAGATATAGATGGATGCCACCATAGCAAGGATCTCCATTGGAAGATTTTCCTCTTTACATGCCTAAAATTGTGAATTTCCCTTGATTTGGATGTCAGTAAAAAAAAAAAACCCTACCTACTCAATTTAAAACTTAAGAAAAAGTTTGGCTTTAGGTTATATTCTGGGATGTTAGTTTTTCAGGCCAAAGGTCCACTTAACAAAACTCTTCATTAAATGGCACTATGCATATAAAGATAGAAAGACATAAGTTTACAACAAATGCATGTTAGATGATGGAAGTACAGGATAACTTTACTTTTAAATATTTTTTAAACATACGTAAAACACTCCCCAGTTTTGCTTTTTGACAGCCTAGGTTTATTTTGACAATTTTACAGCTCTACCCTAGCACTAAGTGTGTTCAATGTTTCAAAATATCTTAAGTTACATTAGATAGTTGGGCTTAGGAAAAAACTATCTTGTTTTTTAGGGGAACTATAAAGACATATCTGATTTTTCATGTGACAGAGTTCAAGAACTGTTTCACAATGAGCATATCTATTAAGTAGGGGTATGGCTTCGTGCTGCTGCTGTCCTCCAGTCACAAAGCTTCCTCCGCTCAACTGAATAGATTTGGAGGAGAGCAGGTCACATAAAAAACACCATAGCCTGACTTTAAAGATTGGAACAGGCCACGGTGTGCAATGTTTGAGACAGAATGTAATAAAATCTACTTTCCGCTATAAATAAGACCTTAGGTCTTTTACACTCTTACTTCAAGTGCTATTTATTTAAAATATGGAAGTGGACAGGTGGTAAGGCAAGTTCTATATTATCTTTGTTTTTCCCACTGTTCATTAGTTTTTTTAATTTTTTAGTATGTCACTCCAAACACATAAAGCATGTAAACTTTGATCTGTTACCTATTTAAAATAGCCCCTTTCTGCTTTTTGGGCTGCAAGCATGCACTTCAGTGGCAATTTTATGTTGGCTCTACAATGCCTGCTTTTAGTCTGCAAAAGAAGCAAGTGACACATAAGAGCAATTGTAAAAGTGGGTCATGAGATAAAAATCCTGCTCATAACTGAAAGAGTTAAACAGGGATTTTCAAATTAGAATTTTGATGAGCTAATGATTTTACTCTTAAGGTTTAAGAACATTGAAAATAGCTTTTGAAATAACATTAATATGCTAACACTTAAGATTTTTGAGGGTTAGTTAGGTTAGTTAATCCGTGCTGGAGTTGCATTTCACTAATTTTCTCCCCCCACCCCTATAACTAATCCAAAAACCCATTAAATTATCTCAATCTGGACCCAATAGGACCCATTAAATTATCTCAATCTGCTGTCATGTGATAGTCTGGATCCTAAGTCTTTTTCTGAACCGTATTAAAGGATAGTCATTTATTTAGCTCCTATGACATGCTCTGTTGACAGGGTATAACTAGAAATTAGTGGGCTCCCCATCATGACTTTGTTTAGGATCCCCATTGTCTGGCTTATCTCCTTCCAGTTACTCCAGCTAGAAAACAGCTACAGGCCCTGATGCCTCTAGTTCTTTTACTTTGTCTAACTAGGTCAAATGTGGTGGCAAGGCAAGGGGCATATTGCCAGAAAAAGTTTAGTGCTTTATTAACCTATGATTCAGAGGAAGAAGGCAGAGCAACTGCAGGAGACTTTCCTTTTCATGCATGTGCCTATATACAGTCAGCAGCTACATTCTCCATAAACAGGACCTTGTTTTAATGCATATCAAGAAGTAAGTTTTAACCAATTTGAGAATGGGCAGATTATTGCTCTCATCACAGCTGTAATTTATCATTTTAAATAACGCAGCAGCAATTTTATGAGAAAAGGTCACAGCCACTAAATCATCCAATGAATATCCCACCTTTCTTTATCATGATAAATTCTGACATTATTGCACAGAAGGAAATCCCACTAGAAGTCAGCAGGCCAAGAGGAGGTTGCAGACAGCTCTTCTATACCTACTCTATCTGCAGCCTGCAATGACACATCTCTGGCACTGGTTACCAGGGGGGCAGATACTTAAATGTATGTCAGTGTACTACCTGCTGGATGCCCTACTTTTGTCCCAGTCAGCTGCTCTATATATTAGTTTCTTTGTCTAAAGAAATTTCCCACTATCTTGCCAGGCTTGGATTCTGGAAAATTGTTCATAGACACACAAGGGCCAATTTATAAAGGGGCAAACAGGCTGTTCACTAGAAAAATGGCACTGATCACAAAAAATTCAATTTCCAGTTCCCCTATTTAAAATAGTGTTGATTAGCTGAAAATGTCACCATTTTCCAACCTTTATTGATTACTGGGTAGGGGCCAAAATTTACAATGGGAGTAGTGGTGGTTTTTCCAATACCCCGTTTACAACTTTAAGAGCTGTTCACCAGTATAGTAAAGAAGAACTCTAAACTTCTTCTAAAAGAAGACTACTAAAGTAAAGTGAGTTTTTGATCATCACTTCAGAGGTATAATGGTATTCCTATTCTCCACTTCGAAAACCCTATTTGACAGGAAATTGAACATGTTAAATTTTTCAGGTTTTTAAAAGTGAAGAAAAGGATTGGGTGTTGTCTGTGGCTGAAAATGCAATATGCCTTATAGGGCTATCCCTTGAAGTTCTTTTCTGGTGGTTTTCGCTTTACCTTTTAGGCCTAAGTCGACTTCCTTCAAAGAATGCTTTTTTCCTGTAATGCTTAGCTTTGTATTTGCTTTCTACATGCTTGTTAGGATGAACTGAAGAAATGTACATGTAGAGTTAAACAGGTCATTATATAAGGCCAAACAGGAACATTTTCTGTTTACTATTTAATTTGTATTGTGTGTAAAGTCAAGGTGAGATTTCAAAGCAAGGGCAATGCATCCTATTTTTTTATGAAATATGGACTGTCTTGGCTTTTCAGAAATGCCATTTTTTTACCTTTACATTCTGTTTTTATTAATAAGTGATAGATTTTTATTTCAGACGTTCCATTTTTCCAAGCTACACACATTTATTTGCGTGCCATTAATCAGGAAAATGGGATCAATACATTACAAAAGTAGCAGCTGTTACCACCTAACAGTTTGGATCCTGGAAATTCGAACACTTTCTCCTAACAAACTGACAATATATTATAAATTTAGTAAAAGTACAACAAAGTACAGCCTGTGATAAGTTGTGTTGAGCTTATCTTCTTCACTCTGGTAAGGTACTTTATTGCTTAGTTTTATTTGGATAACATCAAAGCCCAACCACTACCAAATTTTTCAGAAAAAATAAATGGATCAAGTAGAGAATGAAAAGATCGTGCAGAGGAAGTCTGGACATCTGTGTATGCGCAGCTCAGCGGTTTGCCAGAAACCCAGAGTGATTAGGCGGGTGGGAGGGATTATTGCAGAATGAACACTGCCTGTCCCTTTCTGCAATAGAGACCTGCCTGTTTGTGGATTCCTAAAAGTGGAACTTAGGTTCTGCTTTAAAAAGCTGTCTGTACTCTCTAGAGGAGATCTTTTTCCTGTTCTGTCAAACAGATAGTACGTGATAGGAAGATCTCCTTCATGGAGTCACAAACATCACTTAAAATTCTGCCTATAAAGGTTTAAATTTTCACTAATTTTTACTCATTTGAATGAAAATTGTAACGTCATTGTTGAAGATGTTTTTAATATCCATACCTAACACATTGACAAACTGATCTGTTGCTTTACAACTTATAATATGGATTATGGTTATGGCCCATCTGGTTTTGTTGCTTACATGACAAAAAAGGTTGTAAAGCCTGCTTGGTCTTTATGTAATAGGGTAGAAAGAGAAGTAATAAATATGTAGGATTCTGGCAGATATGTTTAAACCAGAGTAAGGACAGCAACGAAGCAAGGGTTGGCAGGCTCAAGAGAATCTTTTTCATCTTTAGGTATGACCAGGAATGTGGGAGTGTGGTATAGATTGAGTGGTTAGGATTGGCCATAGGGAAACTGATGAAGAGAAATAAAGTGAGACTCAAGGATGGTTAACAGGGATTTGTTGTAGAACTAGGAAGTCCATCAGGGCTTGACATTTTGCTGTTGGAAAGGGATTTGTTTGTAAAATAACATCTTTAGAAAATATAGGAGCAGTTAGTTTAAGCCAGGTCCCTGTAGAAGTCATATCTAGGGCTTGAGCAGAATTACCATTCTGTAAAGGATGGAATAGTGTTTTTTTAAAGACATCAGCTTTGTGTTGAGGATTATAAATTGAAGACCAACAGGAGTAATGTATTGTATGAGGTGCTTAAAGTGAAAAAAAACACCTCCAACAAATTTGCTAGTAAGGTGTCTTATTTTATGTTTCTTTCAGCTGAAAAACATTTTTTCATGGTGGAATCTGAGGTAGAGAATTTCGTTTTCCAAGAGTACCCTTAAGGGCTTGCCTTGATGTGGTGATGTTGGTAACTAAACTCCTATTCAGGTTCTCCAAGTGATTAGTGAGAGGGAGATTAGTATGTTATAAAAATAAATAATTTAGGTGCCTGGGATGGTTTTCTGAGGTGGGATGAGCAAGGATGGAACTACAGTGACTGGGGCTTGATCAAAACGAGGGATGGGTAAAATCTTAGAGGATACAATACAGAGGATGATGGTATTACCCAAAAACAAAACTGCTTGTTTTGGGTGCTCATCCAGATCCAGACTTTTTACAGATCCTGTTTTAAAATTAGTTAGTGGAATTGGGGAAAAAGGTGAAGAATGAAGCCTTATTCCTTGTGGGGAACGCTAGCAGTATCATTGTAACTGAAAATCAGAAGTAATGAGTTAGCATAGTAAGAATAAGAAGAATAAATACTCCATTAAGTATTTTTTATTATCTTATCTTAGTCATTGTTGTAAGGGTAAGGAGTGGTGCTAACCTCAAACCTATGGAGGGTATAGAGGGTAAAATGGTGGATAGTTAGAAAGTCAGTAAAGAGGAGCTACAGTTTACAGAAGCATGTTGGAGAGCTGTGGGGTCCCATGGCCAGAAGGAGAGGAGAATGAGTGAAAAACAGAAAAAAAGAGGAAATCTTCCAATGAGGATACTTTTTTACTAGTGATCTACGAAGGAAGCTTCCCTATTTTGGAAAGACTTTCTCTTCCTGATTATAAGATACACCAGATTTACATATACTGTAACTTACAGTTTAAGAAAAGAATAGACTATGGTAGATTATGATTATGGTAGAAAAGCTAGTGACACCCCAGCTTCCTATATGTGGAACTTTTCAAAGAATAAATGCTTGTTGTTTTGCTTAGAACCAGTGAAGACAGTAAACCACTATATGGGTCAAACTTGTTGATTGTTTTAAAGTCCAACTTGCTCTGTTATTTCAAATACATGAGCATGATTTACACAATAGCGGCTTTACTTGTGATTTGAACGGCCCAATTGTCTGCTAGCCCAGCAAACTTAACTATAACATATTACAAAATATCAACAGCATGTAAGTCAACATATTGTGTGGTTCCAATTATGATTTGTTTATTCCTGTCCAGTGTTCTAACATCTGTGGCAAGGATCCTTCTGCCATTTTACCATCAATGTACAGTAAACTGCTTGCATGCCTTACCTCAGGATCAGTATTTTTGTTTGCTTACTGGAAAATATTAAGGCAAAAAAAGAATTCCTGTTTAGAGTTAGTGTCAGTTTCTTAGACATATCAATCAACATAACAATTTTTCACTAAGTTCCTTAGAAATACTAGATAAAAAACAATATATACCTTAAGGATAACTACATATTTGAAGTGAAGTAATGCCTTCAAATGACAACTGGCGATACAGTGTATCTCTTTATCACATTATTATTACACACCTAAAATTCACATTTACGTTTGAAGCACTACCCGCTGCCGCAGCGGCTACTTTGATACGATTTCTTTCTTCATGGTGAGGCAAATAAAACAATCTCAATCTGTATGTTAAGTCTAAATATTTTTTTGATAAATGCAATGAGCAAGAGAGAGGGATGGGCGCAGAGTGTCCAGATAAGCAGCTCACGGTCTGGAAGAAAATGGAATTACATTTCAAATAATCTGAAGTCTCTCAGTCCTCATTCCTCAAAAAAAAAAAAAATAAGCAAGCACTTGTAGTATATTATAGCCCGTGTGTAATATTCTTGCATGAAGCTCCCTGCTGGACTGTGTAACCCGTCAAGTGAAATTCATGATTTCTAAGGCAATTGCAAGCTTCTGTTACAAACTATGTTTTCTTCTTGGACTATCTTTTTCCCTAAGCCCCCTGGGTGGTCATCAGAATGTCTCAGACTATAGGGGTTTGTCATGCTTTCCTCTTAAGATCTACCCTAGGCCATCCTGCCCCACATAATTTTTTTTGTTAGATCCTCTCCACCTACTTATGGTTTTCTTGATTTTTATCCTGTTTAAAACCCCTGCCTCTCTGTGCACCAATCCCAGTGACTGGGTACAGGGAAAACAACTGCTATGTATTATTGATCCTTCTCCTTGCTATGACCAGAAACCTTACCTGGTCACATGAGAGGCCAATCACTCAAATGGAAGAGCCAGAAGCCATACACTTACACACAAAGGTTTCTGGAAAATATGAAAACTGAAAGCACATTTCCCTTTAGGTAAGCACTACACATTCATTTCTTAATTCTCTTTTATACCATTTTCCGAATCCCACATCTCTCTGTGCCAGCATTACATGTCCAGAGGAGGAAGCCAATTCTGCTATGAGAAAGATCTTTATAGTAACAATTATGTCTCAAGGCTGCTTCCACTTATCAGCATTGTGTTGAAATGGGACTACCCTAAATTGTTGTACAATAAACCAATAATATAAATTGTCATTCTGAATGACTTTCTGTCCTTCTGATGTCACTGCTCAAAACTCTGCCCCTAGCTGCAGCCAGTCCCGTGTCAACAAAACAAGGCTGTATATGTTCAGTAATCACCTGAAATTTTATCTAAACTGCTGTGTTGGTTGACTACTGCAGGAAATGATGAAACGCAAGCACAGCATTTTTGTATAGTAACTAACATGAGAAAGATACCCCTATCCTTTAAAGACGTTTGGCTTTTTATGCTTACCTGCTGACACAAAAAAAGTTTGGAAACTCTTTACTTTGTAATAGAGCAGGAAAGAGTTAAAGCCTCAATATTTTCATGCTGTCTGTGTCCCAATTACAAATTTTCCACTTACTTGAGAAAGTGACAAAAAATCTCCTCAACAATGTGGAGAGATTAGGTATTCTGACAATGCTTTGTCGCCACTGGTGCTTTTCTGCTGCATTCCTATTTCTTCTATAGGTGTCACAGGAAGAGAAAGTAAGGAAAATTCACTTTGACTAGATTTATTCCTAACATTCGTCATTGATGCCCTTAAACACTGTGGGCTGAGTAATGGTGATATGATATATTCAGAAATGTTTTTAGTACAAAAATCCCTTAGTGCCTAATTACACATATGCCTTATCCCTAACTTAAATATAGATACTTTTATAGTAGTATAATGGTGATATGTTTCATACATCATACAAGTGCTAAAACATGCCCAGGCTTTAGTAATGGGCCAGCTAAGAGCAAATGAATTTTATGAAATCCATTTCAGGTTTGTTCCACAATGTGTAATGAAGCCATGAGATGCAAAGAGGTAGTATAGTGTTTTTGTTTATTACATTAAACTTTTTTAAAAGGCCTTTTTTGTTGTAATTTATTGATCAAGGAACACTGATTCTAGAATATCTACTGCAAATTTCATGCCACCTTTTATAGATACCAAGCGTGATGTAAAAATGCCAAAATAAAATACCAGAGACATTTTTTTAAAGTGCCTTTTAAAAAGTCCCCAGACAGTTTTTAACCTGCTTGGGAATAAATTCTTTGTGTACCTCTGTTGTCAACTGTCAGTTTGCAGCAGCTATGGAACGGTGAAAGATCAGGAATGGAATGGACCATGTTATCTACACTCAACTGTCACATAGCCCTAAAAAAAAAAAAACTTCTAAAAAAAAAATAAAACAATTCATTCACACAAGCTTTCCTGTTTCCTTCTCCGTGTCATGTTCACTTTTTCTTTCTTTCTCTCAAGTGCTTTCTGCACTTCTTCAAACCAGAACTGTGAGGAAAAAAAAGAGACAGAATACACTAGAGGAAATGGGAAAGCAGATAAGCGAGCGAGGAGGTGGTGGCTATTCCTCAGCATATGCACTGAATCAAATCCTTTCATCTTACTGTACACTTCAGTCACTAATGTGGATGATTTTTAATCATTTTGAGATATAGTCCAGATATTTACATAGGAAGGGCACATGTGTGGCCTGTTGAATGCATGGTTATTTGAAAGCAGAGGTTTCTTTTTGCGGATCTGACATCTTTGTCAACAGATCCCAGCAACTTCTTTGCTCTTGTTCTTGCTTTATTTGAGCACTTATCACGGCACCCAAGAAATCAATGTGTCTGCTCTAAGAATGCCCTTATCTTTAAGGAAGGGAGATTAAAAAGGACAAGTTGACAGGTAATGAGTGGGGGAGATGCTTATGAACTTGAAAGATTATGTCTATTTCTAAAATTAACTCCTTCTGTGGGAGACACAGTCAGAGCATATGCTTCCCTTCTAAATATTCAATCCCTTTTACAGAAACCCAGACTTTCAATGTCATTGTTATTTGTGATTAATGCCTAAAACTACACAAAAACCTCCTTCCTAAAATATACCAAGAAGTATAATAGTAATGGTGTAGTATCGGAGGATAATATATGTAAAATTTGTATGGTTTTATTAAAAATTTGACCATTCATACCATTCTATAATCATTGAAGAGCAAAGAAAACTTTAGAAGAGACATATACCTTCAGTCACTATCCAATAAAACGGTAACAGAAATTGGTGAGGATTTGGCACCATAATGTTCATCTGTCACAAATGTCTATGGGCAACAAACATGTATAGTGTTTTTAATTAGGTCAGCTAAGATTAATCTGCCTCAACAATGAACAGTTAAAAAAAAAAAAATTTAAAAATGCTCTGCAGAGGTGAAAATACAATCTGAAAATGACCAGTACATATAGAAATTTAGGCAGCAAAAGGTTTGGTTCACACACAGGTACAATTCTTATCACTGGAAATGACCTTTCATGATTGTTTCCAGTGACAAAAAAGTGACAGATGAAAGAACGAGTGCTATATGTACAGTGCCCGTTCTGTTCTATGAAGAGGGAAGGAATGAGGACAAGCAAACAGCACCCTGTTGTGCTCTCCCTACTTGACTTGTATAGCAGTCATTCCCCATTGGTCCGGTGACCACTGTACACATGTCAGATTCGGGCTCAGGAGGAGCAAGACAGTTCATCTGGGAAGATAATCACCTAGGACTAGTAGGAGGGCAAAATTGCAAATAGGGGAAAAGCAGAGAAAAAGTACATTGAAAAAGCTAGAAGAAAGAGGATAGTCCTTGTAAAATTAGGTCATGTAAAAATCTGGACTGAAATAGGACTGAAAATTCAAGTGAGCATGAATTAATAGGCTTTGGTTCTGTACTCCTCCCAGGGTATCTTTTTGCAAACCCTCTCTATAACTGAAGGGGACATCTTACCTGTGCAAATACCTAGCAATAATTGGCTAGTAGAACATGTTGTAGCAGGCTTTTTAATAGATTTATATGAGCCTGGGTTCATGGATAGTGATTTTTAAAATAATGACATTCTTTAAATATTGTGCCACCAAGCAACCTGCTGTAGTTGGAAAAATGTGGCGTGAATATCTAATATTATTATTCACTTTTTTTCCGTTATAAAGAACATCTTAAGGGTTCAAAGCCTTATTTTCTCAAAATATATTTTAGCACCACCTAGAATGACCCTTTTCTTTGCTTTCCTCAACAGACACCTATTGAAATATTACCACCTAAAGCCTAGTGTTATATGAAGGAATGATAACCTGTACAGTTATCTTTGTGAGTTGACTTTTACATTGACTTTATCATAACGTTAGCTAAACAAAACTGACAGTGTTGTTAATAGAGCAGACTAAATAAAGCATGGTTTACACCTTTGTGATGGAGCTTAAAGAGATATGTATGGTATCAAAAAGCTTTCTAAAAAGAGTTTTATGTCTACTATTATGTCCCTAAAGATTTACAAACATAAAAAACTAAAAAAAAAAATTAGCACTCATCATTGTTTATTTAGTATTTAACAATCAGGCTATAGAGTTTTGATTCAACAGAATGGGCCTGATTATTAAAGTTCTTCTGAGCTGTAGAGGATACACTTTCCTCAGTGAAGCTGAGCGATCCAGCAAACCTAAACAATGCCTGAACAAGAAAAAGGTGTTTTAAACTGTAAATTATTCCCTCTCTCAAGCCACATATAAATAGCAATCCTTTCATTTGCCAATTAGCTGGGGGTTTTATTGGAAAAATAAATACTTCCAGCCAACGAGGAAAAAAGGAATGAAGGTTTACATAGAACCTTATATTTCCTATCTACAAATTGCTTTAAATCTAAGCCATGAAATAAAGGATCATGAGACAGTTGCAACAACCTTGATATATAGATGCTTTTTAATTTGATAATGGACTATGGGATAATTAGAATGGTTTTGCTTTAAAGGCTTTATGCATTCCCAAGGGGCTGGTTTACTACAGATTGTTTCTCCCAGTTGCTAAAACCACCTTTATGTGGCACCACATTTATTGGGCCCCCCTTTTGAAGTTCTCAATCAAAAATTAGTGTAATACAGGCATACTAAAAAAGCAAGGGGACTTGTATAATTGTAAACCAGTTACTGTTGGAGTTTGCAGCTCACTATCATACAATTCTGAGAACAAACTGCATACCTGTACAGGTGTCCTTTACCACACAAGTTCACATGGAATATATTGTTGCCACATGTAAAATATGTAAACATAACAATCTATATTCTATTTTCATACAGATATTTCTGTTAATTTACTTTATATCTTTTTTCGTAGCTCCTTTATCCAGAAGGCGATCTCTAGTGCACAGCCCTGATGATTCTCCAGATGTTGCTCCAAGCAGAAAGCGGAGACAACGAGGGCAAAAAAGTTTTTATACAGAAATAAAGGAAAGAGTTGATCAGACTGCAGATGAAAATGAAAGGTACAGTCATGTTACTGTTGTGTGGATAGATTGGGGGATTCCTTAATAACTAACATGGTTACGTGGTTTTTGGTGATTTTAAGGGTGCAGTATGCTAGGTAACAGAAGCTCCTTTCATTTATCTTTCCTTTCTTTTAAGTTCAAAAAGTAGAAAAAAGTACATGGAAATATAAATAACACGTACAGTTTAGGGAAAAAGTATGAATTCTGGATAAATGGTATTGAAATCATGCTTTAATATTCCGAAAACCTGCCCCCTTTAAAGATATTACTGATAGATTTTACCACCTCCCAGAAATATAACACCTAAAAAGACATTTGAACCGCTCGCTGGGGTAAAAAGAAACAGGGGGTTTTAGTGGTGACAATTGTAGTTAAAATCATCAAAATTAATTTAATAATACAAAAACATTGTTTAAAAAACACATTTGTGCACTCTTATTCCAACAACTTCATCAAAAAGTACATGTAGTACATACATATTATTTAAAACCAAAGCCCATGTTAAAGGCCAAACAACATAATGTTTCAGTCAGATATTTATTATTTTACCAATGCGTTTTAATAACCTCTTCTTCAGGGATAGAGAATATCATAGACTGATTTTTTTATGCCTTGGTTAAAGCACAGAAATACAATGGGAACCCCAAAAGATAGGTAACACCTTTCAACTTCAAAGGGGATTGTAGTACAAAGCCACCATTAAATATGTTCCCAGACTAAGAATAGGGACCGTTAGGACTTGCAGTGAAAATCTCCATATAGTGCTGCTACACTTGGCTACTAAAGGCAGCTCCCAAAACTTTGTTGCAGATACGAAAAGCCATGTGTGGCACGCCTTTTTAAATATATAAAAAAAAAAAGAAAAGTATATTTTTTTTACTGAGGCATTTTAGTAATTTACTAAATTTTTCAATTTGGCAAAATTGTGCTGATATAAGTGATAATTTCATGACAAAATCAGTTTTTCTAAAATCTCTTTGTGCATTCCTAGTTGAGAGTTTAGGGCAAAGCTATGTTTTTTAAAATGCAGTGTGTTGCATTAAGGCAGGCCTTCACTGAATGGGCTGCCCACTCTAGCACACCGCACCAGAAGTCATGCATGGTGCACTTACGTTAATCACGTAGTGTTGCCATTTGTTGTGCTGTAGTTCATTGAAGAGGAAATCATTAAAAAAATGGCAACCCAGAGAAACAATACACCTATTTTGCATTGGGGTAACCCTCATTTGTCCTCAAAGAAATGTGTGCAATAATGCAGCGCAGCGCACTAGTGTAACAGGCCCGTACTAATCTTTGCGTTTAAGGTAAATGGT
The DNA here is from genome assembly GCF_032062135.1 of Pyxicephalus adspersus. Lineage (NCBI taxonomy): Eukaryota > Metazoa > Chordata > Amphibia > Anura > Pyxicephalidae > Pyxicephalus > Pyxicephalus adspersus. The sequence goes on along the minus strand of NC_092863.1, from coordinate 74,744,470 downwards.
TAATGGACATGTATACTAATAAATTCTGGGTATGGCTTTCATTGGAGAGGATAACTCAATGGAACACCATTGTTTAAACACTGTTTTATATTATATTATGGCTCGAAAGCAGTGACTGTCACATTGTTATTCAACTGTAATAGATTATAGAGGGCAACACAGACAAAAAACATGACCATTACATTCACCACATCTTAGTATCCTCATCCCTCGATGTATATGTGCTGTGTATGTAAAACTGTTTTAAATACATTGAAAACTTTAAAAGCAATTGCCGACGTAAAGCCTTTGAAAAGCCCTATTGATGTACAAATTCTGCAAGTATCCAAAAAAAGGGCCATTGCTTTGTATATAACCTGAGCAATAGCACTAATAGCAAATGTTTCTTATAGGAAAATCAAACATTTTTGTGCATATGTCTGTGAAGAGATTTAAAAAACATGCCTTTTCACTGCAGCTATCTATACTCATTTTGCCTAGTTACACTCCTGATGAATTCTTTTCACTTTCTGGGTTAAAACATAAGTAAATATAGTTGAGAAACTTGCTTACGTTCAGTATTCTGTAGCTCCACAAAGCTTTAATTTCTTGAACACAAAAATAGTAGCATTTGGTTAAGACTTGTTAAGTGAGAAGCCTTAGTAAAGGTTGCCTTTTATTTATAGCTGCATTCAGAACTATGTATTAATGAACTAAAACCACATAGATCTAGCAATCCCTACATAGCAGCTATGTATACCATCTGTGTAAAACCCAATGTCTGTATCTGCATTGAAAACTACCGGTATGTATTTTTGGATCAATGATCACAGTGTGATCACTTTTGATCAATGCACAGTGTGTCCTGTTTGTACATGTTTTATTATCAGTTCTACATCAACTTAAAGCTTTCATGTTTCCCCTTTAATTTTTTAATAATTTTTCACATGGTAAGAACAAGCGTGGACCAGAGCATAACATGGAGTTCAATGTGTGTGATGACAAGTGCCCATTAAAGTGCATTTAAAGCAACCTAATCATCACTATGAGTCCTCCAAAACACTATCCCTGTAAAAAAAAGAAAGTGAATACTTACTTTTCCTTGCTCTTGCCCTGCTGGGTGACAAGGAACAATTGCTTGCTGTATTTTGCAGAAAGGGACACTTCAATTAGCGTTTATCTCCTGCGGGGATGGAAGTTTGTTGCAGTAACCTTTTTTACAGAGGCAGTTTACTAGCCTGCTGAAGGGCCGATTTGGGCCTGAAACAGTTTCTACAATATTTCTATGTATTTTGTGTTTTGTCTACAATAAAAACTGTTTTTAGTGTTGCATCCTTCTATCCTGCCCCTTACTATCTCCTTTACCCTTATGACCAAAGGCCTCCCTAACATGAAAAACATTATGGGAGGAGCATCATCTTGGGAGGACACATTCAATGTAAGCCATAGCCTTTGTACACAAAATTTATTGAGGAATAACAGAGTACCCTCTCATTTCTTCTTTATGTTGATTTGTGTCTTGCATTCAGTTTGTAGCATTCCCAATTAGAACAGTATTCTAGAACAATAAAGAATAATATTGTCTGTAACCCCAGAGTGTCCATTAAAGGTTGTGTGGGATTACATAGGACTCCAGAATCCAACCAAAATCAGTATTTTAAAATTTATCGTAAACTAGCCATTTTAGGCTTGCTGGGTTTATTTTATTTTTCATTTTTTGCATCTTTGATTTTATTACTTTGCATAAGTCAGAAACCTCCACCATACTGTAATAGAGAAAGCAAGCCTATGAAAGAACTAAAATAATAAACTGGTAGGTTTGTAAGGGCTTTTAAAGGTACAGGATGCTATAAATGTACAAAATAAAAAAAAACGTTATTTTAAAACCTGTAGAAACTTGTGGATTTAGGATATTTGTTAATATGATGTGACTAAAATAATAAAGCAGAAAGGGCCCACTAGGTATTGGGTCTCTGAACCGATTGGATCCTATGCTGCTGATTTATAGGTCCTTAAAATGACCACAGATTACATTCTATTATCCAATTTATATGATATACCAATATAGATTTTTTTTTAATTTAAATTGTGTTTGTTATTATTTATTAGTTAAAAAAAATAGCTTGGCAAAATACCAATATGATAAGGAACACAAGTCCAAAACCTGAATTGTTTCATGCAAATTCTCATCAAAGAGAATTCTTGTTTATTTTTTCCATAAATTAAAAACACCTAATTGGTTGTTATCGACAGCAGCTTCATTTTTGTGTTTTTTCAAATAATGTTCTTAGAACATGAAAGCATCACAGTACTTGACCACATTCTTGTGCGTGGCTTACTTTGTGATGTACTGTACTATTGCATGAAATACCATAAAATACAATAAAATAGAGGCAGTTTAAGTAGAAGAAAGCCTGCAGTGCTTGACATTAAAGGGCATTCTAAAGCAACAGCTTTGTACCTCTTCCTGTTAGGACATCTTCTACATAAATCAAATGTAGACATCCAGGTGGTATTGAAATGTTAACTTATTGTTGACAGTTACCAATCTAACAAATACCATTGTAAGTATAATAGTGGTGGCTCAGCTGTTAATGCTATTAGTGGAAATATCCACCTTAAAAATACTGCTTTTTCTAATAGTCACATCTAAAATGTCACATAAACCTTATCAGTGTTCTCTTTTTTAAGAAAGTTACCATTTTATAGTTCAGCCAATGTCTACTGTTCTTTGCCAATCAGTGGTCTTCTAAGGTGAATTTTAGAAACTGTCAAAGTTAATTTAATGTGGACTGTCAATCAAAAGATGTCATCACCTCGTATGAAGCCCATCTGTCAGCCTATTGTAGGTTATGGTCACCCAGATGTTTCAGTACAATATTTATACATATAAGCATCCAAAAGTGAGGAAGAATAAAGTCGTTCTAGCTGTAATTTTGGGCTAAGGGTACATGGAAAGATGGAAGATTAAACAAGACAGCTCTCAACCTTTTTGGAGTTGTATTAGCCCATTTCCTAACCGCATAAATGTTTGAATAAATATTTCTGTAGCCAGATCTCGGCTGTGCAGACCCCATCCTTTAATTCCTTTCACAGAACATAATCTCTCTGTGAATTTTCAGAGTTTGGCTTTTTCTGAAATGCTTTCCTTTTTTGCTGATGCTTGCATTTTTTTCAGACTATGACTTATGCTGTTTTAAATATACAGATTGTGTGAGCAGTTGTTGCTTTTTTTAGTGAAATGGTAACGTGGCAGAAAGGTGTAAACTGGTTAATATTTAATTAGTGGAGCTCTGCATCTGGTTTTAGTCCTACTTTCTCATTGACAAGACATGAATAAAATCATGCTGATAACTGGATATGAAGGTTTGGCAGTTTATAGAAAAATGAGCTGTGCCTCACCTAGGTGTCAGACACTAATAAACCTAAAAAAGTTCCTCTCCAGTGATGAAGTTATGTGAGTGCCTTCTTTCCCCTGTTGTATTAAAAATTAAAAGTTTTGTACAGCCCCTGCAATTCATGTGACTGTGCAGTAACCACTCAACAATTTATTCAATATATATATATATATCTTATACATTGCAGTAGCAGCTGACATTGTAAAGGTTGTGATGGTGCTGTGACCAGTTCAAGTTTGAGAAACACTGCTCTAATATAAGGTAGCTGGATATCTGTAATTGCCTAATTTTTGGTAATTAAAAACATTACTTGCTTATATTTACCTAATTCCTTTTAAACAATTCATCTGGTCTTATTTTTATCTCGGTGTTGCAATTGAAAGAACTCATGTAAGTGGCTCTCACTCCTCATGTTAATGCTTTAGTCTTTTCTTGATGAAGCAATTTTATTATCTTCTAGGGAAATTTGTCATGTAAAAAATGATAAATGAGCCTAAAGTAGTTGCTGATTAAAAAGGTGAAAACTGCATTAGTTGTCAGAAGATGAATTCATATGATTAACTGGATCTATTTACAGCCAGACCAACAAAATCAATTCACTTTTAAACAATACATATATATATGTGTGTGTGTGTATATATATATATATACACACACACACACACATACTCCCCCTGTAGGAATTGTAATCAATACTGAAAGATTTATCATATATTTTGTCAGACATTGACCTGGCAGCAGTTAACATAACTATATATATCAATATTTGTATGCTTTATTTCTGTGTAATTTACATTATCAAGGAGAAGTGCTGGAGAGTTGACAGCTAAACATCTGCCTGTTTCCATGATAGAGCAGGAAAAACTGCCCTGCATTTAAATAGGCTACCATATAGGTCAGAGAGAAGGAAGTAGAGCCCAAAATGAGAACCCAAAATTAGAGGATCTAGCTGTTTGCCAAGCCTTAATAGGTAAATGAGGGTAGGAAGAAAAGCAGGCTTGTTGTGCAAACTTAGATAAAATAATATTTTTTTTTTTAATTTGAGTGATTGTAATACACAAAAATATCACACATAGTGGGTTTAATTCTAAATTATATCAAGCCCATAATACATCACAGTGGTTACAAAACACAGCAACATTTATCAGGGATGTCATATGTATCTTATTTTCGGACGCGTTTCGCACATAGGCTTCATCAGGGGATGTGGAGACATTACATTGGTATAGTGATCTAATCAGAGAATAGAAAAGGATGAGATCAAATCACTTGAAATTAGAGTTGGTAGGTGGCTGAATAATATTTCCCAATACCTTGAACTCGGGTTGAGATATAGTGCTTAAAATGGCTAGAAGGGTACTTTTACATGTTTGTCAGTATTTCCGATGGGTAGTTGATGTACAACATTAGGGCTCATATACACTCAACCCACCAGTTATAAAGATTTATATTAAAGAATTTACAAGCGGAGTTTCTTCCAGAAAAAAGGGCTAAAGTTTTCCCTTAGATCTCCTAGAGGAATAATGGGGGACTTCTCGGAAATATAGAGGCAATGAATAATTGAAAAGAGAAAGGTCCCAGTTTGTGTAATCCTTTATCGTTGGTGGATGGTGGTATAAATGGATTGTCTGCAGCCAGTCAAGGCCCTTTCTCTCATTTACCTAGGCTACCATAAAGCACTGAAAGGTATTTGGTATATTTGTTCTAAAAGTGCAAAAAAAAAAAAAGCATTGCCCTCGGTAGACTACAGAACACCACCCCCTATGTTATGAAGATAAATTGAGCAGGAAGTGTATTGTCTGAGGGTGACAATGCTGTTCCTTTATATATACAGTACAGTGAGTGAGCATTGACCCTAAAACATATAATTGACAGATTTACTAGTTCAAAACACACATAAACTTCACAGCTTGATTTTGACATAGAACCTAAAACTTCCTGACATTGAAAAATTATTGAGGTCTTTGGTTAAGCAAGGAAGCCAGGAAACATGTATATTATGTAGGACAGAGAAGCAGCCTGTGTCTTTCTGTTTCAGTATGGGGTTTTCTTTTAACAACAAGTAGCAGGTCATAGAAAAGCTAAAAATACAATTATTTTTATCTTAATTAAAGAGAAAAAAATTGCCTTAGTTATAAATGCTGCTTTATATGGATAAAGAACAAGATTGTCATTATATCAAGGTATGCTGATGAAGTGTCTTCTATGAAGTGGGGATATGTCTCTGACATTGTCCTGCTTTTGTGACTTTTATTTAACAATTATTCAGACCACTGGTGTAACTAGCAAGGGAAGAAGCAGATGAAGGAGATGTCTCCAATACAGACTTCCCCCATTAAAATTGTGCAGAAGTGGAAAAAGGTACATTTTTTATTTCTTTCAGTGTTGGGCCCTTCTCTTCTGTGCAACCACACACTCTTATAGTCTTTGTTCTGCTTGTTGGATAATGTCACATCCACAAACTCTGTGTGCTAAACAGAGGTAAGTGACAGTGATCAGCTGCATGGAGGTTTATACATTTAGATACTGTAAGGCCTCGGCATTATACTGCATGTGGGGGGTTCATAATGCGTGCACTGCTATGGGGAAGACAATGGTCGACTCACTGCTATAGGGGGTCATGATAGTTGCACCTATCATAGAGAAGTCTATATTTTTTCATTGCAGATTTACAGAGCCGGTCACAACTTGTGTGTAAGAAATTACATGGGTGACATATGCGCATAGGTGTGACTGGTCACTTTAATTTCCTAAACTAGACTGTCATACATTGATATGAACCAGCTACAATGAAAAACAGAAATTAATTCTTTAATTGGACTGCTTGAAAGAAAACAGCTGTAACTTAATGTTTATAATATTAATGGTAGAAACCTAAAACAAAAATCACATAAAAAAATGATACCAGTGCTGTACAGTTAAATAGGGTAAACTAGGCAATGTGGTTTAAGCTCCTGGACAGCTGACTCCTGTCTGAGTATGTCATGCTTTACATATTGTCTGGTTCTATCACACGGCTTCTAGTAGGTATTGTGATTCAGGTAACACTTTTATCTTGGAATCCAACTTGGCATACTGATGCAAGTTTACTGTCTGAAACATAAAATAATTATTTCCAGTAAGAGTTCACTTGAGTGAAACTTGACCCTGTCTTCTGTGATACAAATCACTTTTCTTCACCCACAGAGAGTATAATGTTTACGCCATGCTCACTGCTTCTGCTTACTTTTCTTCCTTTTATTTGTAAGCACATGAATCCCAATATGTCCCTTGCTGACGATCAAACACATGTATGGCTCATCTATTCTTTAGCTTCCAGATGTCACCCAGCTGATATTTCACAAGACATATGGTGTAACCGAGCTTTAATACTACATCTTCTATGCACCAAGACAGCCATGTTAAGCATGAGCAAACATGGAGGCTTATATTAGCAGGAAAGTTTTATTCTTTTAGGTAGGTATTATTTAGGTTTAATACAGAAAATAATGTACTTGCATTGCTAGTCATGCTGCACAGTAAATGGCAGATGTGTTGCTGGACAACAATATTATTATTATTATTATTATTATTATTAATAAACTGTATTTTTATAGCACCAACATATTGCGCAGCGCTGTACATTAAATAGGGTTCGCATATGACAGACAGGTGCAGACAATGACACAGGAGGAGGAGAGGATCCTGCCCCAAAGAGCTTACAAGAGTTTACAAGGTAGGGAAGGAGCATACAATAGGAGGGGGATATGGATTGGTGGGAAGTAGTGAGGGTTTTAAGAGTGAGAAGAGATTTAAAAGATGGGCGCTTTAATTGAGCAGAAAGTGTGAGCAAGCCAAATGGGGCGTGAAAGACCATTCCAAAGAATCGGGGCAGCACTAGAAAAGTCATGGAGCCGTGCGTGTGATGAGGGTATAAGAGAGGACGTCATTAGTAACATTTCACTGAGATGAATTCCATGTATCACAAGGTATACTGAAACCCAGTGGCATGACACTTATAATTGACTTTGCTCAGCAACAAATAGGCATGTGATAAGCCAGGGGCTTGGGCATTTAGGATCATCAGCAATTAACAAATAATTGAGTGTAAAGTTAAAGTGCCCAAACAACAAAACTACCATAGATCTGGTTATCTGCATTATCATACCAAAAAAAGGCTGATTTACTGAAAGAGTTCATAATTGTAATTTTTTTTTAAATACACTTCAGTTATACAATTATGTAAAACATGTTTGTTCATATTAAATACCCTATTGTGTACAGATTCTTTTTACATGATTGCATAAGTGAACTAAAAATCATATAATATTCCTAACTCCTTTTAGTAAGTCAGCCTTGTTACTTTATCTTCAATGTATAGACACTTATAGTGTTTTATCATCCAGCTTGGCTTTCTCTATGTCTCTTTAGCTGTATGGGGAAGGGCAACATTACAAAAATGAAGAGGCTGTATAACCTCATAGCTTTATTTCTCAACTTGGGTGGCTATTACACCCACCAGAAGGTCAGTATTACAAAAGAAAAGGTTTCTAAATATAAGCCTTGTTAGGAGGTTATAAAATGAACAACCAGATACCTTTGTTTTCCACTTTACAAGCATCATGATAGGCTCCTATTGTTTTCAAACTTAGTTTTAGTACAGTAGCATTTGTTTTACCCAGGTCATGTTTGTTGAATTGTGAATGTTCTTTTACTTTGTGTTTCTCAGCACTAAACAACCAGCCATTACCTGGAAAAAGCTGGATCTGGACTCTTACAGCTTAGGGGGATCATTGATTTGTCATGCACAGGGTACTTCTCTGCACCAGAAACATCAATTCATTGTTTAAAAGCTATAAACTGCTCTAAGCATAGAAAAAATAATTCCTTTTTTAAGCCTGCTTCTGCATTTCCAAGAAATAATTTGGCAAAAAGAATACCGAAGGAAAATCTGCTGCTACATTTTGACAGTGTGAGATGGAAGCATTTGCGCATGCAATTCCAACTCTGGAAACTAAAACTGTAAGCCTCAAGCTTTTATCTCAGTCTGGTTGGTTGAATTGGCTGTTATATTGTTTGTGGTTTCCTGTGGACTTCTATAGCTCTAATAGAATTACATCATTTTTGGGGCCGCTACAGCCTGCTCATACTGACTTCATTATGTACAACATGACAACATTGATCGAACCGTTGATGCTTACACTGATAGATACTTAACTGCACCTAAAATGTGTAAGCTTTGTGGTTACAATGCAATACTCTAGGGATCGTTTGGGTCTAGTTTTTCAGATATTGTGCTGCATTGTCTTACTCCTCCTATGACAGTTTCAACTGATTTAATACCAATTTATATTTTGTAAGGGAGGATTGAGAGTTCCAGGTTGGGCACTGTACTAACACTAATTACATGTGTTGATACTGAGACAGCTCTGAGGGGAACCTAGAACAATTTTACTATAGTCTGGTGCAACAGTTAATCTGAAGTCTTCCAAGTACATTAGCTAACAACCGCTGCCCCCCCCCCCAAAAAAAAAAAAAAAAGAAAAGAATCCTTCCCAACCCTAAGGTCCTTGTTAACTTATGATTTCCAGAGTATCCCAATACAAACCATTACAGACTGCACTCCATTTTAGACTAATTCTAAGCGCAGTACAGAGTAACTGCCATAGAGAATTACAGTAGTCAGCATCTGCACCTCCATTTTTCTCCTTGGCACTTTCCTGTTACCAGAGGGTGGACTATGTGCTTGAAAAAGAGCACAGGCTACAATCAGGTATAGGCAGATTGCACAACAAAAAGCAGAACATTATAAAAACTTTTGTATAAGTAGGCATTTAGGGTATGTAAGGGTTTTGTGTGTAATGGCTTGATATTTTCTGCAAATCTTGCCATCATTATGTATGTTATTACTATCCTTTCATAGTGCACTTTGGAATAAAAAAATCCCCCAGGTAAATAGTTTTTTTAGTCTGGATATGTTTTGTGTTTAATTGCTTTTTTTCCTGTACTGCGATAAACACCCTAGTCGTAGCTGTCTTCCCCCATTAAAACATTTTACTTGTCTGGCTATCATATCAAACCAACAGCTTTATTATTTTCTGAGACACAGTGGGTCTTACATATATATTCCATATTTTCTTATTATGGGTCAGTAAATTAGACAGTATTCAAGTGAGGGCCAGCAGACAACTATTAGTTCCTGCAATGGCATCCACCACATGTTTACTTTAAGTGAGATTTAGCATTATCTCTGTAGGCAGACACCTGTATGTGAGCTGAGTCATTATCACAGCTCATTGGAAAAAAAGTCCCAGAGATAAAAGCTCACTGCATTCATTTCCACATGGTCACCATTGTAGGTTTGTTAAATATAGCAATAACGTGGGTAAGACTCAGCACTGAAATTTTATTTGTGGTTTTACTGCTTTGTGTAATGCATTTATATAATACTGTTTTTTTGTAGACACCTTTTCAGACATATTCCTCCTAATCATTTCTTGCTACACTAGGAAGAAGTAATTGTCTGCATGCATTTGAAACCTGTCAAATATCAAAGATGTTATACCTTCCATGGCTTTCTATGTACATACAAGAGCAAAAATCTATCAGTAGGTGCCAGCAATAACTTCCATTCCAAAAAAGAGTGTTTCTGACAAAAGTTATAAACAGTTGACTCCTTGCACCAAAAAGGAAATTATGACTGTTTTTAGGAGTACAATATTATTATTGTTATCTGGGAATACAATGTAGACAGGCTTGTCTACTCCCCCCCCCAATTTAAAGTATGTGGGGCATTAAAGAAGCTGGGAAAAGGTGAGTATATCTTTTTTTTCTCTTTATAATTCCCTCATGTGCTGTTTTATTTTGTTTACTAGCATTTTAGAGAGGATCAACATAAACAGCAGACTTGATACATTCTTGCAAGGTCAGCTTTAAAGCTGAATGGAGCTCAATAATGAAGATTTTCTATATGTTATATATATTATATGGACAATTTAGAAATGTTAATTGTGCTAAAGCAGTACCATGGCAAATGTACATTGAGTCTTGAATTCTTCCTGAAAAAACAGCAATGCATTTTCTAGTACCCGAGGGCCCCACATTACCTTTGTACCTACAGCCCTTTGGCTTCATATCTGTAATCTGAGTAGTTAGTAGAATTAACTAGTAGTTAATGTACCTACTACTAGTCTCAGGGATCTTGGATCAAAATTTGGTGATACCTTGGTGATGCCTTCTGTTCTTTAAAAGGCTGTGACATGAGGTAGCAAAATTCTGTCTCTTCCAAAATGGCCATTGACCATGCCCTTGACCATATACTATACCAAGACCATGCAAGACATGTCATGCCTAAAATTAGGGAAACCACTGGCAATAAAGAGATTAGTCTCTTGTACTATAGCTACTTTTTTATAGATTTATAGATCCTCTTTAAAAATATTGGGGTTTATTTAAAAAAGTAGAAACAGTAACTTAGTAACAGTAAGGTAAATACTCACCTTTCCAGATGAATTTTGGTAAATACGGTTAAGCTGTGTTCACTTTAAATGCCACATCATATTTCTACAAATAATCCAAAATCCTTCGTACTTGACTATTAATTCAAAGTAAACACAGCTTTACCTTATCTGCAACAATCACTTTCATATGTGAACAGTCGCTACTCATTTTGGTAATTTAGTCCCAAATTGATCACAACTCACATGCTAAGATTACTTAAGAACACACAACTTTCCTGGTCTCCATAGTTGTTTCAGCCCAGTTACTGCAATACTGAATTTAAAGGTTCAGCATGCCATCTAAGCAATTATTGTTTTTCAGTGACAGGGCCACTTTAAGGTCAGAGGTTCTTATTTCACTAGCTATATTTTTGTTCAGAGTCAGTAATTCACTATGTAGTAAAGCAAGAATAAGAATGTTGGCCTTGCAATCTGCAACTTTTAATACAAGACAGCATTGTTTTCTTCTATATCTCTGCCACAGAGGTAAGCTTTAAAAGATAAAGAATGATTTGCTCCAAAACAATGTACAGTGGTGCTTGAAAGTTTGTGAACCCTTTAGAATTTTTTTATGAATGCGACCTAAAACAGCATCAGATTTTCCAAGAAGATTTTTCAGAGGTCCATTAGGCAGATGAAGAAAACCTAGTAAATCAAATTTTGAATTCATTTTAAAAATGAAATGATCCAATATTTTATCTGCATGTGGCAAAAGTAAGTGAATCATGCTTGCTGTAACTATTGATCAGTCCTGCCTATAGAATTTTAGTCCATTCCTCCATACAGAACAGCATCAGCTCTTAGATGCTCTTAGTTGAACTAATGTTTTTTCCACAACTGTCTCCTGAGATTCAGTTCATGGATAGATGTCTTGACATTTCCCTTTAGATTTCTATGGTGTAGTTCAGAATTCATTGTTCCATCAATGATGGCAAGCTGCCCAGGCCCCAATGCAGCAAAACAGGCCCAAACCAGAACACCAAGATTTATTTTGGCTTCATTTATCCACAAAACGTTCTTCCAGCATTCCTCCGGTTTGTTCCTATGATCTTTAGCTAATTGAAGATGACCAGCAATATTTTTGGGGAAGAGCAGTGGCTCTTTACTTGTGCCCCTGCCATACACACCAATATGATACAGACCTTAAGTAGCTTAGAAGTTATCCTGGGTTACTTTGTAACCTTTAAGACTATCACATGCTTTGTAGGTAACAATTGTTTTGAAATTTCTTCATTTGTACATAATCAGTCTGACTGTTGATTGGTGGAGTCCAAACTCATTAGAGATGCTCACGTAACCTTTTCCAGCCCTATGGGCACCAACAACTCTTCTGAGTTCCTCAGACACCTCCTTTGTTTGAGCCATGATATATCCACAAGTGTGGTATGTGTGCTCAGCTGGGTTTTTTTCGTTTAACTAGGATTTGTTTATCTACATTTTGGACTTGTGTGAAAATCAAATGTTTTAGGTTACATTTGTATAAAAGTATTGATTTTCAAACTTTCAAGCACCACTTAATTATTTACTATTAATGTTTGTGTCCTATTTGATATTTGGTCAAATCCAGCACTACATTTTATTAATTGTTAGTACTCAATGATACAAAACCCAGTAGCAATATCGTGTCACAAGCATATATTTTGGATTCCTTGCATCTGGCATCTATCAGGGGCACAACGTATTAAAAGGAAAAGGCTATAACTGTTCTAATCCCAACAAGCCATTATGATTTTCTGATCCACATTGTAGACGTCTGACACAAACCTCTTGTCTCTTAATATAGACATTTTCTGTTTGCAAAATCCGCTGAAATGGAATAAAGATGTATGATTTGTGTTAAAACATATGTACTTTCCAAGTAGGCCAGTCTTATCAAGTTACTGTAGAATGTGTGAACTGATGGAAAATAGGACACAAAGACAGCTAGAAAGGAAGAGGCTTGTGGATCAGTTAATAAAAAGCAATCATTCATCCCCTACTGAGCTCACCAGCAGAGAAGACTACCAAATAATATCCAAATCATCCAAATTGCCTATTTTAGTGATGTATTTTAGAGAATGCATCATCCAAATTACCTATTTCAGAGAAGCAGTCTCTGACGCATTTGTCCCTGTCTTGATACCCCCTGCAAATTCTTTGGTAAAAAGGTATCTACAGACCTGGAGGTAAATGCTTTACAGTGGTAGTAATTGGCCTTCCAGAAATTCATTTTGGCAGGCATGCTGGCCATTATTACAGTAGCCCATTTACCTAGGGATATTTGAAATGCAGAAAGATTAAAAATATATATATATATATATATATATATATATATTCATGCCAAAAACTAATTTTATATAACTAGTGGGCTGATTTGTAATAAAGTAGGACATGCTGTTATAAATATTTTTTTAACTTTCTGCACAAAGGATTATCAAAGCATTATTGTGGTTTTTCCGTGTGTCATGTGAAAGGCAGATATATCTACTTTTCTACTTTCTAGGTCTCTGACACAGAATGATTTACATCAATCAACTTGGTAAATAAAAGAGAGGCTTTAAGTGTGATCTCTGACCTGTCTAGATGGCCGCACAATAGCTTTGTTTTTGGACATGTGTTACTATAAATTATTTGTATGTTATTGCTTGCTTATAAAAAAACATTATTTTAAATTACAAAGCTTTCCTCACCTTTAATTCTATTTCTGATTGGAAAAGTGACAAGGTAAAACTTTGAAAATGTTTTTGCACTTAAATGTTACATGCTTGGCACATTCCTCTCATTGATGCTGGCTTTTGACACTGGGCTGGGAGGGGATGATATCTATTATAATTTACGTGCTCCTATATATTAAATTTACTATTTATGTTGGTGGAGGACCTGGACCAGTTCAATTGAGATGCCTCCAACCAAGGCTATGTACACACATTAGATGATTCTTGTCCAATAATTGCCTCAGAGCTGGTATCAGACGAGAATCTGACATGTGTACGCCAATCTGTCATCGCCCTGGACGATCTGCGAAAGACGGCGGTCGTAATGAAAGTGAAGGTGATAGAGCGCAGCAGGGTGCCACTTCATCGTTCTCCCCCTCCCCCCTCCATAGAGCAGAACGGTGCTGTATGTACAGAGCTCATTCATGCATCGTGAAGTCTTTTGTCGTTGGAAAGGATCATAAAGGATCCTTTCCAAGAACTGATATTGCACATGTGTACTCAGTCCCATTGCTGCTAATTTACCAGAAGTGACAATGCTGATTCAATGTCCAGTGAGCAAGCTAGAAAGGTGACAAAGCAAACTGAATTGCTGCATCATCAAAAGAATGTCAACTAGTTGGCTATGCAGTGTAGCAGAGGTTTGTCAATCACAAGGCTGGCTGAAAGGGATTACAAATCTTTTGGCAAACAGTAAATAAATGTATTTTACCTGTGTACTTAGTTGTTTGCCCGGAATATTGCCATGCTTGTCTGGCATTTCTTGTCTATTATTGTATTTACCAGTGTTAAAATAAGAGCTCTTTTAACCATGATTGGTATCCAAACTGACCTTGTAACATAAACATTATATACCTCTGCATAAACAGAACAGTATGTGATTTCAGAAAAAAAAATGAGTCTATTTGTTCTATTCATCAAAGTTGTGCAAGTCTTAAATCCTTAAATGCAATAAGTCTTCCTTTTTGTTGTATATTTATGTGCCCGGGCCCAATGGGGAAGATTGGCTTAGACACAACCAGTCTTCCATCTTCCAAGGATCCATTCAAAAAAAAAAAAAAAAAAGTACTTGCAATTATTTTACTGCTGTCATAGATTGTGTATTATTAGAAACAGAGAATGAGTATAAAATTTTGGAAATTATGGGACAAGATAGGAAAATAATATCCTATAATAATATACTCTCATGCTTTGTAGTGCCCCCTTTAACTTTTCTACCCTGGCATTCCATTATAATTGACAACAGAGCTAATTTTTGATAATGCAGCACACCCCAATTCACAATGGGCCTGATTTAATAAAGCTTCCCAAGACTGGAGAAGAAGACTATCATGGGTGAACCTGTGGGATTTCTAAAAATCATTTGCTTTTAGTCTGCAATCGTTTTTAATCCTGGACCAGATCCATTCCAGGTTTGCTGACTCACCCAAGTTCTCACATGATATCTTCTCCAGTCTTTTTTATTATTATTAATATTATTAATAATTTTAGTATTAATAAACAGAATTAAATAGAGGTTGCAATTGACAGACAGATACAGACTCACATAGGAGTTCAACAGCTTTAATAAATCAGACCCAATGTGTTACAGTGTTTTTACTGCACTTTACTGTAATACATTAGTGTAGATTGATAACAGTTGTATGCATTGTTTGATAAGAGTTCGGCCTATTGTTTTAATTTCAGGTCATCTCTGGCATATTGAAGATGAGAAATAGCTGTTCACACAGTAACAAAAATACAAAAATTTTCACGTTTCATGTTTTGACAAAGAAACGAGGAGATAATAAAAAGGAAAAGTTGTAGTTTGTCATTATACTTATCTTTGTTATAAGGCACAGTCAGATATCTGATTTTTCCTTTACTCAATAATTTTATGCTCCTATTCTTTTTAAAGTTTAGCACAGCTTTGGCCTCTGATTGCCAGTAGTTTTCTTTGTGTCCCCACTAACTTACATCCAAGTGAAGCAATAATTCATCCTGAAGGAGCCATTACTTAATCAATGATGGGTTAAGGATAAACTGTGTGGAGATGCTAGATTGTATATATTAATGTATGGACAACCTAAATTATTAAACCTCTTACATAACAAGATTTTATTTTCACTTAAGAGATAGTTTTGAAATGACCGTCAATAAATGTACAGTAAATGTAGCTGTTTGTCCTTGACAATACTTGCCTGTAATTTTTGTCCACATCTGAAACATATTTTTGTCTCGGCACCCTCCTGAACCTTCTGCTGTGAATTTTCATGGTGTGTTCATTTTTCTCAGAAAGAGGCTGTTGATTTGATTCATGACCGTGCTTAAAGGTGCTACTAATCGAGTGCATTATATTGTACCCCTTACTGCTACGTATTGGAAGGAGTTTTATTTCTAAAATGTACGGTTTAAAAAACAACAAGGTGCTTTGTAGCAATTTAGATCGAATACAGCCATATTAGCCCCTTCCCACTAGTCAACATATTTATTAGAGAGTTAAAGGAAAGTTTTATTAAGCAAAATGCTTTTGCAATAATGTAACAAACAAAGAGGCTTCCGCATGGACTAATTTGTGCCAATAATTTGTGGACACAACCAAGAACTTTACAGGGACCATGATTTACATATTTGTGTCCTCTCTGATTAGTAGGGCCAGTATCTTGAGTAGATACTGATGCCTGAACAAAATGGAACTTTATTTTATATAGATTTGGTTTGCCATTCTTTACCCAGTCAACATGACTGTTACTGCTAACTGGTAACCAGTTCTTCATTATTTGGCCAGATAAAAAAAAAAATAATAAAATGAAACCTTAGCAAAATGGGGGCACATAATCCATATAAACAACCACCACACTAGAGCCTAATACAGTTTAATATTAGAGTTTCAAATGTTTTATTAAAAGAAAAAAAGCAGAACCAAAAATGTAGGACATACAACAAAGAGGACCCATGGAACATTTGATAATAGCATGTCATTGGCATCTGATTTTATTCCCTAATGTTTTGCTTTCAAAGAGCTGGCCTTGTTTGGTTGTTTTACATTAGAAGTATATAAACCCAGCTACTGGCAGTTTTTGGCTAGCATTCGGATTATCTGTTCCTTTATGTTCACACAACTGTAAGTCACTGGCAGCACAACAATGTATTCCATGTAATATTGTAAAATCTTTTATGCCTTTTCTTACTTATTAAGAAAAGAATGTTGAAAGAATGTACTGTACAAGACATGGGCATGGACATACTGCAAATCATTTTTCTTTGACTTGCATTCATTGAGTTACATAATACATCATTCTGAATGGTTGAGTTTTCCCCACAGCATACCACAAATAAATAGGATGATATTGCTGTATGAGGATTTAACCACATTATTCTCAGGATTCAATCTTTAAACAACATTTATTGACTATATACACATTCCTCTGGGCACATCATTAGGGATACAGATTTATTGTTGTTCATAAAATCTATAACCTTTGAAGTACTCTTCCCTTGCAAACCGCAAGCCTTACTGTATCTAAATCAAAGCTGGATGTGTTGCCTCTTTTAAACAGCTGCAGCTAGAAGGCATATAGCAGCGGCCAGGCTGTTATTGTTCTTACATTGCTTCCCGCACTGGCTGAAGATATATGGAGCTTGTGTTGCTACAAATATTGACTGCTGCTGGGAAAAATTATGTCCTTCTATACCTTGGCGGAGTCCATAATAGAGCTTTTAGTGATGTCTCCAGTGAGCAAAGATCACAAGAAAACTTTTCAGACTTAAAATCAACATGTGGGGCAACTTGTGTGCCTACTCTATGACTTATTTGCATTGAGAATGGTAATTCCATGAAAGCTGCAGTCGCAGTTTCTATCCTCAGTGGTATGCACTTTGGAAAAGGTGGTGGATGGTTGGCCATACTGGCATGGAAACCAAGTTTTTTGCTGTTTGCAGCCAGCCAACACTTATGAAAGCAGCCTCATCAGTTTGTAAGCTCTTCGGGGCAGGGTCCTTGCCTCCTGTCACTGTCTGTATTCATCTGACATTTGCAACTCCTTTTTAATATACAGCGCTGTGTAATATGTTGGAGCTATAAAAATCCTGTTTATTAATATTAATAATAAAAATAATCAGTTGTTTAAATATAACATTAGCTTATATGATACATTTTAGGTATTTTATAGATTTTTTTATTGATTACATTACCAACAAAAAAATAAAAATAAATATAAAACAGAAACTTTCTAAACCTAATACTTTCTCAGTGCAGTTTTTACAATTTATTATAAGAATTTTGCCCTGTTGTGCCCCTAATCCATGGTATGCTTTGTATATCAATCTCATACCACCACCCAGCTGTTTCCATGCAGTCCCAGGGGAATGGCGTACAAAATGTGTTTTGTTTTAGGCATCAATTGAATGGGACTGTAAAAGGGTTAAAACTGTTACCCTTTTCTGAAAAGAAAATGCTGCTTTAAGTTTATTCCAGTTCTCTTCTCATAACCAGAAGCCTGGACCTTTGCTGAAAAAATAATTGGTTATGGTTAAATGTTAGCATGGACCAGGAATGGTAAGTATTTGCTCTGCTTACTCTTTAGTTGTTATTCCCAGCAGGCTAGGTCTTTTTTAAACTATTGCTGTAGGTTTCTCCTTATCTATGGGCACTTTTTTTACAACATTAAGATATGCCCGATTGCAAATACCTTAAATATCTAGTAACAGTTTTACCTAATGCAGTCACTTGCCTGGAAGAGTGAAAAATAAATAAAACACTGAATATTTTGAACTGGTTGTTCACATGATAAGCCTGTGCAGATATTATTATATCCAGGCCTTGAAATGTGAGGTAATGTGAATACAAGCATAATAAAGGGCAGTGACCATGTGACCTGAGCTGGAGCTATTTAACAGATGATTCTTGTTACACCAAATTTCAGCTAATGTGCCTTCAAAGGTTTAGGTGCACTGAAATTGTATCCCTGATATAATTTTTCAAAGAGGTCATTTTCAGATACCCCACAAAGATAAAAATGTCAATTGTTTTCATCAGCCTAATTTAGTAGTCGTATTTATATATAATAATACTTTAAACACTGCCCTCTTTAAAGATTCTAAGCATTTGCATCTGTTTCCTTTCTCTTTCCACACAATATTACAAATAAGCTTTGTGTTTTAAAATGACTATTTCTATTTTTTATTATTCTATACAAAAATACACATTAATACATACAACAGGACTGATTTTATACAGTTCCTCAAGGCTGGAGAAGATACACTTTCATCGGTGAACCTGGGTGATCCAGCAAACCTAGTATGGATCTGGTCCAGGATTGTAAACATTTGCTAACAAATTGAAAATGCCTTTTAATAAATCCATTCCAGGCTTGTTGGATTACCCAGGTTCACTGAAGAACATGTTTTCTCTCCAGCCTTGAATTGCTTTAATAAATCTGGCCCAACGTATTTGTGTATATAGGTTTGTTATTCAATATGATATTTGGGTCAATCATTTTTTAATCTTAGTGCCCAGCTGGCAGCCCAGGGGACCAGACAGCTTTCCTGCTACCTGTATAGCTCTTGGTAGTGGGGGTAATTAACTGAATGCCAGGGTAGGCATATGACATTCCAAGGAAGATAATTTGTTTGAAAAAAAAGATCTTTGACCTCCCTTGAGCTGATCATTGGCCAAGTCTTTGCCATTTTTGCTATTCTTTTATCCATTTGATTGATAGTTTTCTTTCACATCTTTCAGGTTTTGCTTGCCATTTTAAAGCGTTTTGAGATAATTTTTGCTGAACATATATATATTTGTATTGGACATTTTTGGTGGATCACCACGTACCTATCTGGCACTAATTAAATTCTGTACTTTTATTATTTAATGATATATTTTAAAGTTCAAGTGTAAATAAAGTCTTAATAACTGTAGAATATTCAGTGATACAGGTAAAGAAATTCTTTGTGCTACTGGTAAAGTATGTCAGTTAACAAGAAACAAAATTAAAACATGATTACAAGTGTGCTAAACAAATTCTGTTCGCTTTATTTTACCTAAGAACCAGTGTTAAAGCAATGCTCAGCTTCCTGATAACAATGAGCAGAACCCAAAGATTCCCATATATTTGAAAAAAATTTACCTTTAGAGGTAAATTCTTAGGACAATATTACTATTTTACTTCTTGGAAAGACACGTCAAAGCACATTTAATATAGTATTCATTATAACTATTATTTAACCAATTAACAACAGTTAAATGACACTGTGAAATGGGTAACAACTACAGTTAGTTTAAAATACAAGAACACAATAATTTACATTTTGTTTAATAGCTTTTAAACATTATGTTTAATAACAAAATCCTTGGAGCTTTGTATAGTCAAACAGTTCAACTGGCACAATATTCAGGGAGTCAGGTTGTTAGTAACTGGTGGAAGGCCAGACAATCATCTGTTCCATGGAGTCATCCACTCTCACTGTTTTACCAAGATACAAACAAGTAATCATGGTTACAGAAGTGAATATGTAATTCACAGTTCTTCCAATGCATTTAGATTGTTGCTGTTAGTAACCTTACCTTTTTGTCCTTCATACAGAGGTTATGTAGTTTTTCTATGATTCTGCGAAAAACCTATAAAGTTTGACCGGCCTTGAAAGTGAAAAAAGCTTTTGTAGTTGTTTTTTTAATATGAAATTACCTAGCAAGGACAATTTAACAATACTCAGAATCATTGTGACTAAACCAGGCAAGGTAAATGCATTTCAGACATATAATGTGCAGAGTTGTCTTTTGCTGTTAGATTCGTTATTTGTGAATATGTATATATATATATATATTTATTTATTTTTTACACATATATACACAATAATATATATAATATATTATTTAAATATATATATATATATATATAATATATTATTACACAGTATTTATATACGTTGTATTTCATGTCACTAGCTGCCTCTCAAAGGGGCTCACAATTCAATGTCCCTACTATAGTCATATGTCTTTAATACAGTCTAAAGTCAATTTTGGAGGCAAGCCAAATACCCTAACTGCATGTTTTTTGAATCCTTCCCTATATAAGCTAAGTTACTAAAATAATACAATAATTTTGTGACAGTTCAGCACAGCAGGGTTTAAGAATTATTGTCTGCTTTGTGTCTGTGGACTCTCATGACGTCTGTACACCCTAGACCAGCCATTCTCAACTAGGGTCCTTTGGAACCCTCAGGTTGTTCCTGAGGTTGCTAGGGGTGCCTTGAGTTGAATGACCTTCTATTGGATGGTGACTGACTGGTTTGGGTCCAACACCACTTGGCAGAGCCAGTGGCATGCAGAGTTTCTTTTTAGCTGTCTGTAAAGATGGCATTATGAACCAATTGGTTCACTTAATGACCACCAATGAAAGTTACATTTTTTTTTACTGACCACCTTATATTACTTTTTCAGGGGTTCCCTAAGATCAAAGATAAAAACATTGCGCTTTATAGCTGCAAGAAATGGAATCATACTCCGTTATTCTTGTGATAGACCCAGGGATTTAAGCAGACCTACTACTAAGAGACCACAGAAGCTTCCATTGACTAACTTCTTGTAAAGAATTCCTATTTTCTGGATCTTACTTCTCGTTTTAGTAGTTTCAGTCAAACTCCTGAACAGACATGCAGAAAACTGTTTGGCAAGTTTTGTGGCTATTACCTGAACTGCATCCTCATTCTCTGGCAGAGATTCAAAGGTATTAAAGGCAGAGGATTAGATCGCTAACCAGGCAAGCAGTATTGTATGTGGTTCACTTTAATGAATGAGGGATAATGAGGTATGTGCGCATATGAAGTGAGCCTTTGCATTCCTCAAATACATAAACATATCAATATCTTTAAAATCCACTCCATCAGTTGTTCCAACTGCGCTCCATTTTTACATATTGTCCAGCCTTGACTTCTTGATAATAATCGAAAGCTAAGATGTCAACTCCAACACTATCTACTCCTCTTGCTGCTGACATATGAGGAGAGCAGTGCCTACCTGAGGCTGAGGTGTCTTTCATGTGTGGTAACCCTGGGTTCACTTTCTGCACGCCATATTGGAGGCACACAATCATAAAATACCAGGGTCTTATTGGGGGATTGTGGAGGCGGGGAGGGCGATAGTGGTGTTAGTCTAGGGCAGAATTTTTGTTCGCTATGAAAAGTTCATATATTATTTTTTTAACATGGTAATATAGGGGAAATAAAAGATATTGATGATATTTGTTATTAGGGGTATATGATAGTTGCATTACTATATGGGGGGATTATGATGCTTACATTTCACATATTCAATAAAATTAGTGTAACTATAAAAGTGAGTGGTCAAATAGGGTGCCAAGTAGGGGCATCATCACTCAGCAGTGACTTTGCCACCTCAACTCCTAAATACCGCCCTGGTGTGTAGTCACTTTTGAAACAAAAATAAATTTACTTGGATATCCACACTTTTTTTTAAAAGAAATACATACAATTATCTAATAGTGTCTTTGCATAAGTTTCCTTGAGTGGAAGAATAATTGTACTGACATCAAGCTAAGCTTGAATCATTCTTTCCAACAGCCAGGCAGGAATATTGATATTTTTGGGGGAATTTGTTTTTAGTGCAAGGTAGGATAATGGAGACCCAGAGTTAGAAAAGGGAAGTATTGCATTTTGTTTCTACGTTTCATCTAGCAGTCTAGTCCTCCTCAGTCAGCAGAACCATGGTAGTTTCTCCTCCGGAGGTGTCACTGTATTTGAGATATGACTTCTCCTCTAAAGCAGTCTTGTGTGAAGGCATTCAGCCACGATGAATAGCTTCTCCCTAATGGCTGGGTGATTTCATACAGCTAATATGGAATTACTGAGTCATGCAGGGTCTCTTATAGCTAAATAGTATCTCATATTATGGTGAAAAAGACATATATATCTGTAAATCTCACAAAGGTAGATTATTCTTATGCTGACAAAAACTGACACCTCTCAACACTTTCACAGATGAAAACTATTTTACCTTATCAACAATTAAAAGAAAAAGACATTTTTCTTTTATGTAGGGTAAAGACTTGAAAGAAATCTGTAAGGAGAGAAATATGAAAGCTACCATTGCTGAATTAATTTTTAAGATGCAGGATGCAAGTGATGGCATTCTAATTCTTGTTTTACTATTCTGTGTTACTAACCCTATATTATTATAATATGAATCAAAGAATAAGCATGACCGTCCCTGAGCACAAAAGTAAATCAGAAATAGCAGGTTTCATATGATTACATTTTTCCCATGGTGGAAGGAATAATTAATAAAAGCTCTTCTGTGCATAATGAGTCCATGCACATTTTGTCACTTGATTAATATCCCCTGTGTTGCCTGATTACTATTAGCAATCCTCAGATCTGCCTTACTGTCTGTATTTGTCTGTCATTTGCAACCCCTATTTAATGAACAACGCTGTGTAATATGTTGGCGCTAAATAAATACTGTTTAATAATAATAATTGGCTTGTTGTACCTTGAACTGTTTCTCAATTATTTTTCAAGATATTCTTGGTTAACAAGCAACCAAGAGCAAGCACATGAATATTGAAAAAATGTTTCCACAGTTACAGGTATCTTCTTGTTTATAACCCTTTTGTTTGTGTATTTTGTGAGGCTCAAAAATTGTGAAATCTGTGTGCTTTTTGAGTTAAAAAATGTAGAAGACTTTCTGGGTAGGAGAGTTTCCACTGACTGTTTTCAGTGAGATATGAATAAGTTTTATGTTGGTATGGTCTATGCAACATTCCAAATCTTTATTTACTAACACCTTCCAAATTACTTAAACCTTCCAAAGGACATTATTGAAGGATAGAAAAGTTAATTTGTCATCTTCACTTCAATTGTTCTGTGCTGCATTATCTGCAGATACTAGTTTAGAAGGTATGTTTTTTTTTCCTTTAAGTAGCATTGCTCACATGCTTACCCATGACATACGCACTTTCCGCACTGACAATTAGAAAATTAGCCAAAAAAATACTCCTTGCGTGTTTTTTTTTTAGCACAAGCATGTTTCAGTTTGTGTAAGTATGCTTTAAACAAACTGGCAATCGATGCCCTACTACTTCGACAAATAAAAATGTGCAGTGCTCAGATTCCATCTTTACCAGGTTCCAGTTGTGGTCTCCCACTCACTTTCAGATATTGCAGCCTCTGATTGGGGCTCCTACCTGCTGCTACACATGTGCATCAGCTCCCCAGGATACAAGAAAATGGTATTACATTACATTTATTGTGGTTGCAATTTAAAGTGCCCAGGGTTTACATTTTATGCCCCAGGTATTTACTAACTGTTGTCATAATCTGTCAAATTGACGTAGGTTCTCATTGCCCGGATGACAATGGCACCCCCCTAATTCATGTAGGAATGTCACAGGAAATAAGGAGAAATTTTGTCCAGTGGATTCACAGACAAAACGATCTTTTTTTGTTCTTCTATTCTTGTCTCTAATATACACTAGGGTCTTGTTATTGATTGAAAAGAAGTTCCCCATACAACAATCTTCCTGACGTGTGAAAAAAATGATTTATCTATCATCATCCATAGCAAATTTTTCAGGGCAGGATTTTAGAACAAAGTATCGAACAAGGAGCATGATTGGTTATTATTCTGACACTGGTAAATAAATCCCACTTTACCCCATCAGCTAGAAAGCTATGGTCTGGATTAGTAGAATAATTCCATCCAATGGGACCCTCTTTTGCCAAAGAAGACCCTTACTATTGGGGTCACATTTTTCTAAAACTTTATAAGCCCTTAATAGGTAACAATTAAAAGTGTGAGAAAAACAGAGATAAACACATGTAGGTCTCAAATATTCATGCAGTTGGTGGTCTGGGTAGTAAATATATGTGCTTAAAAACCACAGACTTATTTCCTTTCTGTTGATGTTGTCTTAGTTGTTAACTCCTCCTATCTACCATTCACTTAACTTTTCTGTTAAGCAGGTGAAGAATAGGTCAATGCTGATTGCACAGCAATTTTCTGGAACAGACGATCAGCCGTCTGTGCTGATCAACTGGGCTTTCACCCCACATGGCAGCATCAATACGTTTTACACACAACATGAAAGTGGCCTGCAGTTTACTAATCAGAGCATTTTCTGAAAGCCGTGTAATCCTTTTATTCATAGCTCAGCCTGAAGTACAAAGGTGAAATCTGCAATTGATGTAGGAGCTAACAGGATGAAATGGTTAAGGAAATGGTAATGGCTCATATGTTTACCTTCTCTCAAACATGGAGGCCCTGTCAAGGTATAATGGAGTGCATACATGACTTGAAGCAAAAACCATGTCAGACTGAGGTGCTCCTTCTTCCCCTCATTTTGTATACCACATCTGTGAAATAAAACAGTGTTTTGTTATAATGCTACAGAGTTGTTAGCTGGAACTCTCTTCAAACAAATGCAAAGGCTTTGTGAACATGCATAAGAAAAAAGATAAACAGCAGGGCTGCCTTAATGGGTCAGACAGTGAGAGTATAAAGGATACACAGTAATGCTTTATTTGTCTTAGCTTAAGTGCAATTGAAGTTCTTAAACAAGAGACAATTTCCTCTTTGTTTCCGGAATTCACATGGTGGCTTTATCATTTCAGTAACTTGTAGCAGTCATGTAGACTGGGTTGGATCGCTTGCCAATTTATCATTAGTAGCCTTTAATTTTGCAGCCGCAGAAATTTGTGGCTTTTTTTTTCCAGCTGTCTTTGCTGGTGCTGGAATCTTGTATCTTTAAACATTTGATTAAAAAGCCAGTAAAAAATAACATTTTTTTATATGAAAGAACAATAAAAATGTGTAAAGATATATCTGTAAATGTTGAAAGAGTGTATGAAATATATTTCAATGAGGGATTGACCTTGCAAAGCCAAATAGAGGTTATTGTTAATCTAAATGAATTGTCTGGTAATAATTGCATTTTCATTTACCTTGCAATATACATAGACTTATGACATTACTCCAGGTAACATTTATTTTTTATATTTTCATTTGATTTACCTTGCATTGGTTGTGTACATTTACACAGTCAGCTTTATTGACTCAAGCACCCCACACTGCGTAGGAAGTAAGCTGACTGTTTTGTTTCCAGGTCTGCCTTATTCCTACAGAGGAGAACTTACTAACGCTTTATCCACTGAGCAGATAGAAGGTGGAGAGCTAAAGCTGAGCCAGGAAATTGGGTGTCACCCACCTCCCTGTGCATGAGGCAGAGAAACCATAGGATTGTTAATATTTTTCTTTAATTAGAATTACTAAACAAAAAACATACAATTGCACACAAGGTACACTTAGGCTATGTACACACATCAGATGATTCTCGTCCGATAATCACCTCAAAGCTGATATTGGACGAGAATCTGGCGTGTGTACAGCACTCGACGTCTGTTCCATTGTCCGTCCTGGCAGATCCACAAACTGCGAATGATCGTAATTAAAGTGAAGGGAAGAGAGCGCAGCAGGGTGCCGCTCCGTCGTTCTTGCCCTCCCCTATCCATAAAGCAGAACAGCCCTGTATGTACAGAGCTTGTTCATGGATCATTCAGTCTTTTGTCTATAGAAAGGATTGTGAACATCAACTATTACATGTGTGTACCCAGCTAAATGATCATAAAAACCGCCAACTCTTAATTCTAATGTACTGTAAAAGTTAAAAAAAAAAACATAATTTAAATAATAAAGTATTGTACCCACTGTCTTAATATTATAAACAATAATAAAAAAAAACTCTTCAAGACAGATCCTTAATAGTGCTTCCAATATACTCTCAAAGGAATCTGAAAAAAAACAATAGTGCTCAAAATTGTAAAAACATTAAAGCAATTGTTTTGGTTATGCAGAAAAGAGTAATATATAGTGATAAATTAGTCTTTAAAACAAATCCCCAACAGTGCTTCCATTTTTCCATTTGCAATATCCTCACGTAAATGTACAACTCACCAAATGCAGTGAACTGCAAGAATTCTTGGTAATAAAAAGTTTGGGACTGTCTGATAAAACGGCCCTGCTTGAAGATAATCAACAGTGTCTGAAGTTTTCAACTGGATCTTGAGGGTATCGAGATGTACAGCTTCCAATATCTTTAAACTATACTGATCCAGACTTAGGATGGTTTGAACAAAATTACTAATGCTTTGGCCAGTAAAAATGTCTATGGCCCCTATTTACCTGTAGTTCTTTAACATTTAGCTGGTGTGTATAGTTTACAGCACATATTGCTGCAGCTGAAGCAGTGTATTAAGCAATCTCTGACTCTATATGTATAATTATTTAAAAAATAGAGTATAAATCATATATAATTTTCAGATCTACCGGTATATCTATAAAATCCCCCAATTTTCTTACCACAAGATGGTTAGGGTGTAATTCATAATTTATTTAGAGAATCTATGGATGTTTTCATATCTGCCGGTTGTTTTCTCTTTCTCTTGTTTTCTCTTATTTCTAAACATCGAGAACTTTCAGGTTGCTGAGCAGTAATACTCTAGTTGCTAGATTTTCTATTTACTTTCTGACTTAAAATGTGGTAAGCATGGCATGAAGGTATGAATGTGTATTTGTATACTATAAGTGCAAATATCATAGGTGCACTATGCCAGCAGTAAACTATCACTGTAAATACTTTAAAAGTTTACCAGCTGTAAAATTCTTAAAGTTCCTCACTTTGTACAACGTAGGTTCTTCTTTCTCTTGAAATTCCTTATCCAGGATTCACCTAAAGCCTTTGTTTTCTTGATGTACAAAAGTATTCCTTCATCTTATATTTCTCCTGGAAGTACAGGAAAAAACATACCTAGTTACAGAACCAGATTATTCATTGCAGGAGTTCATCTGCCACAGAATGATACCTTTACCTCTTTCTGGTAGTCCGAGACAAATATAGAAAATATGGTTGTTGGCCTTCTTGTTTTCAGTGCCTCCCCATCACATGGAAATATAACTGTCTTCAGTTGCATAGCCCAAGGAGCCGAAGTCTTCAAGCATGCAGTGACAGTTACACACAGTGAAAGGTCCCCTGGTGAAAGCTGAATCACATTTTGTTTTGTAGTTTTTTTACAAATGGTTTTTTTATGGTCAGTACTTTAAAAATATTATTGAAAATAAAAACAGTGAAACAAGCATAATCAATCACAAAGAAAGAAAATATTACTATTAGTACATATACACTCAATGGGTACTTTATTAAGTACACCTAGCTAGTTCTTGGTTGAGCCAATCCACATCAATGATACAAATCTTACACCACATTGTAAAGTTGCTCATTGGATTGAGATCTGGCACTGTGGAGGCCATTAGAATATATTAATCTCATTGTCATGTTCTAGAAACTAGTTTGAGACAACTTGAGCTTTATGACATGGCACGTTACACTGCTGGTACCGGTAGTACCCATCAGAAGTTGGGTACATTGTAGTCATAAAGTTAAGGACATAGTCAACAATACTAAGATAAGCTGTGGCATTCAAACAAGAGTCAACAAGTACTAAGGGGCCCAAAGTGTGCCAAGAAAATACACACAATTACACCACCAGCAACCTTATCCATTGATACAAGGCAGGATAAATTCATGCTTTCATGTTGACAACAAATTTTGACCCTACTACAAAACTCATCAGACCAGGCAACAATTTTCCAACCTTCTTTTGTCCAATTTCAGTGAGTCCATGTGAAGTATAGCCCCAGATGCTTGTCCTTTTCTAACAGGAGCAGCATCCAATATGTTCATCTGCTGCTTGCTGTAGCTCATCTGCTTCAAGGTTCAAGTAGCATTTAGAGAAGGTCTTCTGCATACCTTGGTTTAAACAAGTTTTTTGATTTCAAATACCAAACAACTTTGTATGGGAATTTTTTAAGCATCAGCATATTTAAACACATTTTAAAATGCCAGCAAATTTTATTCATTTACATATCCTTAAAAATCACATCATGTTACAATGTTTCATAACACATTTAAAATCACCCATGGTAATACATTTAGTGTCTTAAAGTGCTTCATATAATGGGGATAATTTATAAAAGATCTTCAAGGCTGGAGAGGATACAATTGCATCAGTGAAGCTGGGTGATCCAGCAAACCTCCAGCCTCGGAGAGCTTTAATAAATCAGGCCCAATGTCCCAAGTCACTTTGCAGATCTTATGTCTGTTTCTTCAGGACAACTTTGAGACAGCTCTGAAGTTCTATGCACTAGACTCAAAACTGGAAAGTTCCACTCTATTTAAGCAGCCCACACATAATTTGACAGCAACAGGGAGACCAAATAGGGGAAAAATAAACATGCCTCAGATAACTTTTCCTTGGAGGGAATTGTGTTTCTAGTTCAGATATCATCCCCAAAAATGATAAGTGTCATGCCTCTCTAGAATCATCAACCTCCAAAATTGCCTAATTGGCCAATGAGTGTAAGCTGGTAGCAGAAACAATATATTTAGTATGTGATACAAACTACCGTACAGTGAGTACAGATGTGTAGGCTATCCAAACATTATATTAGCTTGCCCAAACTAAGTGAGTCTTGGGAGTAGTTAGCTCTTGAAATGATGCTGCTAAATGTTTTTGACTTAGGGGATTTTTATTAGCTCACAAAAAAAAAACTGTGGAAACATTAAATACCACATGGCAATTATGGGGCTGATATATCATGTACATTGAGAATTTAATACCCTTTAATAATTAGTCTGTTCGGATGGTCTAACTGAAGTAACAATAACACCATTTGATATGTTCTTTGTTTTTATTGCAACAGCAGATCTGACAATGTACATTACTTTAAGGAAATGTGTAGAAACTAGATATGTGTTGTGATACCACATATCTCATCTTCAACAACCAGGACCTAATAGCCCATGCTATTCTTGATTGCCTTCAGTTTTATTGTCCACTTTACTCTTGAATGTTTTTGAAAATGCAGGAATGGGATATTTAAGCATAAAAATGTTTCTTTGGCAAAGTTAACAAATTTGAAAGTTTTGCCTTTGAACATAGAATAAAAGCAAAATGAGGCTAGATATGAGTATCATCAAAACAAAAAGTTTTCCTTCCCTTGTGACATGGATGTGCATTTTACTATATGCAAGTCTGCAAACTTTCATAGGCAGGGGTGTTTCACATCAGAGAGTGAACAGGCTGGGATGGCACACTGCTTTTAATTGATTATAGTTAAGTATAGTAATGTAAGTGAGTGTTGTCATCAGGTAAAATAAAGGGAATAAAATAAAAACCCGGCCAACACTTTTAAAAAATTAGGCTTACTGTTTTGTTCTTGTGTTTAAATAAACTTTAAATACACAGAATCATGCAACCATCTGATCTTTTAGAAAATCATTGTATTTAATGGGTGTTTAAATTGACAAATTGGAAAAGAGAGGGTCCTGAAGGAAAATCCAGCTGAGCTTCTCTAAATTGTCCTTTTCTTGAGGTAATTGTTTTTTTTTTAGAATGAAACAATATACTTCTATTCCTTTTAATACTGCTTGAGCCTCATGTCAATCACGTTTCCTTGAAACAATCTATCAGTAAAGACAAAAGTGTTACATTGAATTTATTTTTAACATACAGTTATTTCAACTGAATTTCAAGCACAAAAAGTCTGAACATTTAAAAGTTAGTAGCTATCTCATGGAAGAATTTTCCCATGGACTGGGTCAATCATGTACATCATTCACAGAAAATTAACTTAATGACATGTTTTCATTACTAACAAACACCGGATGAATGTTAGAAGTTTTTTTTTTTTTTTTGACATGTAGTAACATATGTTTAGGGAATGATCCAATTGGCCCAGAGAAAACAGAATGGCACAGAAAGTATTTGGTGTGGAATTCTCTCACTTAGGAAGTAATTACAATGTTCCCGGCATTCTTGCCTGCTTGAATGATGTTGTGTTTAAGGTGTCAACCAAAAGAATGATAATAATAAGGCAAAGTTCTACTTTTGTAGAAAGTTACAGCACAGACATGCTTAAACTAATTTGCAAATTAGCATTTGAATAGTATACTCCACATGAAATAATTGAGAGTATTGAGAGCAGTTATGAAGGCTAATTATAAAGCTTCCGAACAAAATTTTGGTTTTATACATGTTTGTACATCCTAACTTTAAATTAATGAAAAAAGGCTACTTACTGTGTTTTTTGTGATTTTTTTAGCAATCTGCTGAAGTAAAATAAAATGAAATTTAAAACATTTGGATGTGCTGGTGAAATTTTAGTAGAGCTTAAAATTCTTGACATATCAAAATATCCAGAAACAGTATATTATATGTTTTAATATTACAAAAGTAGTTGCTTACCCCAAAACCAAATGGCTGAGATGATGACATCACTCTGCTGCTGAATGGTAGAAACAAGCATTTCCCTTAGGACAGGTTCACACCTACCTCTTCATGGCACAACTTCGAGCAGCTCCGGACAGCTGGCACCTAGCCAGATGCTCTATCACTGACACTGTAGCACTGGTTCAAAAGGAACCATCATCTCCACATGTGACAGTTGACAGCAGTGACTAGTACCGCTCACTGTATACTCTATTTATTCCTCAGGGGGCAGCCACAGGGAGACACTACATTTTACATCTCCCCAAGTAGCAGCGGTTCCTGGCATTAGAAAGCGGTAAACGCTCCACAATCTCACTGCCAGTGTGAATTAGACCAGTCAGCTTAGCAATGACACTTTCATATTTTAACTTTGTAGCAAGTCACAAGGGGCCTGATTTATTAAAGCTCTCCAAGACTGGAAAGGATACTTTTTCATCAGTGAAGCTGGGTGATCCAGAAAACCTGGAATAGATTTCTTAAAATCATTTGCTATTTGCAAGCAAATGTTTTGAATCCTGGACCAGATCCATTACAGGTTTGCTGGATCACCCAGCTTCACTGATGACAGTCTATCTTCTCCGGCCTTGGAGAGTTTTAACAAATCAGGTCCAGAGTGAGAGAATGTAACAATGGCTAATTTGTGTAATACATTGGTGAACACAGCCAAGAACTGCGCAGGAATCAAGATTTCCATATGATTGCTTGGCAGAATTTCAGTTCAGCATTTCTGCAGTAAGCCCTGCCTGATGCCAAACTTTTAAAGTGGAACTTTAAATCCACTTTAACATGAAAACTATACCCAATGCTGGATCCATTTTAAATTATCTTCAGGGTGCTTTTAGATAAAAATTTAATGTACTATATATTTATATACAGTAATTATGGTTGTCAGAAAAATACTTTTTTTAAACACTGAGCACCCATTTTTCAAACATGTAGCAGCATGTAAAATGTCAGCTGAGACCTGTGAAAGAGGAACTGTGTGAATTTACATACCCCCAGCAATGGGTATCGTGCAGGAGAATGCTAATTTACAGATTTCAGGAGGGAAGTGGTTACTGAAGCTCATAAGCAAAAATACAAAGTTTGGTATTTTTAATAATGGTTCCCCTGATGACAACCATCACTAATGGAATTGATATTCCAAACCAAAACCTTTAAAAGTATTTAACTCATTGGTTTTATGCACTCTTGAAAACAAAACAGCAGCAGCAAATTCCTATATACTCTTGTAAAATATTGTTCTCATAATAAATTGTAATGCAGCTCTTGAGGTATCATTTCCAGCATTTAACATTCAAACCTAAAGGATATTTCCAAGGATAAGAACCCATTGAACTGATTTTTTTTTGCTCTAGTTAGCACTTCTCAGGCATCACAGTTGCTACTCATATGGATGTCATAAGCGTATATTTAAAAGAGAACAAATACCATTATAAATGACATGAGTTTTAACCTTGAGGATGTCTTAAAAGTCAGAAGGAATGGTGGCAAATTCCCAGAAGACCTAATTTTTTCGCAACGGGTATTGAATGGGAACAGATGGCATCTTTCATCAGTTGAAGACATGATTTTATTGCTAACATGATGTTTCAGATTATATCTAACCACTGCCGTGTTTTATTCATTCTCTTTAGAAGGGAAAACACCTAGAAATGTTAAGTCTCATTTGTCCTTGAAATTATTTGATTTCAGATGTACACTTCACATAATTTTCAGGTACTGCTTTTTAATTTATAATACATATATATATATATATATATATATATATATAGTAATTTTTCTCAATTAATGTCTTAGCCTTCATTATGTGATTATTATGCACATTTTAATTGCTGTTTTTAGATCACTCTATTTGCTGCTGTCCACTCCATGTTTTCTTTGTTACATAGCTGCATAAGAATAGCAGATCACTTTGTTATATGTATTTCTATGTTTTCTTAAATTATATACTAAAGATAGTGACTGCATGGCTTTCCAAAAAAATTCTCTATAGATTCTACAATTATAGGAATTTCCTATTTTATATGCTTGACATAAAATAGTTACATAGTTACATAGTAGGTTAGGTTGAAAAAAGACATAAGTCCATCAAGTTCAACCATTAGGGAAATAAACATATACCAGATATAAAACCCTCTAAGACATAGTTGGTTCAGAGGAAGGCAAAAAAAACCCTGGTACATTTTGCTTAAACAGGGGAAAAAATTCTTCCTTATTCCATGAGGCAATCTGATGTTCCCTGGATCAACAGTCACTGTTATTTTTACTTTAAAGTCTTAATACCCAGTCATACTCTGTGCTTCCAGCTTTTTCTTAAAGCAATCTATAGTAGTTGCTGAAACTACTTCCTGAGGGAGCCGATTTCACATTTTCACAGACCTTACAGTGAAGAATTCCTTCCTTATCCAGAGCTTAAACTTCTTTTCCTTCAGACGCAAAGAGTTCCCTCTTGTTCTTTGTAATGATCTCAAAGTGAATAATGGGGAAGAAAATTTTCTATATGCACCTTTTAAATATTTATACAGGGTGATCATATCCCCCCTAAACAGCTCTTCTCATGGGAGAATAGATTCAGTTCAGCTAATCTCTCCTCATAGCTGAGCTCCTCCATTTCTTTCATTAGTTTAGTTGCCCTTCTCTGAACTCTCACCAATTCCACAATGTCATTTTTGTGAACTGGTGCCCAAAACTGGACTGCATATTCCAGATGTGGTCTGACCAATGCTTTGTACAGGGCCAGGATTATGTATCGATCTCTGCAGTCTATTCCTCTTTTAATACAAGAAAGTACTTTGCTAGCTTTAGATATTGCAGCTTGGCATTGCATGCTGTTATGAAGTCTATGATCTATCAGAACCCCCAGATCATTTTCCATTTCTGACTCCTCCAAATGTATTCCCTTGGACAGTATGAAGCACCCATGTTGTTTGCCCCCAAGTGCATACATTTATGTATATTAAATGTTTTTTTGCCACTTGGCTGCCCAATCAAACAGTACATTTAGGTCTGCTTGTAGATTATAGACATCCTGTATGGACTTAATTCCATTATATAGTTTGGTGTCATCTGCAAACACAGAAATGGTACTTTTATTCCCAAACTCTATATCATTTATAAAGATGTTAAACAGTAAAGTTCCCAAAAACTGAACCCTGGGGAACACCACTAATAACCTTCGACCTTTCAGTGTATGAATCAATAATTACAACTCTCTGGATACGGTCTTTAAGCCAGTTCTCTATCCATTTACAGATTGAAATTTCTAAACCTATTGACCCTAACTTGCATATTAACTGTCCGTGGGGTAGTGTGTCAAATGCTTTAGCACAGTCCAAGTACACCATATCAACTGCTACTCCACTGTCCACCTGTTTACTTACTTCCTCA
The DNA here is from genome assembly GCF_032062135.1 of Pyxicephalus adspersus. Lineage (NCBI taxonomy): Eukaryota > Metazoa > Chordata > Amphibia > Anura > Pyxicephalidae > Pyxicephalus > Pyxicephalus adspersus. The sequence goes on along the minus strand of NC_092863.1, from coordinate 74,710,216 downwards.
TAAAAAAAGAGTAAATTTGTTTGACAACTTCGGTCTTTCTTAAAACCATGCTGACTAGAACTTACAATATTATTTTATAGCAGAAACTCATCTATGTGGTTCTTTATCAAACTCTCTAGGACCTTTCCAACTATGGACGTTAAACTAATCAGTCTGTAGTTACCTGGTAATGACTTTGCTCCCTTTTTAAGGATAGGAACCACATTGGCCTTAGGCCAATCCATCGGTACCATGCCAGTGAATAAAGACTCTCTAAAAATTAGAAATAATTGCTTTCAAATAACCACGTGACCTCAGCTCTTTGAGGACACGTGGATGTAATCCAACAGGTCCTGGTGCTTTGTCAACCTTAATTTTTCCCAGCTGTTTCTTAAATCATATCTATTCTGAGCCATTGTGACTCATTTAAGGCAGTGACATTGCTATTATGAATTCAGACATGAGCTTTGCCATTTTTCTTTGTGTACACAGAGCTTAAAAAAAATTGTTTAGTAAATCTGCCTTTTCTTTATCCCCAGTTACCAACCCAGAGACATCCTTAAGGGGCCTACATTCTCAGATCTAATCTTTTTGCTATTATTATATTTTAAAAAATTTGGGGGGTTTGCCTTACTTTCCTTTGCAATCTGACTTTCATTTTCAAGTTTTGCCCGTTATATCCTTTTTACATATTTTGTTATATTCTTTATAGTTTTCAAACGATGAAGGTGATCCTTCATTTTTATATTTTTGGAATGCCTTTTTTCTAAATTATGACTTTTTTTATCATCAAATGTGAGCCACATTCCCATTTCTGTTCAGTGTTCTTTGAGGACAATATTTTCTCCCAGTCCAAGTTGGAGAGAACCACCCTTAATAATTGAAAATTTGCTCTCTTACAATTAATTTTTTTATTTTAATTAATTTTAATCTTTTCTGTTTACAGCTTGCATTAAATGAAATCATATTATGATCATTGCTACCCAGATTCTCTTTTATGTGCACATTTGTTTTAAGCTCTCAATTGTACAATACTTGTAGTCTATTCTATTGATGGTGTTTAATCTACTCATACCTCCCTGGAAATGCCTTTTAAAGAGAAAGCCTTGTGTAAAGAAGGAGCAGCACTAAAAGTTTCTTCCAGTCAATTAGATTTAAATTTGATTGGTAATTATGGAGGCAGAGAAAGAAAAGTGCACAAAAACAAAACACGCTTCAGCAATTGCACATTGGTACACTACAGTGAACTGCAGTTAGAATGCAGTAAATCATAGGAGTGAATTTTTAGACTCACAGATTCTTCTTTTCAGATGCTTGATGAAATCACAGATTTGAAGGGGTTTCTGTATTTGGTTGGCTGTGGTTACCTTTTTTATACGTGTTTGTATTGCGCTGATCACAGTGCATCATGGGAAATCTCCCTTGCTGTTGTACTCCAAACCGTTAAAAAACCTGTATAAATCTGTGTAAACGGTTTAGAAGCTGACCACACCTAATAGCTGCATGAAGCTTTTGATAATCTGCAACACAAGCGCACCACAGGAAATCTCAGATACAAAAAGTGATTCAATACGCTCCAATTTTCTCTATGATAACTAAATCTTTAATGGGTCGAGGGTTGGTTGACACTGGTGAATGGCAGCGGTTCTTCTAAAGCTGGGGTGTCCAAACTTTTGTCAAAAAGGGCCAGATTTGGTAAGGTGAAAATGTGTGGGGGCCGACCACTCAGCATGTACTCAGGGTTAGTGTGGGTGTGGCCTGTGCAGGTCTCGCTCAGCACACGCCCACCAGGGTGACATGAGGGATTGCCTCCATGCAGAGCACGTTCTTGGAATCAGAGTGGGCGTGGTCCGTGCGGGTCCCACACAGCACATGCCCACTATATTGACGTAGAAGTTTCCCTGTGCACACATGGACACTACTGTCCTGCTGATTATGCCCGCTGAGTAGCAGGCCAATAATTGCAAGGCAGTTGATCAACTCTAGTAAAAGAGGCTGCAGGCCGATGGAAATCTGAACACGGGCTGTAATTGGCCCTCTGACCGGGCTTTGGACATGCCTGTCCTAAAGGGTGTCTTTGGACATATTTTTTCTTCTGATTTTTTACCTTACATGTTTTATTCTTTTTAGGTGTCATCATGTTATTTTTATATTTCTGCTCAAAACATTTCTTTTGTTTCACTTTTCTATTCTTCTGTTAAATAAACTTTTTCTGATGCATTAACCTTTAGACTTCCTAAATCATTCTTTTTTGTTGTCCTCTTGATTTTCTTGGAGATCTTTTCAAATATTTTGGAAGCTAATAACTATTATTCTGTATCTGTTGGGTATTGTGGAAAATACATTTTTATGTTAATAGATGTGTTGGTTGATGTGGTTTCACAGATCAGAGTTATATTTCACATAATTTTTATATTTTAGAGATGAAACCCATTTCTTGCATTTATAAAGAACATGGCTATAAACATTATTGTAATACTGTTTTGGGTCAAATCTAAGGACAGGTTGCTTTATCATATCGCCTAAAATTGCTTTTCAGATATGGTTATATAGGCGCCAACACACATATTCATCTAAAATATTTAATAAACAGGCCATGTTTGAAAGTTGTCAAGCTCTGCCCCTCTCTGACATTGCTTATCTGTCCAATATACTTCAATGAGAGTGTAGTTAAAGTGGAACTAAACCCAGCCAACTCACCTATCCACATCCAATTGCTAGGTACTACCATTTTCCTTTTCTTCCTCCTTCTACAGACGATCAATCACACAGACAGTTCTGTATGCCAGTTCAATCATCCCTAGCACTTGCTTTTTGTTAGCAAATGTTTTTAATCCTGGACCAAATCCATTTCAGGTTTTTGGATCACCCAGGTTTACTGATAAAAGTGTCTCTCCTCTCCAGTCTTCGATAGCTTTAATAAATCAGGCCCATTAATGCAAAAAGGATCTTTACCTGTCCCCTTCTGCAATAATGACCTGTCTGATAATGGAAATAATAATGGAAACCTAAAAGATCTACTTTGAATATGTTACAATTCAAATATTATTCCTAGGTGATTAATAAAAATACATCACAATAACATGCCCGGCATCAATCCGTGTAAATCAATCCATAATATATGGAAGCACAAAAGGGAACTTTCCTATTGCAGGTAGTGTTCACAATAATGGGAGCAATAATCTCTGTTTTATTTAATCATGGCTGTTCTTCAATAGGCAACCCACCATTGATTACAGGGGTGTGTGAGATGAGTAAACTCCTCTGTTTAACTCTACAAAGAGGTAGCTGTATCAAAATAAAGTAAAAAGAATTTGACTGGAGTTGGGTTTAAATTATGTTTCACATTTCTACATTTAGATCTTGACATCCTATCATTTTTTTAATTTTACATGATTATCGATTTGTTCTTATTATAAATTAAGCTAAAATTTGCAAGTTGGAAATAGATGTTTCTCACTTAAAATATTATGCAGACTCCAAACTTTACTAGTATTCTGAAGGATAGTCTTCAATGATAAATATTTATATATTTGGAGTAACAAACCTTAATGGATTAAATGCTATAAATTTTTGGTTTATGTTAATGATTTGTACTTTATTTTATGAAGCCTGGCTATATTATTACATTGGTCTTTAGAACAATTATTCACTACATTAGCTGCTGCAGAAATTGATTCAGTCATAAAAATGAAGTCTTCCTAATGTTCCCTTAAAATCAAGCTAAACCTAATGCATCCGCACTGTAGGATAATGTAATGACTCCCATTATGACACCTAGAGTGTACCATGTGTAAGATCTTGTTAATGCATCTTAAGGGATCTTAAAATATATATTGACTTTCTAAATCACTGTTTTGGAAAACATAATTGTGTGTACAAAAACATATTTGTTTGCAATAAAATGTGTATTAGAAAATTGTTCCTTCAGTGCAGTCAATATTGAATCTTACAGTTTCATCTTATTCTTTCAATTAATATAAATCATGAAAACTACACAATGAAAATTGTTGCAATATTTGTTTGTTTATCTAGGTTGGTTCAGGAGTGACAAACAGCTTAAGTATATTTTTTAGTTTTGAAGGCAATTGTTATAAAGATATCTTTTTTCAAATACACACACACAAATTCATATATATTGATATATTTATATATATATATATATATATAAACAAACACACATTCTGTGTTGGAGGATCAATCAATGCTAAAAAATACTTATGGATTGGGAACATTCCCCAACAGTCATTAAAGGCCTGATTTATTAAAGCTCTCCGAGGTTGGAGAGGATACATTTTCATCAGTGAATCTGAGTGATCCAACAAACCTGGAATGGATCTGATCCATGATTGAAAACATTTGTTATTAAATAGCAAATTATTTTAGGAATCCATTCCATGTTTTCTGGATCACCCGGGTTCACTGATGAAAGTGTATCTTCTCTAGCCTTGGAGTTTTTTAATAAATCAGGCCCTTTGACCTACCCACTTGCTACAAATGTACCCAAGACTTATGGTTGATGAGCCAGTGACCAGGCTATGGGTCTTTATTTATTTTCATAATATTAACATTATGATGTATTTAATTTTTAATAAAGCACTCACAGACCTCATTAGCCTCAGGCATTGTGAAGAAATTTGTCCAAAATACTTACAAACTGTGATTTGAATACTGAATTTCTGGGAATTTAGCAGCCTACTAGCATTCTGTTATTATGAAACATTACATTTTTTAAAGAATGTATTCCTTTATTACTATTATTATTAGAATGTATTCCTTGTTATAATATATGTAAATACTTCATAGCCTGACCACTGGTTCATAATAGTGCTTATATATAACATCACTGAAAACTAAACCTAATAAAATATATAGTTTATTTAAAAAAATACAAAAGTAAAAAATAGTTGTGGCAAATAAACTTTCACACCTTACTTTCTTTAGCTGGCCAACGTTAGAGGAGCACTGTCAGTCTATTGTAAATATCTGGTAAAGGTTTGGGTTGCATTAGGCAACACAAATATGTTTTCCCAGGGAACAAAATGAGTATGCAGAGGAGCTCTTCAAGTTAAAATTTTGCTATAATAAATGCTTGTTGACTATTTCAAATAATGTTTATATAAGCATAATCTTAATTTAAGCATAAATTTTTTCCTTGGGCCTCTAGTGTATTTTACTAAGATTATCCCATTTAGTTGTTAATGGTCAACTCAGAGAACCCTGATCTGCAAGCAGTTTTAACTGTCTCATTCTGATCAGGCCTTACGAAGCACTGCTAATTGCTGTTGATTACCCCTTGATACATGTACCACACAAACAAGGCTAAAAAATAAATACCAATACTAAAGAATTAATAGTTTACCTTTCACTTGTAAGTACACTGTAAGTACTCAAGAAAACATAACAGGCTGTTTTGAGGCCACCAAAGACATAAAACAACCATCTGTTTTTACAGGAATGCAGTGCAATAAACTCACATGGAATGTTTTCGTCTTTTATGTTATTATTTTCTTATGAAATGTTATAGTTTCGTCCTTCTAACTACAATTTGTTTACTGGGAATCTGGATGGTCTCTTCTCTGCCCTTGTGTGTTGGCATGAGAGGACAATATTAGAGGTCTTCTGTTATTTCCTTTAGCATAATAGACTTTAAACCAGAGGCGTTACTGCTGTGAGTGAGTATCCACTTTTAAAAAGGAAGTTTTATAGTACTTTCACCACAGATCTTTCTCTACAGTCAATATTACAGCCCATTATAACCCAAGCTTTGGCTTCTTAGACCACCATTCTCCACAAAATTTGGGTGTTAAGACAAGCCAACCCTTGTTCCCAATCTCCACTCATCCACAAACCTCTCTAGTCTTCTTGGTTTCTGATATTCTGAGAAGCTCTTTCACACATCTGCCACTACTATTGAATAATATTGAATTAATTACAAGTGTGAGTTTGCTTTTGTGGTTTGAGGTATGTTAATTAGATCTTTGCAAGTGTTTGGTCTATAGCTTTGTTTTGCAGCATCCCTGGTATATGCAAAGCTTTTAGAAAGAGCAAAATACATATTATTAGGTATTATTTGTAAGTGCAAATTAATAAAGTAAAAAGAAAGAACAGACTTATCATAAAGACCTGTAAGCTACAATTATTAATATTGCCTGGCATCACTTTATTATATAGATATTTTGATCTGCTTATATCATGGGTCCTGGGTAAGGAAACTAGGAATGGCAGTAGTCATGCTTGGATCAACAGGAGGAACCTCTAGAATTGTAAGCGAGCTAGGGCTATTTACTCTCTATTGCAGGGACAGCTAAATTATTGTTTGATTTCCTGCTGCATTCATACAGTATGTTTAAAGTTGAAAACTAAAGATTTGCTATGTTATAGGGGAAATTTCAAAATATTAAAAGTATCAAAATAGTATCCTGAGAAATTTACATTTTGATTGGAATTCCTTTTGAAAAAGTGCTATATCTGGGTAGATTTCCATAAGCATTTATGTTTTTACAGCCCCATAGCAGTGTGACTTAAGTCACTGCTGCCCTCCACTGCCTCATGAGATTTGGTGATGTCAGTACTGTGTCTCTTCCTAAACTGATGAACTTTGCTGTTTCAAGGTTATAATTGCTCAATTTTATTCCATCTTTCAGAATAAAACCCCTGCAAAATATATATAATTTAGTCTGGTTTATGTTAATAATTGTTTTGCTCTTCTCTTAATCTTTAAACATTGTCCATCGAATATACCTTATAAATGTATCTGATGCAATGTTGTTCATAAATTAGGTGCACTTTTATTTATACGCAATAGTGTACACTTGTATTACATTTGTAGCCAAATAAAGATTTATTTGAGATCATTTTAAGTTGAACTGCTACTTCTGTAACGGTTCTTGAAATTCAGGTTTCCACTGACATTGAGTGCCTTAAAAATAAATAATTGCCATAGTATGAAGAACAATAAAAAGAAATCATAAACCTGCTCCAGCAAAATAAAAATATGAAGCTTAAGATAGTAAATACATTATTCAGGATCATGTGCTTCCTATTTGCTGTCCTAAATCTTTATGAGGATGTTGCAGCAGGATCACCATAAAATGTGGCAACATGCTTTTATGTTCCCTTCAGAGAGTAAGGGATGAATCAAGGTTTCTAAAGGGAGAAAAAATGTTAACAGCTGGTAAGACCAACTTGTACTGTCATACTAATGCACATGTACTGAATTCTGCTATTAAGACTGGAATACCTTTTACTGGTGAACAACATCAGCCAAAAAAAAAAATAAAAAAAAACACAAACCGTAAACAATTTTTTTGATAATTCCTTTACTACTTTGTCATCTTGATTAAAAACAAGAAAACTTTGATTTTGGTAAAATGTGGGAATTTTTAAAAGTTCTAATTTCAAATGTTTAATATTCATTTTCTCTGTTTGTTTGTTTTTTTTATTTTTTTTTTCTGTGTATCATAGATATTGGCCATGTGGTTCACTTGATAAGGAGATATTTGCTTTTCTGAAGGTGAGAGCTGGGACCCAATGCAGGCCTTTTCTAGCCCCCCAGCAGTACACATGTAATCTATTCATCCTTCTATATAGGAGAGTAAAGGATATATTTATGCCTGTTAAAACAAACTGTGCAGTGGCAAGTGTTTCTAAATGTCTGCATACTTTTTAAAACTCTTTTGCAGGTTCTGTTGGGATCCTTGCTTTTATCAAGCCATTGGTGGCAAAACTTATCTAGGCAGTAGCAGCACTTGGCAAAGCATACTGAACTGAATAATATCTATTCTGTTCAGACATCTCTCTCACATTGCTATGGAAGTTATTAGTACGATTCTGTTTAAACCCTTGAATTAGAATGACCAAGGTGTCCAAATTATGTGTGTTTAAACAGAATGTTTTGAAAAAAAAACTGTGAAAGTTATATTTTAATTGATTTTAAAGGTGCATGTTTTAAGTCATGCAAGCATAAAGGTGCTAAGATAACTTTTTTGGACCTCATTTTTGGGTCAGTGATTTTGGTTAATCTTGTGAAGCTACTGCCTTGGCATGCTCCGTTATTGGGAGCTAACACAGAGTGTAACTTCTGACTTATCTTTACTGAAACAACAGACAACTTACACATTCAAAGATTTCAAGCCCACCCATGCAAGCTTGCAGTGACTGACAGTCATCCTCTATTATTACCTAAAGCCATTACATGTTGCTGTGTTGCATTAAAATAGTAACAATACATTTTTAATTATTACATGGAAATCTTTAAGAGCCCAACTTTTAAATGATGTAATTGCACAGGAGGAGAAGAGGGTGCTGCCCAAAGGAGTTTACAATCTAAGAATTGGGGAAAGTAGCACAGACTAGGAGGGGGCACATTTATTGGTAGGTAAGTAGTGAGGGATTAAGAAACAGGAGACGGTTAGGCAGGTTTGAAATAAATGGGTTTTAAGGGCTCTTTTAAATGTGCAGAAAGTAGGAACAAGCAGAACAGAACGAGGAAGGGAGGTCTTGAAGTTGTGCATGTCACAGGATTATGAGTGAGGAAATCATTAGTATGTCTTTGGAGGAGAGAAGAGAGTTGCTATGAGTGTATTTTTGTATCGGGTTGTTTCATTTTACCCAAAAGTTATGTGTAGAAGCAGTGATTAGGTTACATTAGGTTGTCTGATGGTCAGTGTAAGGGTTAACCTAAGGGTAAGGATTAGGAAGTGTGGGAGATAATTAAATAAGTTTGTTTTCACTTCTAAAATAAGCTGAAATAAGGCTGTTTTCAAAGATACCATTTTAAATAAGTTTATTGTTAAGAATAAGTGCAGAGGACATATGGTAGTTTATAAAGCATGGTCATGGTAGATAGGAGTGTTGGCTTAAGCTACATACACACTTCCAATTATTATCGCTGGAAAACGAACGACGAACATTCCTGCACGATATATATGAACGATCGTATAGCACCGATCCTGCACATAGAGTTAACGACACGATCGTTCGTAGACTTTTTTACGAACGATTTTTTGCCCAATCGATCGTTCGTCGTTCGATTGGAACGATAAAAATTGGAAGTGTGTACGCACCTTTAGGGGAGCATAATACCTCCAGCCCATGCAGCATCTACTAGCTCCCAGTCCACTCATTTGATATGTGGTAGCTTTAGTGAGAGTTAAAACTAAACTAGTTCAACATTTTATTGTGTTTTTTGTTTTTTTTGATCTAGCTGAATTGTGTAATTTTCCTATTTTTATGGGAACAAGAAAGGAGGTCAACCTGTTACATGATGATGTAGATAGACTGAATCTGGGGTTTACTAATAAAATCACAATTTGCCTATCTTAGGTTAAGTACATATTTTCTTCCTGATGTACAATCTCTAAAGTTAAACTGCATGCCTTTCGTTATGTTGTAATTGTGATAGTAAGTTAATTAATTACTAATTACAAGTGCAACAAAAATGCAATCCTCAATATATTGCCCAATTCTGAAAAAATTGTCTTCCTGTTTCAAGAGTGCTTTTCCTATCTCATGACTGAATTTTGTCCTTTCCGCTTCCCACACGACTACATACATTTGTCTTGCTGAAAAAAAATTGACATGTGATCTGATTATATTAACACTGTTTTTATTCAAACTCACAAAGCCAGCTCTGAATACTAACGAATCAATTACTGAATCAATTGTGGTTGAATTTTTCCAGCTTAGAGGCAAAACAGAACACTTCATTGCTCAAGTGATGTCAGAATACATTTAGCCTAGGCAAGCGCACGGTTCTGATCAAGGAGAACCAAACTGAGAAAACTTGTCCTCATGCCAAACATTTAAATGTGGCCTCAGTGGACATTTGCAGAGATGTTTGTAGACCTGAAATGTTTAATAGGTGAACTGATAAGCTAGTATTATATTAATAAATAAATAAGTGTGTATATATATATATATATATATATATATATATATATATACACATACATATAACATTTAATACAGATTCATGATAATGCTACCTTTTCATATATAGACAATATCTTTGCAAAAAGCAATGTGTGCTGAGAGACATGGAAAGTGGGAAACTTGGTTTAAGTGGGTTGCGGCTATGGGCACTGCCGAGGGTGCAGTAAATAAATGCAGAGGACAAGATAGTTGCTGCATAGTATAGGCGGGCCAGATTACTGCCAATTGGTATAAGGGAGGCCACCTGTGCTACCTGCTGTCCCCCTGACTAGCTGCAGAGCAGTGCAAGAACGGGTCGCAGTTGCTCCCTCTGCCTGCGCTCCTGCCTCCTGTGTCATCTATGACCCCCAACTCAATGGCCACGGACTAGCACCTGCTCATTGCCTGGGTGTTGGGGGCCTCTGCTCTACAGCGTAAAGGTGCATGATTGTAAAAATAAAATGATCTAGTTATATTGGTAAAATGTCTTTGCTAGATAGTCTAATTTTACTTTATATCATAGAAATTATTTTTATGACCATTTGTAAGTGAATCAATATATTTATGTAACTACAAAATGCTTTTCTTCCATGATTGTTGGTAACTGCAGCAAGAATTCTTAGCAGATATTAAGCTGTTGCTACACAATTGTTCCTGTGTGGTATATGCTCACCTATCAATTCTCACTCACCCTAGATAAGTGTTAGTGTTTGATGGTGTCAGAACTAAGAATGTGTGAAAAAAAAGTATTCCAAAAATTGTCAGCATTTATACCCCAATTTATTAGATTCTGGAAATGTTTAAGGGCACTAATGAAGAAGGGAGGAGGTGACAGAGTATTGATGGGTAAAAATAATTTGATGGGATGAATGAACGGTGGCTGTGTATGAGAACTGTGACTCAGACATCTCATTGTGGATCCTGAAAACTCAAGACATAAAGACACCAAAAATTTAAGTTTCTTTAAGAAATTACACTAAGGTAATTGTATGTAGATATTTCCATTGGGGGGGTGGGACTGAGTTGCCAGTATTTTGCATCACAAAAATAATAAATAAATCCCATATAACAGAGAAAAGAATCTTACAATTCTTAAGTGTTGTGGCTTTTTGTTTTACCTAAGCCCATAAGGTTATTATTATATTAATAATAATTATTATTATTATTATTATTAACAATAATAATAATAAACAGTATGTGTATCAACATATTAGCCAGTGCTGTACATTTAATATGTTGCAAGTGACAGACAGATACAAACAATGACACAGGAGGAAGACTCTGCCCAGACGAGCTTACACTCTAAAGGAGGGGGATATAGAAGACAGTACCATGTTTCTGGAAGAAGAAAAGCATAGGTATATGTGAAAGGGTGGGGTTATGAATCAAAATATAAAAAAAAATCTATTACAGCCTTGTAGCTTCAGGATTTTTGTTGTTAAAATGCACCCACTAAACACAGTAATTAGATAAAGTCGAAAATCTATGTTTGTGAGAAACCCTGAATATCCAGAACATGATGTAAATTCATGACATTTGGTATTAGTAATTTAGCTTACACATTGCAGTATGCAAAGACTTTAGGCAAAAGCCGACCTCCTAACATGCTATTGAGTCTAATCAGCAAATGAGTATATATAAAGTATAATCTATTTCTCTGATTCATTAGCACCATAACACAGGCTGAAAGGGTCATGTATTTGAATAAACCAAGTATTTTATGTAGTACATACGTTTGTATAGGTATTTTCACTGTTGCTGAGATTTTAAAGTTATCCCGTAGGCTAATAACAGATGGACTTCAAGTAATTTGGCCTATTTTTCTAATAACAAAGTCTGAAGTGTAATTACATTTTCAGTGATTCATCTGTATAACACCCTGGGTTATTTTACATTAGCAGCATCTGGTTTCAATGTGTACAGTGGTTACTGAATTGTGATTGACATCTGCACTCACCTAATAAAGCTTGTGATGCAGATGTATAGTCAGGCCCTCTCTCTCCACATGATCCTGTTCAGGCATATGTTTTCTTTTGAACCCTAAGTCACAACATGCATTGAGACAGTTCATACTTTCCACTTAGTAAATATGTGGTTACTTTCACCCTATTAAAGATTCATCCTGTTAAGAATTTCCTTCTACTGACCACTTCCATTTTCACGTTCAGAAGTCCCAGGTTTGATATTCTTGTTCAGTTCCACTAGTTTCATATTAGGATGATTGCAATGCTTTGATATTCCATCATCTCATGTCATTTAAACCAAGTGGCACAGTAATTCAGTGTCATGTATCCTTGTTCATGAAAGTGAGTTTAAGGAGAAAATGATGTCACTCACTATTTTTCAGGAGCTTGGCAGATTTCCATTAAGCTGTTCTATTTTTTCCCTCTTTATTTTTTTTTTCATTTGAACAAGAAAATGTTTCTGAGACTAAACATTTCATACGTTCTGCCTCATTTGTCAAATTCACATATGCCATTTAGGCCTCTGACATATATCTATGATCGCATACCATTTCAATCCACCAAGCTAATTCTGGCTTCTGGAGTTCTCAGAAGCTGGACAAAAGAGTTATTTAGGACCCATTAGTGTTCACTGGGTGGTTTCTATTAAATACTTTGGCTGCTGTGCAAATTTTTGTTCATAAAATTGTAGCATGTATTGTGTTACAGGCATTAATTGAAAATCTGATTTGTTTACAGTAATGCACAAAGCTTGCAGAAGACTGACATTATATTGGTCTGATGAAGCTTAAAGTGGAGCTAAATTTAAAAACATTGTGAGCGGGAAGGTTGAATGCACAGCTCAATGTTTGAATCTGGGTATCCTGGCTGCTGGGAATAAAAAGGATATGTCATTCTGGTCTGACTAAAAAAGATGGCCAAAGGTCCCAAAGCAGGTTAAGATAGCAGTGCCTGCGGTAGAGCAAGGACAAGTAAGTTTATTTAAAACCTGCAATCAGGCAGGTAAGTTTTTACATTGCCTGTCCCTTCCATAATATTGGACCTGCCTGTTCATATATTTTTAGATTTTACCTTTAAAATCTTTTTTTAAGGCAGTGATATTGGTAATTCAACCACATGTTGTCCCAAGTCTAATGATTAGCATTTCTTATTATTAATATAATTTCCATTGCTGTGCTACATTAGTAATGGTCTTTTTGTTTTATTGTCGTCATAGCCAAGCTGAGGGGATTTCCTTTTAATTTCTGGACTTTAGACGCAACAGGATGTAAGAGCAAATATCTCTTAGACAGTCATTGTAGATGAATAGCATATGAAAGACTTTCCCTATATTCTAGTCCTGAAGACAACTCAAAATTTTGGATGTTTCCTTATTTTAAGTTCAAGGTATAGTGCTATTAAGGATCAAACTAACAATACACGAACAAAAACATGACAAAAGGTATAACAAAGAATTAAAAAGTCAGATGGCATCTGTAATGATTTTAAACTAATTGTCTACCTGTCTTTAGGGATATGACATACCCCTGGGTTAATAAATTGTTGAATAGTGATCAGAAACCAATTTCAACACGTTAGCAATTAAGTTGGAATGTCAGGTAACTTTTTTCTTGTTTTGAATGGAATAGAAAAGAGTTAGAACTTTCAGTCCGCCTTTACACTAGTCTGTTTCCCTTAACAGTAAAGGCAATCCCACTTTATTAGTTATCACCAAAAGTGATGCATCCACTGGGACATTTCTATTTGTCTTGTTATACAGTGATGCTGTCAGTTTTGAAATACCAAACACTTTCTGTCCTGATGACAGGAAATGAAGCTGAATCCTTTCATCTGGGACAGCAAAATAAACCATTACCTAATTTACACAGAGCTTTACCACCATTTGGGTGCCATGATTTGCTCTGCTATTATTTTAGGCTACCATATGGAAATATTCATCAATATAAAAGCAAGCTGGTATAGATGCCCTAAAGATGCAATATGAGTAATGGTACAGTTTTAATAAAGTGTTCACAATTACTGATGCTGCCTTTGTTATTGCAATGTAATATGCCTTTTGACAGTAATAACCCTAACTTTTTTTACCCTCTGATTCTGTTCGATATTCCAGAGGCTTTCTGTAGTAGGCCCTCGACTGGCACTGATGTTCCCAACCTGTCTGACTGTTGCTTGTATAAATTAAAAAACAAATTGTGGGCTTCATAGACATATCCTTTGTAGCTATTTCAGAATATATTTAAATGAAAGTGACATGCATTGGGGCTTTTCAATTGGCAGTTTTGATTACCAACTACAGGCCTGCTTTTTGGGGGGTTTCCAAGGCTGGAGAAGATAGATTATCATGGGAGAACCTTGGTGATCCAGCAAACCTGAAATAAATCTACCAGGATTTAAAAAATTGCCCACTAATAGCAAATATTTTTTAAGAAATCTATTCCAGGTTCTCCTATTAATAGTTTATCCTCTCCAGTCTTGGAGAGCTTTGATAAATCAGGCCTAATATGTTGTTATGGAATGATAATAACATGTTACTTCATACCAGGTATCATACTTGGTATTTCTCATCTCTCCAAGCAGCCAAATGCAGGACAAGTACTAATAGGGGGGGAAACCTCTAATACCAAAAGGAGCTCCCCTGAGATTTGATGCCAAAAATTAAAATTTATTTGCACGTGGATGCTCAGAATTTTCTTTGATAATGGCTGTGAGCCAAGCACACAATCAGGAAACCAATCATATATCTAACAAAATGATTAAATAAGGTTTTTATCTAAATGTTAGGTTTGTGCATTTACTAAACGTGTATTTAAGTTTTAAAATGAAAAAAATTAACCCTCAGCAAACCAAAAAAGAAGTAACTTTAATACAGATAGATGATTTGTGTTACTTGGCAAAGGAATTGTAACTGTGTTTTTCTAGCCTTTCATCCAGAGTAAAATTCCTGCCAGGCAGCCTAGCCAGGTTGGTGACCCACTTTTCTCTGTTTAAGCAATACTGCTTATTCAGCAAGCTGCCTCCAGTCTGCAGCCATTATTGTGTGAGCAGAGATGCAGCACGCTGCTGAGATCATTCCTGGGCTCTCCATTGCTTTCCTGTCCCGGCTCACACTGCTGACTGACCACACAAAGCTATGAATGGCTCAGGTTGCTGACTGTCCAAGCCCTAATGAAGTTTAGCCTGACGTTATGGCTGTGTCCTGAGCAGATGATGCTAGTAATGTTTTAAAATACATTTAATGATTTATATCTGTATAGTAGAGTTCAGTGTTAATTGCATGTTTATAGAAGCATGATAGCTCCAGACTTTGCACCTGTATTCACACTGTTTAATGTCTTGAATCTAAGAACTGCAAATAATAATTGGCATCACATCAGTACCTTACCCAGCTGTATTAGTTCACCGGATAACCTGTCATTTAAATTGTCCAGTAAACATAAGCCAGGGCTTGTAATTTACATTTGGAATAAACAGGTTCTCATCTTTAGTAAGTGAAGAAAGGAAAATACCAAACTTAATTTGTACTGTAGCTGGTTTCCTAGGCATAATTCCATGAACTGTAACATATCATTTTAACTATGACCTGCCCAGCGGTCATCCAGTCTGCCGAATCATTTACCCAACAAAAGTTTTGTTAAAGTTTTGCAGGCCCAGCTCCAAGGTGGAACTAAATTTTAGGATTAGTTAAAAGCTTCCCTTAACACCTAGAAGAGTAAAACTGCATATATGCATGGAGGATTCAGGATGTGGTGTCACAGCAGATTCATCGTCTGTGTCTGTGATATACACAACTTTTAAAGAGGTGGTTTTATCTTATGCACACTGAATCAATGGATGCAGGAGTTTGTTGTTCAGATTAGTGTCTGTGGAGTGATCTGAACTGAAAACGCATGGTTTTAAAGCACAACTGACTTGCAGTGTTCCTTACTATGTGTATTATCACAGAACCAGCTATATGTATAGAAGGGGAGTTCATACTACAGTGTGTTATGCCATCTGGTGTAATCTAAACTGAAAACACACAACTTGTTTACTCACTTGTACTGTTCACCTTTAGGCAAAGCAGTGTGTACTGATATAGATTGACATAATGGGCCTGATTTACAAAAGCTCCCCAGGACCAGAGAAGATAGACTATCATGGGAGAACTTGGGTGATCCAGCAAACCTGGATTGAATCTGGCTCATGATTGAAATCATGTGTCAGCTAATATAAAATCATTTGTAAGAAATCCTTTCCAGGTTTGCTGGATCACCCAGGTTCTCCTATGATGTTCTCTCTGATGATCTTCTCCAGGCGTGGAGAACTTTGATAAATGAAGACCAATGTCTGCAAGATGTCAGTCGCTGTTGCTGTGGGGGTCACCACATATCAACTTTAAGTTTTAATTAGGTTTTAAATTTTGATATTTTAAGTTAAATTTTAAAATTATTTTAAATCTGCACATCAGGTATTCCAGCTAGTATACCTAAATTTGGGGAAATACATGTGGTCATTCCGCCTAATTTTACATAATGTATACCTACTGATCTATTTGGTTTAATGTTTTTAAGTACCATTATGTTACATTACTTTACCAGGTGTTCTTGAGATATCTTTACATAGATATAAAACCTGGTCCAAACCAGATGTGTGAGCTACAGGCAAAGAAAGGCCAAACAAACCAGTCTTTTCCTTTGCCTTGTATTTCATTTGGTGATCAGACCACTCAAACCTGAGATTTGGGTTCCTGGGCCAGCACATCTCCCTGTTGCGTTTTTTCACTTTTATTTTATGCAGATGCTTTAATGCACAAGGGTGGACAGGAACACTAAAAACTTCTATGAGGGTAAGATCAATATCAGTTATGACACCGTGTTGGACAAGTAAATTTGCCGTGCTGCAAAAGAAGTTGATCTGGGTAATCTATAAGGAAAACTAGGTCTTCCACTTATTCCATGGAAGTTGTTAGGTGATGTTGTAAGCTGTTAAACAGTGTAATACAATATATTTGTATACTAACATAACACTTCTCTCCGTCTCTGTCACATATGCATTTATTTTTCAGTTATTTGTATTTGAAACAAGTTTTTAATTGCCTCTATACTAGGGTGAATTTGGGGGCAAACCCTTCTATTGGTTTTTGAATTATGGCAAGCAGCCAGAGCACCTGGGAATGAACCACACAAATACATGCAGAGCGTACATAATACTTGCATATAGTGTTCTTGGTGGGAATTTCTCCCGAGAACCCAGCTTACATCACCCACAGGTTTAATCAAATGGTTTTAAAGACAAAACTTGTATGTATTGTGGGTCCCATGCTGTTTGAAATCAACTTGGTATAAACTGAATGTGCTTTTTCTTTTACAAGATTTTTATTGTAGAACTTTTGAGAAGGGGTACAAAACAGTCATCCAAAATCAGATACAAAGTTCATGCAATCATGGAAAATATGAAAATGCTGTTTCATGCATGAGTACAAAAAATATAGCTCAATCACACATTATTACCGAAACAACCCAATGTATTAGTTGTATATGTTGTTATAATGAGATGCCCACACATTACTTTCAGATTTTATGGGTGTCATTAACTCACTTGTATCAATAGTCCTGTGTAGAGGGAAATATGTCTAAACATATACTTACAGCAGCCAGATTTTCTGCTTGTTTTAGTAAGCTGCTTGTCTCTAAGAGATAGATTTCAACCCGCTTCCAGAAACATGTTCCAAATTGGCCAAGGAGAAGATTAAAAGCAGATTAGAAGTATGCAAGTGCCAAAACCTATTTGAGCTTTTAAGTGCTCTGTGATTTATCATTTTCATTTTATCTGTTAGTATCTGCCTAGGGTGCCGCTAGCTAACTAACTCTGTCTGCTTTGTTTGGTCAGACGTTTGCCCTTTTTCTAGTTTCATGCAAAAATTTCGATTGGGTATTTTAAAAAGCATATAAATATATATTTTTGTATTGTAACTTATTCCTCAGAATGTTATACTGTAAAACAATTAAGGCTGCGCATGGTGTAAGAATATGTTTGCTGGGTATGTATGTAGAAGATTGTATATTATTGTGTGCTATAGTATTTATAGATCTGCACAGCTCTGAACTCTTTGGTTGTACTTCCGAGTGAGCTCACTGTTCATTATTGATACATGTTAATGATTTGGGTTTCATGTTTGTTACATAAAGGATATATACAAAAAAAAAAACTGTTCACTAGTCGGGATTAAATTATGCATTCAAGGCTGTGACTTCAGCTATAGGAACCTAAGCAGCTATAAAATCCAGTAATGTTGGTTGGGAGTCTGCACACCAAATAAAAATTCTCTAAGGCCCCACTGTTTTCTAAAATAAATATTGTATTTAAATAATTAAAATTTATTAAATGTAAGTATACTGAGGGAAACAAATGGGTTTATTTATAAAACCATTGAAGCATCTTTAACCAAAGGTTCACGGTGATTAATCAATCACTGTCATTTAAAACACATACACCAGGAGGATTCACCTTCAGTGAATTTTTAAATGTCCCACTGTTTGTTTCACTGACTGTTTGATTGAATGTTTCACTGCTTTATGAAAACATTGGGTTGTAAGCTGAAATGGGCAAGGTCCTCTTTTGTTCCTATGTTAAAGTTTGTATCTGTTTAAAAATCTGTGATCAGGCAGGGCTGTATTGCAGAAAAGTGACTGGCGATGTCCCTTCTGCAATAAGGCTTTTTACTTGTCTGATTGCTTGCTGGAGCTGTGCATATGCAGCTCAGCGTTGGGGTACCTGACAATCCTGGACGCATGAACTCGCATGCAGTTATGTCAAAATGGCCTAGCCTGGCCAATCAAGATGGCTGAATATCACAACTAGGAAGAAAAGAAGGAAGAAGATGGTGGTGACTATAACAGGGTTTACTTCCACTTTAGGTATGCAATAGTGTACTGCTTATTTCAGGAAGAATAAAGGTACAACCTTCAGGGTCTAGATTAAGCCTAATAGACACATACAGATGTTCATTATAAGAAAGCCTTTCTCTTTACCCCTTGTGTTAAGAACACGTTAATATAGCAAATAATTTCTGAAAATTAGCGCGTTGATAAATTGTTACTATATCCAGAGAGAACAATGGTTCCTTATACTTATTAATTAGTGACACACCACAGTAAAACTTTAAATGTTAATACATCATTATGTAATCCAGTGCTTGGCTGACTTTTTTTATCCAAATCACAGCAGGCAATAACTGAGCAAACTGGAAGATATATTATTTTATTCCTACTTTATTTCCTATCAGCTCTTTTCTTTTCCGTTTACAGAAGGCCAAAACGATGTATTTATCATTTAAAGGTATATTATATACGTATTACCTTGCAGCAGAGATGATACATGAACGGCAGGATAAACCACATAAGACTACAATATCAATTTTACATTGTGACAAGGTTGATAAAGCATTAGCTAAGCCAAGCTAACTGAATACACAAATAGCCAGTTGGAAGTGAACAAAGAATGAATTACATGCATAAATCTACTATCCATAATCAAACAATAAACACATTGCTTGTTGAGATGGAAGTGATAACATACAGAGTGAACACTTTTTGTTTTAAATGAAATTACATCTGTGTATGGGTTTTTCTTGTTGGTTGTTATATTTCCAGCTAAAACCAAAATATCTTTAAAAGATCACTTTCTCAGTTTATATGCAGGCAGAAACAGGCACTCTTAGGATTTGTCACAGGCGACAGGGAATGGAAGTTGCCATGTAAGGACACTGACAATTTCATGGAAAAACCCACCTCTCACTAGTAAACACTTGAAATATCTCTGCAAGTTTTAATTTGTGGTCATTGTTTATTTTTTATTTTAAAGGAATCTTTTCTTGAGAAAATAGGAAGGCTGCCAATGTGGACTATTTGCCCTGCTATTTCTAGCTGTCTAGATGTCTCGTTGACACTTTGACCTCAGTACTAACCCAGAAGAGCCAAAAGGAGATAAGGACTGCTCATTTTTTTCCACATTTACTGATATGCATACTTGTTCCGGGTTGGACATTTTTGAGGCCTGTGAGTTAGTGTAATATTTAGTCATTTAGCATTTTCAGAAGAAGCCAGACAATTAGCTAGGAGAACGTCAGCAGTGGCAGCGTCCTGATTTCTTTTGTGCTGAAAAGACTTTTACTATCCAATAAAACTTGACCCAAAACACAAATCATTATCACCTCCCATAAATTGCTTCTCTAGCTATACATGATGATTTTTGAAAGGCCTTTTCAGTCCCCAGACATGAAACCATAGGGCAAATATCTATCATGATATACATTCAAGGCAACCTAATGATATTTCTGAACTAGAACTCTTTAGCAAGAAAGCCCAGACTTTTAACTAGTTACAAGAAAAATGGTGGCTGAGTATAATTAATGTACAGTACATACACACCTAAATACATGTTTATGTACCTAAATGACTCTGTGTGACTCATAAAGCATTCAGATTTCCTGGAAGATATGTTGAGGGAAAAGCTAACTGATTTTGCATTTATTCTTCTTACAGATGTGAAGCAGCCCCTTCAAAGACAACTGGCAAGAATCCTTCACCAGCAAATCCAACTTTACCGACATCAAAAAACACTCCAGATGTAGATGACCTTTTCAGTGACATTTAACAAAACCCCTAATCCACTTCTGCTTAAATAAACAGATCTGAAGCCATTATTTTGTGATAAATGTACAATGTTTCTACAAATGAACCACTTGTGTCACAGACAGGCTCCATGTTTGTGGAGCTATAGTGAAGATATTCTTTGTAGAGACTTTAAATATTTACATACTTTTATTCAAATATATGTTTGTTTGTTTTTTTAATGTGGAGTATACATATTTAAACAGCAAAATGTTAAATAAATGTTTGAGTTGTTTTTTTCTACTTTTTCATGTTTAAAATAAAATCAAGAAGATTTTGTTGACATTATGTACATGGTACTATGTTGGTTAAAAATAACCAAATATATGACTTTGGACACTAAATGCTTTTGGTCATGGCAGCCATGTCATGATTCAATAATCGATTTGAAATTTAGACTCTAGTCAGCATTTTAACGTTTTCAACATTTTAAACCTTACTTTCTTCTTTCTATGTAGTGTACCTTAATTACCTAGACCGAATACTGTGAAATCCATATTCAGGTTCAATATTACAGGGGCTGCAAAAGATCCATCCACATTTAAAGGAGTTGACCAATCGGAAGCAAAGAGAGATAGGTCTCTCTACTGCTCTCACTACTCAACCCCTACAGCTATCTCGGTGGGCCTGATTTATTAAAGCTCTCCAAGGCTGAAGAAGATACATTTTTACCAGTGAAGATGGGTGACCCAGCACACCTGGAATGGATGTCATTTGCTAGCAAAAGCTTTGAATCCTGGACCAGATACATTCCAGGTTTGCTGGATCACCCAGCTTCACTGGGAAAAGTGTATCCTATCCTCTCCAGCCTATGTATTTTGGAGTAGAGGTCAGGTTGTAAAGATTTCTCAAATATGTGCCACATCCCAACAAGATATTGTAGACTTACAAGTATCACAAAAAAAACACGGGACTTTTTAGGCACAGAATTTAAAATAAATGAAAATATAAGTTTTATTTTAGAAAATGTAAAACACAAGTAAAAGGTTAACAATAATTACTACACCATATATAAAAAATATTTTCACATCATGGCAAGGTCTCATATCTCATACATCAATTCTTAGAAAATGTTGACAACAACACTCTAAGGTGGGCACTGACTTCAAGCCAGGCAGCAGAGTGGTATAGGCTAGCAAGCGAGGATTATCTCATATATCTTCTTAATAAGTCACCTAAAATTGTTTACAGTTTTTAGAGTATTTACGTTTACTTTCTAAAAGTAGGAATTACAAAGCTTGGTCATTATATTACTATTGTCTTTCATCTTAATTAATATTTCAAGATGTATATAGGTGCTTTTATAAACTTCTCAAATATTCATCTAAAGGAGAGGACACAGTCATCTTGATCTCCAACCGATGCATTGGCCAAATTCCCTATATTATAGTGTACAGATAACCCTTTATCGTTCTATTTACTGAAATCCTCACAATCCTCTCTGAACTCTTGTTGTTATGAACTCTGGGCAAAACATTAGACTTGCTCCATACCTTTTTCCTCCTATAGAGACGCCATGTCCCAAACCATTTTTCACAAACCTTTGTTGTGAGTTTTTCTCTGCCACTGCTGACAGCAGATCTCGCCTCCTTTGTATTGTCTCTGTCCTGCAAACACCTTTTTAGTACAGGAGGTATATTCTTGTAGTACTATGATTAAAACTGTTTTGTGACTCAACTGAGTGTTTAGCAAATGAAATAAACAATATAACAGCAGAATAGTAAACTTAATAATAAAAGTAACATAAGTACGGAGGAATTCTCAGCTCACAGCATTGCCTCACACACATTGGGCCTGATTTAATAATTCTCTCCAAGGCTGGAGAAGATATACTTTTTTATCAGTGAACCTGGGTGATACAGCAAACCTGGAATGAACCTGGTCCAGGAATGAAAATATTTGTGGGTGTACTTGATTGTAACATAGTAGTTCTGTCTAGTCTAGTCGAGAACACAGTATGAAACTTTGTGAACAAGCCCTTGTGTTATATTAAGACAGTAATATTCTCGTTACTATCATCATCATTAGCAAAGCTATTGTAACTAGGAGTGGAACTAAAAGTATAAAAAGTCTTTGAACTGGTTTATTCATATTCAGCCCCTGTGTGATGCCTACTCAGGGCTGGAAATTGAGTTCTTCCTTAAGGTCAGATAAGAGTTTAGTAAGTTCAGATTCCAAGTCACAGATCTTTAAACTGTTGTCCAGCAATGCAGTTGTATCTGCTGTTTTGCAAGAAAAGTTGAAAATAGAGGAAAATTCCATGCCCATGTTTGTGCCAATGTTTTATGAACATACCCTTATATTAGTCATTTCTAAAACAAATCATTGTGAAAAACTATGCTTGAGATGACACTCCACAACCTATTACATTTACTGATGTGGTCCAAGAGACCACAGTCTGGATTAAATCTGGTGAGCTGTTTTTTTTTCCTGATACAATTCTAATAAGCATCTTTTGCATTTTGCATCATCAAATCTTTTGTGTGGCAGAACTAATTATTTTTTCTTAATTTTGTTCAAGACATTTTAAAAATCTTGTGACAGAAGAGCTTATAGTAGCCCTATGAGTAAGTATAGTATGATGTGCGTTTTCTGCAGTACTATAGCATCTTCACAATGTACTATATGTTTTTATTAGTGTAAAGTCATTTAAAAAAAGACGTTTGCATCATTTAATATGACAGTGGATAATGGTAAGACTGTTTATAGTAATAGTTTACTGTAAACCAGGTACATGTAGTCTGTAACTACTAAAATAGGAAAATATAATGGAAATCCATATTAGTGAGCTACTTAATATCCAGATTAAACATGTGAAATGCGTTGAAAATGTTTTGCACTAGGGCAAGAATGAATCCAGTTCATCAGATTTTGAACTTTGAAATACTGATAAAGAGTTTTGGAAAAGCAAAATGTTCCAGAGCTTGGCTGATTACTATGAAATGATTACAGAGGAACGAACAGTCTGGGCAGGAGATGGCAGGTGCTGGTCCGTGCACTCCCAGGCTGTGTACTCACTATTACATTTGTAAAACAGTTCACTTTGGGTGGAGTATGAATAGTCTAACAAATACATCAACAACACCACCTAATCCTCTGATGTAATGGCCCTAAGATATTTGCATCCCTTGGACCAGAGAGGCAGCCACAGAAAATGACTTCAGTAGGAAAGTAATCAAAAACTTCAGAAATGTCTTCAATAAATACAGAAGACAGAACTAGAGAAAAAAGGATGACAGATCTTGTTCTAATGGCTTGTTCATTACCCTGAGCTTTGCAGTAAAAGAACACCTACATATCAATCACTGTGAATGCAAATCCCATTGCATTGAACTCAGGGCCAGGAAAAGTTCTGCAATGATTAATATTTAATCAATATTTTAGCTTATGTCTGTGTCTCTAGTCTTTAATTGTCAGTTAATGGTCAGTGCCACTGAATATTTGGATTGTGTTCCAAAATGTATGCTCAAAACCCCTCCTGCTTTGGCATTCTTATATGTATCAGGTTTCAAATTATCAGGACAGCGTGTGTAAGACTGGTGGAAAAAAAAAGGTGAGCTCTATGAGTTGTAAGGTATAGGCTGCTTACCTGTACAACATGTCATGCCCCAAGTGGACCTTATATACGGTGACAAGTAAAAAATAGATGGATGAATAGATTTATGTGTAAAGAAGCTTTATTTGATGCAATTATAGATAACATATTCTGGGGTTATGATTCATATTGTTCTCCAAGACTTTAGGTGAGAAATGTTAGTTTGCAAGGTATCAGAATTATTAACCTGTTAGTACATGTGATCAGAAAAACTATAAATAGAACAGGAAGGTTTAAAGTGACAGAGACAATAAATTCCAACCATTTCTTTATATAATAAAGAGAATGTTTGGGCTGGAGTTCTATACTCATATATTTATATCTCTAGGAGTTCTCTTTAAATATGGTTCTCTATAGGTTCCTTTGTTTTGCAGCCCCACAAACTACATGTTTATACCTAGAAAGTGTCATACATTTACATACACTTACCTAGACTCCAAATACTGTCTGTTCCTGATATAACATGCAGGAAACACCCTTTGGACAAGACTTTTGCACATTTACCAATAGTGTTCTGATTATATGAAATGCAAAACCTCACACTTTAGGCTTGTTATCCATAATTTCAATGAGCACACAGAAATGTCATATCTTAGTACAGAACAGGAGCAGGCAAACATCTACAAACAAATTCTCCAAGTTTTAGAAATGAATGTAACTGGTCTGGAGGGTATTCTCTTTTCAGCAAAAAAAAAGATGCTTTAAAACTTGTGAATATGAAGCAGTGCTGAAACATATTACTTGAACTTAGGCAGGACAGAACAAAACCTCTAACAGGCCCTAGTTATATGCCCCCAAAATTAGTTATGTGTGGACTCTGGTGGGCCCTTGGCTCCTGCTGCTATACAGAAAAAAATGCCACTATGCCAAGAATCTTATGCATTCTGATAGGTATTCCTTCTCACTTCCTTTGGTGGGCCCCAAGTCCATCTTTTTTGAGCATACTAATAAAGCCTGGAGCAAACATGTTCACGCAAACAGCTATGCACACACTTGTATGTTTTACATGTCTAAAGATTTGTATTTCTGTCTATTGAATCTTGAGATTTACATTGTCCTGCCAGATGGCACAGCAAGCATGGTGACCTAGCCTTTTCTACTATAGTTAGGCAAAAAGGCAAAAGCCAAAACCCTGCCCCTGGTCTGTGTGACTGGACATTGAAGAAACAGCAGGATAGCAATGAGCTCCTCCCTCTGCTTTATGCTTTTGTCACTTTCCTTCATCTAGGAACATATGACAACAGCACCCCTAATAAACTCATAGAGCTGCCTTCCTCTCTTAAAATTCACTGCAGAGAATTATAAGGAGCAGATACTAAGACACTTTTATGTATCTGCTCCTTTTTGCATTTACGAAAACATTCAATGCTTTTTAAATTTAAAACATAACTTCATGACCTGGTGTTTTTTTTAACTGCCTTAAATTTTAAATGCAAATTCTCCCATGCAAGATCCTATAAAATACTCACATGTCTATAAAAAAACAATCTCTTCACATTTAAAAAAACTTTGCTGCTCCCATTGGACAATGATTCAATTGAAGATCTCCGTAGATTTATTTTACTAGCTATAGACTCCGTAAAGTACAGAGGTTGAGGTATTAAGGTCTGTTAAAATGTTGTGAAACACAAAACAGACTCTGGAATTTTTCTTCTTAAAAGCTGTCGCTTTACCATAGGTAGTCTCTGAATTAATAGGAAATGTTACAGTTTGTTGACAGCCGCAATAAATTTTTAGAGCATTCACTGAAATGCTAATCCATAAGACCCTGTGGTGTTGCCACCAGCTTTCTGTAAAGAGCTTCTAAAAAAACAAAGCACAGACAGCCATAGGGTATCATGTTTAAAGGCCCCCTATAGATAAAGATTTTGTGTGCCTTGAATTATTCTGTAGTGATACCTTTATCATGCAATTTTATTACTAGAGAAGTAGAAATCTTTTGGATCAACATTCATCTCCTTTATTTTTAAGAATTTGTTTATTTTTTTATTTTGCTATGGTATGTGTTTACCTGTGTGGACTTTCAAGGCATGGCATCCATATGTTGAAGCCCTGGCCCATTTAACATCAAAGTACTCCCTAAATTATTACCAGACCAAAAAATGGAACATTTACATTACCTATCTACATTTTTCTTCACTATTTGCTTTATCTATGGACATAAAATAAAACAATAATTATATTTAATTATTTATCGTGTTCTCCTTTTCTCCTTGTTATGAAAAGATTGAACCAGAGAAAATTTACCCAATAAAACTGTTTGGACTTTGTTCCCTTCAAACACAATTGAAGCTCTATATATTATCACTGTAATACAGTCAGGCTGCATAAACTGCAATATTAATTAATATCACATGTTTACAGCATGAAAAAAGGAAAGGTCAAAGTTGTTGGGGTCTCCAGTGGTCTGACGCCTCTTGCACAATGCTCCAGTCCAAAGGGCTCACCATCCATGAGCAGGAAGGTAGAGGATATGTCTAAATTGCCCTCTAAGACAAACTTTATGAGAGCATTTGTCTATACTTGAATACTGTATTTGCCCTTACCTCTTGTTCCTACTAATTTTTTAGCACTTTCTGTTATGAGAGAATAGTGAGAAAAAAACTGTTGTGAAGAAGAATTTCCCCAATATTGACCCAAACAGCATTCAAACTTGACAAATATAATACCTATAATTCTATCCAAAACTAAAGAAAATAAAATTTGGCTTTAGGATACACTTTAGGGTTAAGGGCTAGAGATAAAGTTAAGCTTAGGAGTTTTTAGGTCTTAGGTTAAGTGAAAACATCTTGCAATAGGTTGTGTTATAGATAGTGTAAAGCTACAGTGTAGGTGATACACAAGACAATTTTCATAAAATTTTAACTACTTTCAGACAGCTTTTAATCATCAAAACAATCAAACACATCAATGCAGCCTACCAACAACATTGAACGACAATTATTTTTTGTTGTTTTTTGCGGCTAAAGAAAAATGATTTTGTGATAGTTGCTATGTGTTTGGCCGGCATTAGGTCAGGGTAAACTGTACCTGGAGTTAGGTTATCTCTTTTTAATACTAGATTTGTATGTTTTCCTCTGTAGTAAGAGTATAAAAGTACCTTTGTCAACCACTAAATGCTTTCAGCAAATTATCTCACCTTCAGGTTCCCAACTCACAAGACTTAATACAACAATGCAAACAGTTCTCTGAACCTTCCCCATGTGTAATTACAAATCCTATCATTCACCCAGTTAAGAGGTGCCAAGGAGCTGAACATAAACAAATGAAAAATTAATCATAGAAAAGCTGACAGCTCCTGCAGGCGGTATATGGTTCATTCTTCCTTTACTGGAGGGAAATGGACATATCTCTCTGTCCAGAAGTAATTGAGAGACACATGAGAGAGGAGGGTAAGTGCGGAACCACTCAGAGTTTGGAACTTAAAATATATAACTTATTATTTGAAAGGTATTAATTTTAGTTCATAGTAAGTTATATAAGGGTTGGAGTTAAAGAAATCATTTTCGGCAATAAACTGAGTGTTATGTTTCAGGTTTGTACCCTGAAAGATATGGAAGTCACAGGGCTTGATTTATTAAATTTATTAAAGAATACACTTTCATCAGTGAAGCTGGGTAATCCAGCAAACCTGTAATGGATCTGGTCCAGGATTCAAAACATTTACTATCAAATAGCAAATGAGTTTGAAGAAATCCATTCCAGGTTTGCTGGCTCACCCAGCTTCACTGATGAAAGTGTATCCTCTCCAGCCCTGGAGAGCTTTATTGAATAAAGCTACGTACACACGGCAGATTTTTATCGCCCGATAATCGGCATCGGCCAATTATTGAGCGAAAATCTTCCCTGTGTACAGTCGGTGTCGTCCATCGTCCGGACGACCGACCTGCCGGATCCACGGACGATGGACGACAGCCGATCGTAATGAAAGGGAAGGGGAGAGCGCGCAGCACGGTGCCGCTCCGTCGCTCTCCCCCCTCCCCTCT
The DNA here is from genome assembly GCF_032062135.1 of Pyxicephalus adspersus. Lineage (NCBI taxonomy): Eukaryota > Metazoa > Chordata > Amphibia > Anura > Pyxicephalidae > Pyxicephalus > Pyxicephalus adspersus. The sequence continues at coordinate 74,682,126 of NC_092863.1, read as the reverse complement.
CCATAGAGCATGAACGGTGCTGTATGTACAGCACCGTTCATCCATCGTGCACTCCCTTGTCGTTGGAAAGGATCGTGAAAGATCCTTTCCAACGACAAAAATTGCAAGTGTGTACGCAGCTTAAGGCCCAAAGACTCAATACACATATTTATCAGTAAGCTATAAGAAATCACAGCTGTCGTAAAACTTTCCATTCTGCTTTTTATCAGTTGTGCAAGCTTTCTGAATACATTTATTTAGGGGGCTTGCTCAAAATATCCTAGGCACAAGATATCCACTCTGTGGAAGGAACAAAGAAAACAGCATAATATATAGTCAGTGATAGCATTAAAACACATACTTTGAATTGTACTTTTTTGGCTGTAAAATGGTTGACAAGGACATTAGATAAGTCTACAGGTAAAGCAAATAAACTCTTTAAATAAACAGCTAAAGTTAATGGCAAAATATCCTTTTGCTATGGAAAAGATTTGCAATAAAAAGAAAGACATAAATATTTTTTCATTGAGAAGGTAGTGGGCACATTTTATTATGTCATCTATTGTACTGACTAAATAATTTTTAACCCCCTGAGCGATAATCTCAAATGTGTGGCTCGGGGTAGAAACACGTTGAAAGCGGTAACCCCGAGCCATACTCGTGGTAGCTAAAAACATAAAAAAATAAACACTTACCTGGTCCCATCGGCGTCCTCCAGTGTCCTGCCTGTCATCCTCGGGCTGTATCCTCTTCCTCCGATCTTCCCCCAGCGAGTGCACTGACATTCCCCGGGAGTTCCCAGTTACATTGGTGCATGCATTTGTGCGCGCGAGGGAGCGCAACGGGAAATTAATTTATTTTGTATTGGATTCAATACAAAATAACTGTATTGAATCCAATACAAAGTAACCATTATATTATATATACTGTACAGTTATATTACAGGTTTCAATATTTTTATGCACCCTTGTTTTAACAGATTTTTGTGTTGTTTTATTTTAAGTTTATTATTAAATTCATTATTATTTTACATATTTCGGTGAGCTATGCCTAAGAATTATAGGCCTACAATGTAAAATAAATTTCTATGCAAAACAATGTACTGCATTTGGCATAAACATACTGACATAATTAGACCACCAGGGAGGTTAATGAAGTTAGTGTAATTTTTTTCAATGCTACAAAGAAGATGTTCTATGTAAAAGGGGAGAGAACCCTTAAGAATGTGAAAAATGCCAAGAGTCAATATCACCCAGCTCCTTCAATGGAAAAAAAACCTGCACAAAAATCCTAATTCTTGTTTTCACTGGCTTCGCTCTAACATATATTTCACATATCTATGAACTTCCTACCATCACCTAAATGAATACACAGATAGTCATAAACTAGACAATAAACACTAAAATATGTAATATTTTAAAGATTTTCCAACTTCAGGTTTTTTAATCCATGTTGGTATACATACATTAGTCAAATAAATAAATGCTGTTGAAAGCAGATTCCTTCTCCTTCTACAAAGAAATATTTATCGAACAGCTCTCTATCTGTAAAACCTTAAAGTTACATACCCTTTATATATATTAGATTATCTAGCAGGGGAATAGCTATGAATCATAGTGCTCCATAGCAAAAGAGAAGTCACTGTCCGCCTCTGTCTGTTGTACTTGGCTGTCCTTGGCAAACAAGTCACTGATCTAAATGTAAAATATACTTAAAAATATGCTTTATTAGAGCTGTGAGCATAGCCAGCATGCTATAGGGTTCCAGTGCTGTGGATAGAAGTTGTCAAGTAGAAGCAATGCAGGGAGTTTCTTGGCTTAGTATTCTGTCCTTGGTAGCTCATCATTGCTTTTCAGCTTACGAGATCTCAAAACCAAAGTGCAAATGCTTAGCCCTTCTACTGCTAAAGCCAGAGGTTGACAAACTAAATAACAAAAACCACCATATTTTATATGGTAATTGTCAGTGCTACTATACACAATTACACTATAACTTTTCTTGTTTTTTGGCAGAACTACAAACCTTACTTGTGAAGTTTAAGATTAGGAGACATTCTGGGATTTAGGCATGTCTTTCAGTTTAATTACTGCTGATTAACATGTCCCTAACTTGTCAATCTGCAGATGGCCAAGTCTCGCCATGTCTGCTCTAGACCTCACTGAGTGTTGATTGGAGTTCAGACAGTGGCTGGCATGAGACAGGAAACTGACATGACACTACATATCTCCTCCCATAGCAATTAACAGAATGTATAGGTAGCAGCATACAAGACAGGTGACTGGGCTACTTAAAAAAAAACTACAAAAGAAGTGTGTTATTAAAAAAAAATTATGGTTATTGTCATTTATAGAGTCAATAATGTGCAAATAATCTGCAACCTAAGTGGATGAATCTGGAGCATTGTTTCCTGAGCACCTCCAGCTTCATGGTTAGGATGAAGCTAGGAGACGGGAATGGTAGTAAGAGTAAACTTTTCCACTTGCAAAACACAGCTACTTTTTAGTACCTGTGTGACAGTAATAAAGTTATAAAAGTAAAAATAAAACAGTTATGCATCATTACAAAAAGAAAAGTTTTTAAAAAGAAAAGTTGGAGGGTATCATTTTGTTATAATAATATATAAGTAGTAGTAAAGGCTTTAACTAAAAGTTAACTTTGTATCATACAACTTTGGTTTTCCCTATTTCATAATAACTCACAATTTAAGTTGGACATATGTGTTATTTGTAGAGGTAATGGTAAAACTGCAGTGTTAAAAATTAATATCTTTATTATAGAATGATATAAAAAAAATTATCTTCATAATCACTATAGCTGATATATTTAGGAAGAGATTATGTATGCGGGCCATGCATGAATGATAGTAAGTTAAAACCATGTTCATGTGTTAGGAAAGTTTATTTATTCTATTATTTTTTTTTAAAGTAATTGATACCTTGAAGACTACAGTAAGGAACTTAACTTTGTGGTGCATAGATGCCTTCATGACATATCAGTGTGCCTGTGACTCTAATAGGATTAATTTTGTGTCCAGAAGGCATTGTTATTGTAGATTCATTTTTTAGCCCGCACAATATATTCTAGTTGACTTATTTGCTGACTCTTATTGTGGTAATGAATTGGCACAACAGTCTTCAGTTCTCAGGTAATTCCTTTTTTTCAGCACTTATTAAAAACTTTGCACAGCAAAATCTTTTTAATACTTTATCAGTTTCCCTAGTTACTTTGTTGCTTTTATTTGTTACCATAAGCAAAGAGTAGTACCCAGTTATGTGCAGTTTTAGGGAAGCATGGAACTTTCTTCTGTGTAACACACTGGTGCTCAGCAATTGGCCAGTCAAGCACATAACACTTTCCAATGCGAGTGGTAGGTGAATTTTACCTGGGAGAAGAGAAGACTGCTGCAGAGTCTGGAATTAAAAGGGAAGCTTCCTATGAACTTTATGGGCATTCAGCAGTCAAAAAAAATATTTATGCATGTATTTAACACACAAAGTGTATCTGTATAGTGAAATGTGTTTACAATATGTCCCCAAGCAAATACATGCAGATGGACACATAGGATGTTACGGGAGTATGGTCACTTACTAGTAAAGACCCTTTATATGTATTGCAATGTTAATATTTTTACTTTACTTTTTAGTCAGATCTAATATAAGACACTGACCAGTTTAAGTTTTTGACTTTGATATAATTTTTTCTTTGCAAAAGGCAGAAGAAGGGCAAAGAATATGGCAGTGCAGGGCGCCGGGATGAAGGATGATTCCAGGACAACGTGGGACCCAATCGCAGGATCAACAGATCTGCAAAAGTAAAGGAGAGTTGTTTTTTTTTTAGTTTACTTCCGTGTTCAGACTGCTGGTCATCAATTAGTGTAATTGGACTTGGTGATGTTAATAGGCAAATAGTATCTATAGTCTTTTTTACTGGTAACATGTAAAAGTGACTATTTTAAAGAAAAAGACATTTAAATATTTATGTATTCGTAACAAACACTAAAACAGCTTTAGGACAAATCCTTGCTGCCACATAAAGGTGCAGATACTGTAGAGTAATTCATTCTTAAAATACACATATTAGCATTAGTATTAGAAAGTATTTCAGTTTATTAGTCTATCCAAGGTGTTTAATTTATTTTGTATTGAGAATGTTGTGCCATTGGACAATTTTTCCTTCATTGCCTATCATAGTGAAATACATACCTGGGGTTCTAAGCCCTGACCATTTGACCACAAATTGTGTATCCCCTTCTAGTAGTGATTTGGCATTCTGCTAACCTTCAAACTTCTAAAGTAAACACAAAGTCGGTGCACATTAAGAAGGTAAACAGGCCCTGCTTGGCATACATCAATGTTTCTATTGAGTACTTTGAATATGAATTGCTCCACAGTACCTGCAGCTACAGAAGTCAGTGAGAGCTTTTGTTAAAGCTCACTTACTGCCTGTTAGGCATATGCAAAAAGTAGATTGCCCATACGTTTCAGTAGCAGCAGTTTAGCAATCTTAGCAATGTGTTAGTCTAACTAAAATCCTTGTTTTTGTGAGTAGATTTTAATGTTCTACATACCTGAAAATAGCATTTTTAATTCTTTATTTCAGCATACCAAGCAAACAACAGAGTTTCTTCAGTAATTATTGGAAGCCTATGAAGATCTTGGGTAATAAATATATTGCTGGTATCTGGAATGTGACAATTCATCATTGCAAACAGAATATGCCAATTTACTGGGGTCATATCCTGACCTTTTCTGGTTTAACAGTAAATTAAAAAGTGTTTACAGGTAAATTGTAGACTGAGAGGTAATGTACATTAACGGCTGAAATATCAATAAGTGATCTTCCCTGTCAAACAAATTTTAATTATTTACATGTGATCCAGGTCCTTCTACCAGGCAGCAGCACCATGTTGATGTACTCATTCATTTGTCAGCTACAATCAGCCAATAAAGTTAGGTTATGGACCAATCCACCAATCCTTGGACCAATCCAATGGACCAAGGCTGCTGATTGGGCTATGAAAGAGCAACAGTGAACATATTTTACTATCTATACCTATTCTAAGGGACTAAGGGTTTCACCAAACAGGAAGTGGGGGTAAATCCCTGACACTGACATAAATATAATGTTTTTGGTAAGGAAAGGGGGAAGGCTAAAACCATTATCTTTTTCTAAATGCAGGTTTTCCTTCTTACCAAGGAACAGAAAGTAAGTGGGAACTGCCATATTTAGTAGTAATCTGACAGAGGTTCTAACTCTCAGAGCTTCAGCTGGGGATACACTTTAAAAACTTGAAGTCAAATCCAACTTTTTTAAAAGTGATTAGTTTATCAGAAAGGAACAAGGAGTTCCAATGATAAAATGCAGGTTGTCAATTTCAGCCAATTTGTTTCTGGCTCCATGTGTTCTTGCTGACATATGTTGATAATCCAGATGAAAGCACTATTATACATACAACACAAATTAGACACATTTCAAAATATTAACACATAATAACTTTGTTGTTTTGGTGTAACAAGATAACTGGCCAGGCATTGACTGATTGTACAAAGCAACCCAGGAGTCCAAATTGAAACAGAACCATGACAGTGTTTGCTGAAAGAATCCATTCTTTCTGTTTATTTTGCTATTGAAAGTTTCCCAATGTATACTTAGATAAACAGCAATGTGTGTGTATGTCAGCAGGTCATATATGCGCAACACCAAGCATGGATCACTAAAACAGATGTTAGTGAAAAAAAGGTTAACATTTCCATTGCTCCCTTGGGTGTTAACATGGACTATAAGACAATGATGCATTCATCCTTATCAGCATAACCATTCTGGCACCAGTGATCCATCAGTCATATGTTGGAATCCATAATAAATTATTTAAATGTTTGGCACATGTGGTTGTCAATTATGATGCCCTTCTAAATGATATCACTTGGAGTAGGAAAAGAGAATCTTTGGCATCTGCAAGTTACGTCCAAATACATAAAACCATAGACTAGACCTAGAGAACTATTTTTAAAATCTACAAAGGAACACGTCCTTAAAGTCTGAAGTTTACAAACAATAGATCATTCCTTGTTGGCAGCAAAATTATTGTCCACATAGTTTGTGATGCTTGTGATAATTCATAAATGTACAAAAGACATGGGGCGCCTCAGAGCAAATTTTTGCAAAAAAATGTCAAAAATTCTGCCACTTCTGGGAACACAATAGCCAAGACCAGAGGAGTAGTCTTTAAAGTGGACCTTTCACTGAGAGATTATGAAGGCTGCCATTTCTGATTTGGTTCCAAATAAATTATAGCTTACCTGGTTGATGAGATTGGCAGCTGAGTTGGATAAAATAGTTCCATTTGGCAGTGTTGCTGCTTTTTTCCATACATATATCTGTATTCAGGGAGTGGGATGTGCCCTTAGACATCCACCCCCAGCCAGTTTTGGTACTATAAGGCTTTGTTCTTACTGCCTCTAGTTTTAGAATTTAAAGAAACGGTCTTTATTGCACACCCAATCAAGAAGTCATCCATGATGTGAATAGAACAATTAAAAAACAGGGTCTAAGAATCTTCTAAAAGTGTGAAAGACACAATATAGATATTTAATACTTGTTCCTTTTGACTTGCATTTCAGGATTACTGAGGGAAATGGCATCACATCAGCTTCAGCTACAAAACAATCAGCAAATACCCAAATCCTGCTTCAGTTGTTTGTACAGATCAGGCCAAAACTATATATCCACTCTTTAAGCTATAGCAACCAACACTGTCACCAAACTACACCAAAAAGCTCAAACAGTTATACTAGAATCGGACTTTCAATATCAGTTTAAAAGTCAAAATCAGCAAATAGTAACAAATTGCAATTAAAAAACAATATATATTACTAGATATATTAGTGTTCCAATTCGGTATCTTTTCTAGGAAAACCGTTTCCAGTGACAGACTTTTGCAGTGGAGTTGCTCCTGGAACAATATTATAGCAGCCTATATGAAATCTCATTTTTCTGAGTTTTTAATACATTGTGCTGATGATGGATGAAATCTGATTGGGTATTTTGAGTGACTGCACAGTAAAGATCTTTCCAGCGTGATTTAATTTATAGGTCAATGTGTAATCTGCTCCAGCTACTCCCATCCTTCTATGTGTTTATCAGGCATCCTGTGCAGAGATTTCATTGCTCTGACAGCATTACTTGTCAGAGGGGAGAGTGGAGCGACAGGTCATTGTAAATAAGAGCAAACAACAAAAACACAGTTTACTTAAGGGACTGACGAAGATAAACAGTAGGAGACATCTGTGAGTGAAAAAACGTATTCTCTGAGGTCTGTTTGACAAAAAGTGTTTCAGTTTCCTTCTTAGAAATAAAAGAAAATATTTACATTCGCTGAGGTCTAAGGGAAGCCCATGTGGGAAAATCCCATTCCTTTTCACGAAATTACACATCCAGTCACTTTAGACTCCCTCTCATCTTGTGTGTTTTACTGCAGACAGTCAGAAAAAGCCTGTTGTCTGGGCAAACCTAATATCATCCCGTAGGCTGAATATTGATCATGTTAGGAGACACTTTGATTGTGCAACTAAGCCTGATTTCCCAAAGTGCACAACACATTGGAGCTTTAAAATTGGTTTAAAATTGCAGCCAAAGTTTAATAAAAATCTATAAAATAAGTAATACAATTCCTAGACTTTCTGCTGTATTGGCTTTACTGATTTTCTGTTTCCACAGTGGTATGTTCATTATTCTGAAATAGATCTGGTGACAAAAATGTTCACTGTCCCCTTCACCCCCAAAGATTAAAGACCTGAAAAATAATCTAAATGAGCAAGTTAAATTCCTTGTGCTTGTAATAAGCTTTTTTGAATGTTAGGGAGCTGTTATTTATAAATGAGTCAGGACATCATGAGTCAGTCCTGCACTTCCATACCATAAACGTAGAAGTTATCTTTTTTAGAACTACATGAAAAAGTTCACATAAAACATTTTTCTGTTAACACTTATATTGACCAAATTTAAATCAAATAAATAAACAAATAAAATCAGAGCCTCTCTTCAATAATAAATTGTGGTATTAAAGTTAAACACAGAAAAACAACCTGCAGGGGAAAAAAATGGAAAATATACCTGACCTGTAACAGAGGTACCATTGGCAATATTGTGAACTTTGTGAAAGCCTGCACTCCCAGCAGTCATGTGGCAGCTGACTATGTCTATGGAAGAGTTAGTTTTCTGCAATACAGTGCAAAATGTTAGCATTGCATTCTGATGGGGTACAACCTTAGGTGTACATCTCCATCTGCCCCGTTTTCCTTGTCACCCAGGCTCTGTGCCTAGAAAGGAGTCAGGTTAAAATTTTAGAAGAATCACGAGCTTTAAAAAATACAACATATACAACTTTTTTAATCACTTTAATGTAATTTTTAACGTTGGCCTTTAACCTGCAACAAAAATACATAATATTTTTAAGGCATTTTTAACAATAGTCTTAGTGACATTTAAACATACCTGGCTTCCCATGCCTTTTATCTGAAAGTATTTTGTCCATTAGCCCTACAAATGGGAGAATGTAAAGGTTACATTTTTTATCTATAGACAAATAACAAACATTGGGTTCGTCAATTGTCAAAGACCATTTCCTAAATCCTGGCACATTCACCCATCATATGTGATCAGTAAAAGCTATTCACTCATATTTTCTAGAAGTTTTGTGTTTTTAATACATTTTTGGCCCCTTAAAAGTTGTGTGAAGCAGTTTTGTAAATCTCCATTGTTAAAGCTGGTGTCTGTGAGTCATTTGTTCAATAAGGGAACACTGGGTATGTTTTTTAAAGTTGGTACTGGTTCTGTGGGTGGTCTACCCAGTTGCCTGGTAACCTGGTCAATACACATTCATCTAGATAATAACTGAGGAAGCAGGAAGGGGTGGTACAATACAAAGATAGATTTTTCATTAAGAGGAAATTAAACAACTGACATAAGTCCCAATCCCATTTCCAACAGTTGTTCTGAGTATCATTTTGAGGAACTGATTTTACACAGATTTCCCAGAATCACAGAAAATCTATGTGATCATCATTGCATATTTCCCCATTCAAAATGTCCATTCTTGCACTTATGATAGCCCTTACACTACTGTTTGATATGACAGCTTACTGAAGTTTGCTGCAATCTAAAAAAGTTTCCCTTGTATCCTACCATATCACGATCCTACCTTGTGACTGATCTGCCTAATATAGGTAAATGCCATCGGCCAGTAATAGGGCATTCAGATGTGACAAGTGGGTAGGTGGGGGTTAGTCCTCTCTCAGAGCGGAATGGGTTGAGAATGCTCAATTCCTAGGTCTGGTAATATGGTTTTAATACAGATACTATAATTTTCTACTCTGGTCTTTCTGTAATCCCCCCAAAGAAAGATTCAAATTAAAGATAGACAATACTGTGCAATTCATGCTACAAAGCAAAACAAATTCTCCTCCCCTCAACGACACCTAAACCTTTGCCTGTTTTTTATTCCCCCATGTTCAGGATCTTCAGCCATCTTGATTTACTGGGATAGAATGACATAACTCTAGTACATGTGCTATACCACAATTGAAGAAGGACACATTTAAACTGTGTAATAATTCCGTTTGTTATTATAATGATCTAAATGCTGCAGCCTAGGATTAAATGTGGTGTCAGCAAGCAGAACTGGGCCAGCTTATGAAGCCCAAATGAATCCTCTTAATTAAGACTGCATATACAGGCTGCAAAAAGGATTAAAGAAAAGCCTATAATGCCAGCATAGTCAGACCACTACTCCTAAGCACAAACTCTCTTATTGCACCAACACTTTTATTTCCAGGCATGTCGGAGAACTAAGCTGCTGCAACTCTCCTTGTCCCCATGTTTTTTTGTTTTTTTTTAATCACACTTAAATTGTATTGTCACTTAAACAAGGGATAGAAAATATAAGGAGAGCATACAAATGTAATACACATACAAAATATAAAGCAGTTTGTCTTGTGGATTTTTTAAACCAATCTTAACACTAAACAGGTTAAAAGAAGTTATTATTGTTTTTAAAAGCACATTCATTACTGTGTATGCATCATGATTGCATTACGGTAATAAATAAATAATAATAAAAAAAGAAATTACAGTTCAATTTTAACTTAACATACCTAAACTCAGAAATTTCACTTTACATATAAGGGGATATAACCCTTTTATGTAGGGTAAAAATTCTGTTGCTTTTTTTTTTTTTTTTAGACGCAACACCCTTTTAAAAAAAAAAAATAGGGGTGCAGCACCGCTCCCTAATTCTTGATTGCCTAGCGGATCGAGAATGAATGGGAGCGCAAAGCCTCCCTGGATACCTACATCAGGGATCCCGAGAGTTGCTTCCGAGCAACTCAGGCATGCGCAGAAGGAGCCTTTTCGTAGGAAAAATAAATTTGCCGATCTCACGCATGCACAGAGAGATCGGCAAATTTTTTTTCATCCTACATCATACGGTCTTGCGCCTGGGTCGGGTGACGTAAGATAAAGAACCTGGAGGAAGAGATGAAGATGGCAGCGTCCGGAGGCTCTGAGACGGATGCCAGGACGACCCGAGACGAGATGCAAAACACTCCCGGAGGGATCAGACTGCCCTGTGGCATTGAAGGTAAGTGTTTTTTTTTGGCAGTTTTTAGTTTAGTTCCTCTTTAAACAGTGGCACTTCAAGTTTTAATGTAAAAAAGGGTAACAAAAGTTCAGTTTTTCAAAAAATTTCCACTTCACTTTCACTCACATGTCCCAATCTAGATATGGGTAATTTATTAGTAGGTGTTTAGTCTACGTTACCATGAAGACTTTGTGCTAGAAAATGTGTTTTCTTTTCCTAATCAGTGGTTTTTGCTGCCACTGAGAGATTTAAGTCCAGTGAGCCATTCATTTTCCACCCATGACATTGCACCCTGTATTGTAAACTGTGAAGGCTTCTGATCATAGCATGTGCCAGCCAGTCTAATGATCTCCCTTTCCTAGTCATAAAATTGCCCGTCTGCCCTTGCCATCACCCGAAAATTATTAAAGCAACAATTCACACTATATTCAAGAATAATATTATGCACTCATTTCTAATCTAATCACATGCATGAGAAATGGAAAGGAAACAGTGACCCAACTTATGTGAATTACAAAAAGTGCATTGAATTTATTCAGAAGGCGTGTGATAAGAAAAGCAGCTGGTACATCCTGTGTGTTAGAGCCACAAAGCCCGCTCTGTCAGCCGTCATTGCATTTGGGACTCTGCAATCTCCACCTCCAGTTTTTCATTACCAGACATTTTTTTTCTTATTCTGTTTCATCACATTTAAAGTACTGCTTATAAGAAGTTGGCCAATAATATTAAACGCAAACTAATCTTTCATAGAAGGAGGAAGGAGTCCTGGGTAGAATTGTTTTCTATGACCATAATAAAGTTAAATTAATCTGATTATCAAAATTGTAGAAAAAATATAACCTAATATAATATATAAAAAATATAAATAACATAATATATTATACCATAACATAGTCAGCTTATCTACATGTAAATTGTATGGAACATATTTTATTATATCATAGAGATTTAAACAGATAACTCACAATATTTGTAATCGTATGTTTCTTTGAAGTCCTGTCTCACTTGCAGACTGCTGTGAAATTTACCTGGCTATCCCAGAAGCAATTTTAAGTCGCATTTGCAGTTCCTGATTTCATGATTTCTCAGCTCTCGGGCTTGCCAGCTTTCCAGCTGCTTTTCCATGTTTTTTAAAATATAAATGTAAAAACAGAAGCCCATAAATATTTATAAAGATATAGACATCAAAGATCAAACAGCAGTCAAACCATAACGTCTTTGATGCAGGAGGATTTTCAGATAACACTGGAGAAGATGCTATGCATGCAAGCAGACTATGTTCATTATTGACCCGAATGGGAAAGAGTTGATGATAACACAATGTTTTTGTATTTTTCTAGGGTATATATACACATTTACACAGTCATATGAAAAAGCAGTGAGTAAAAATGTAAGTACACCTTTACCACTTCCATAGGAAATCAGTGGAGAAGTAGCAGCCAGGTGCTGTTAATCAAATGAATGTTGTTAAAAGATGAAAAGCAAATAGGGTCACCTCTATGAAGGCAGAAGTTTTGGCAGCTTGCTGGTTTGGAGCACAGGTGTGTTAATTCAATGCAAAGGACAAAAGACATCAGCAATGGTGTTGCTGTCCATCAATCTAGAAAGGGTTATTTCCAAACAATTTGAAATCCATCAAATTGAGAAAAGAGAGAAAGAATATTCACAAGTTCAAAACATTCCAGACAGGTGCCAAATTTCCAAAGAATGGAAGTTTCAGCAAATGCACCCCAAGATCAGACTGTGCAATGCCCAGAGAAATTGCAAAAAATAAGAAATACATCTCAGACTCTACAGGCCTTGGCTAGCATGTTAAATGATAAAGTTAGTGACAGTACAATTAGAAAAAGACTAAACAAGTATGAGTTGTTTGGAAGGTTTCCCAGAAGAAAGCCTCAACTCTCTAAAAGGAACATAACAGCTTAGCTATGCAAAGTTGGATCTGAACAAACCACATAATTTCTGGAACATTTTCCTTCGCACAGACAAGACCAAAGTGGAGATGTTTGAGCATAATGCACAGTATCACATTTGGCAAAACCAAACACAAGATATCAGCAGAAACACCTCTTATCAACTGTCAAGCATGGCGTTGGATGGGTGCTGATGTAGACAAGACCAGGGCACCTTAAATACATTTAAATGATCATGAACTCCTCAGTATACCAAAGTATTCTAGCTCCAAATTTGAGTCCTTCTGTAGTGCAGCTAAAACTTGGCCAAATTTCTGTGTGTCATGTAGTAGAACACTGATCCCAGGCACAGCAAAAAGTCTACAACAAAATGGCTGAAAAAGAAAAAAAATCAAGGTGTTGTATTGGCCCAGTCAGAGTCCAGATCTCAAACAGATTGAAATGTTGTGGCAGGACATTAACAGAGCTATGCATACCAAATTCAATACTAAATCAATGTTTAAAGAAAAATGAGTCAAAATTTATTCACAACAATCTAACAATCAAAATCTAATACTATAATCATTGTCTAATGTCATTAGCATAGTCCAAGGTTTGGTTTGATGAGAAGCCAATTAACCTACCAATATGCTTTTGGGATTCCGGGGAAATAAGGGTCAAACAATTTACACAAGCTTGCCTGGATTGGCAGAAGTTACATTTTTATGTAGTAAGTGTAAGCACCTCTTAATATCATTAGTAGGAGCATAAATACGTCAGCTTATAAACAAATATGCAAAGAAATTATCAAGATTTTGAGATTTTCATTGTATATGCTGAGCACTACAAATTGAAGGAATATTGTCTAAGAGATGTGTGGGGAAAACCAACCTGAATTCATGATAAATTTAATTCCGATGAATACTTTATATCTTTTAAAGGATATAAAAGATATTATGTGTGTCCTAAATATTAAATGCTTTTTCTTTCCCATTCTAATTGTTCTTGGACAAGCTAATCAGTTTAAAGTTGCCTGATCTCATCTTTTTACACCAGAGTCTACCTATGGACATTCTTCAGTTTCTTAGTATAGAGCTTAAAACATTCTCTATGTGCTTAACTGTCATGGGCTTTGGTTGCAGTTACTTCAACAACTTGGCAAATAGTATAAACAGTAATTCTATCTGGAAAGAACTAGGAATTATTCTAAACACTAATATGGGCCTGAGGAATGTTGATGTTTACCATATACATTGTTGCAGCAATAATGGGCAACCAGGAGATACCTGTCTACTGTGGATCTATGGATCTAATCAGCATGCTCTTCCAGCTAAAAAGTCCAAAAGAGCAGCTAAATAATTGTATCTACCTGAAAGTTGTAGAAAATACAGACATCCCTATCACTACCCCAATCACCACTCAGAAAGAAAATTAGCTTGTTCAACATAGCTTACAAGATTTTGTTTAATGTCCAAAAACCTATTATTTTCCATAAAGGAGACCTATCTTGTGTAAGATTTTGTGTGTGTATATATATATATATATATATATATATATGTATGTATCACACAAATGCCAGAAAATAGAATTCTTATGTTTATCTTTAAAAAACTCCTAAAAATCCTAAAAAGGTTTAGGATGTGGTCCCAAGGGGGGAGAGGAATGGTATTCAGGTTAGGTCCAGTCTGGCTGAAAAATACCATCCTAAAGGGTAATGCAATTTAAGATAGCAGTTGTCATAGGTCCATATAAACACTACAAATCTCAAAGAGTTAGTAGCTTTGTACCCCATTGGGGTACACCTACCACCTCAATTTAATTTTGCAGCAGCCTGACTAACAGGGCTCTCCGCTAGCTTGATCTTGCTAATGGGGCTGTCTGATAATACATACCACAGGCATACCTATCAAAAACCAAGAAGTTGTTCCCGGAGAAACAGGGTTAGCACTGTCCCTTTTAAAAATATAGATTGCACTGATTCACTTTTTCAGTCCTATTAGTTTGGGTGTAAACCAGTGTAATATATTTATTCACAAAAGCAAACATGGTTAGGAAGTATTATTCTTTGCTGATGTGGGCAATCTACTATTAAGGTGAGTATTTTCTCCAGCATTTTTACAGTTTGATGCTCTCTGTTTTGGATAGTAAGTAGTCAATACAGTGACAAACTGGAATCTGTGCCTCAATGGACAAAGTAACAGAACTGCTTTAATGTCATACTGTAATGTCATCCTTGTGCAACTGCATCTTATATCCCAGCTATACAAACAGATAACTATCAGCCTTGAAAGATTGCAGCAACCCATGTGGGCTTATAATTTGGAAAAAAGGTCCTTTTATTTGGTTATTCTATATGCACCACTACAGACAAAACCTGTTTGCCAAAATTATAGTTAGCATTTACTGTCTGTCAACCCACACATCTGAGCCGATTATAGTCTATAGTCTAATGCCCTATATGTCTTCAGGCTTTGCAAATACAGTAAATTCCAATTTCAGGTCCCTGAATGTCATCTTAGATTTTTACATGTACGCTAGGAACACTCTGCTTATCTACTCATGCATTCTTTAGTCACATTCTAAAAATATTTGCCCAAATTCCATCTTGATGTGTAAAACCTGACATAAGTATGTCAATGACATTAGAAAATCACAAATTTGAGTAAATAATGAGAAGCAATGGGTCTGCAGAGTTGTTGCCACAGCCAGATAAAACGTCCTATAAATTTAGAAAGGCGCCTCTATTCCACGTGGGCCGAGTATAGTAGTCCCTAGAGCAGTATAAAATAATGTAACACTTCATATGTAAGGTCCAAGGGGAATGTTTTTATTAAACACATAAAAAAGCAATGCATTTAGGGTAAAAAATCCCCCTTCTTCAGGTGAGATGAAAGTTCAAGGGAGACATTTTGGGACATGTACAATGGCATACAATAGATATTAGTATGGAAAGATCGGTTTGTAATCAACAGCCTGCAGATAACAGTAAGGTGGTCATTGACCTAATGTACTGTGGCCACAAGTAAAACTTATTTTGACCCACTAGACTAAGAGTATTGTGTGACATCTGATGTCAAATCATGTGACTTACATCTCAATTTCAAAAAGGAAGTGAAAACTGTAAAAAGTGAAATTGTAAGTGGTTTGAAAGGGTGAGTAATAGGCAAGCAGATGATGAGTCTATTATTTGTCATCCTTATCCGTCATTTTTTTTAATTATGAAAAACATTCTTAACCCCCCCCCAAAAAAAAAAAATCAATAAAAGGAAAATGGTTATCAACATGTACAATTAATAAAATAAACAGAGTGGGGATTTCAGGAGTTTAATAAATCTTTTAAATTTTAAATAATAATGTGAACAATAGTAACTCAGTGGTATGTAACTTCTATATATCAATACCTATGGGTACAATACTGTAAACAATACAATATATTGCTATGGTCTATATAAAAGTGCACCATTGCCAACACCATGGATATTAAACAATTCCACATTCCTAATAAACAAATAAAGAACTTTAAAACAAGTCAGCCTTGACCTCTACTGATTTTATGTGAAGTTACTAATCCTCAAAGATCACAACAAAGACTTCAAAGTTGGGATTCAGTCTATTTTAACAGTGGAAGAATGTTCTTTATGTTTCTGTTTCTTTAAATATATTTTGTATGTTCAGAATCTGTCAACCTTTCCCAAATTTCTCAAATTCAGCTTTTTTAACAAAGAAATGTTAACTTTAATTTAATATTTATCACCCTTTCCCCTTGGACAGCATTGCTGTGTAGGAATCTCTTTAAACATTTAGCTTAAAAATATTGTGATTCTGTTGCTGTCAGTGGTCTTACTAATGCTGTGGGCCTAATTGAAGTGTAAAGTGAAGTTAAAAAGTGAAAAAAGTGTATACAAGCTCTGTGTTTGACATACATACATTCACGTCTTTGACATGTTTTTATTTTTTCTGAAAATACTGTGCCCTGTGCCTCTAGTACATTATGGCCTGGTCTTGGTCATTGAAACTCCTCTGGCCACTTATAACACCATCCTCTTGGTTTTTGAAGGAAAACAACTGTTTATGCCTTGTGACATTCCCCATCGCTAAAAATGCCCTGCTACTGGACAGTTTCCACATTACATATTATGTAGTACAGGGTCCAGAGTCAGGTCACCTCTGTCTCTCAGGGGTCTATTCATAAAGAAATAAATCTATCATTCACTAAAACATTCCATGGTGAAAAATTAATTACTGCAATTGAAAAACATGGACCTTAAAGGTTTTCCACCAGGAAATGTTTCAATGTATGTCAGATTCACTCCTCAGAGTTGCTCACAATCTAAAGTCCCAACATAGTCATATGTCTCTAACAGAATCCAAGAAAGTTTTTATGGAATGTGGGAGGTAACTATTGTATGCAAACATACAAACTTTGTGCAGATAAAGTTGTGGTCATGATTCAGATGTGGGGCACTAGTGAGCTAGGTGAGTGTAATACTTAATAAGAGTGTGAAATTGGTCAGTTGTAGCACCAAGAACGGGACAGCCTCATCAAACTACTGGCCAATTACTATTCAGTGGTCAAAGAACTCCACTGCATGATAAACAGAAATTGTCTCTGAACCCCTAGCAAATGTATTCTGGGCAAGCTGGCTCATCACTATTTGCTACCCACATCATTGCAATGCACATTAGCATGCAGAGCTATCTGGATTCCTTTATGGTGCCATTCATTTAAAATGTTACCCCAGTGATCACATGTACAACAGCTGTCAACTGCCTTACGCTTCACCACAATACACATTCTATGTGTTGTGCTGTGCTGCCAAAATGTTGTGGTGCAGCATGCTTCAACATATGAAAATGTGTGTTATCACATGCATAAAAGGACCCTTAGGTCTAGATCTACAAGTAGATCTACTGTATAATTAGAATAATTTAACCTAAAGGGAGAATGAATGCAGAGTGTAAATACTATAGCAATCCATAGTATATAATCACTGGTCAGGTGTATGTGATAGGGATTCTGATCGGTTGAATCTTTGCATTGTTGCATCTTTGCAGTGTTAAAATATAAAAACCTAGTAGATGGAGCAGCGCACAAAAAAGGTATAAGTTCCAACACAAAAAGATATACTATTATGATTCACGATAGCCTGAAATGATCACATACAAATGTCTGACATTCCAATCCAAATGTCCTACTTTATTTGGATTACATTTTTAAAGTGATATTTTCCACAAATTTATTTTTTCGACAATAATTCAATGACTGTTTCTGAAAAATAAAATGAATCCAGATTTTTTCTAATATGAACAGAAGCATATTTGAATTCCCCTATTGTCTTTGGTGTCCCTCAATCCACTTTCCCCTCGACCTGCAGCTGTACCACATGACCTCGTATCCCAGCACGCTTGCTTCCAAAAATGAGCTTCCGTCCTGTGGTTTGCTAAATCCGTTAATGTATTTCAAACTTCTGCCATATCTTCCATCTCATAACTCTCCTCCACAATGTACTCATTAAGATTACACTGTACTATGTCATGCCAAACCATGGAGAAGAGCCTTGGAGGCAGACGTGGAAAATCAAGGCTTGGCTGAATGAACTTATGAGCAACTGTGACTTAAATCTAGCCTAACTTAGCTATGAAGTACAAGCATGAAGCAAAGTATTCTGGGTGCTTTTTAGACATTAATAATGTCAGACTAAAGTCCAGAATATGACGTTTTTTTCTTCAAAGGTCCTTCAGGCTAAGCATGGAAATGCAAATATATCCACCAATAATACATTTAAAGAAACTGACCATGACCAAGACGGAGAATGATCATTTCAAGAACTCAATAAATGTGTAAGAGTGGAAAAGAATACGTTTCATGTGTGGTCACTACTACTTATTGAGATATGGTAAATTTGCGTGTGTAACTCCATTAGGTTTATACCATTTAAAAAAATATAGGAAGTTATAGGAACAGGTCCTAAGAAACAAATAAATGCTAGATTAACTTTTGTATCCTTTAGACTAGTCGCTAGTATCTTAATCAATTTTCAAAAAAAAAAACTGTAATAAGGATAATATAACCCTATACATTCCCATATGCTATAAAACATCTGAAAGACTACATTCCCATATGCTATAAAACATCTGAAAGACTCTTCTACAGTGCTGGTGAGTTTCCTATTACGTTACTAACAATGATGCAATCTGGAGCTTGGAGCACACTTCAAGCACCTTTGCCTATTCTAATAAGTATAAGCCTAGCCAGCCATTTTTTTTGGAACTTATGAACCATTTTTTCCCATTAATCTATGGTAAACAGATATGAGTGTGAGCGTACAGTCAGATCCTCTGTACTGGGTCTCTGTGGACATATTATTATTATTAATAATAATTAACTGGATTTATATAGCGCCAACATATTACACAGAGCTGCACATTAAATAGGGGTAGCAAATGACAGACAGATTCAGACAGTGACACAAGAGGAGGAGAGGACCCTGCCCCAAAGAGCTTTCAATCTAGTAGGTGGGGGAAGTAGCACACAATAGGAGGGGGGATATTGATTGGTGGGTAAATAATGAGCCATTAGGTACATTAGGGTGTGTATAAGTATGAAAAAGTGATATCAGGACACGATCCTTTGTGCATTGTGCATGCTGGCTTTGTTTAGAAGAAATGATTAGGACCTGGAGGATAACAGGCAGTATGTTGTATCCCAGATGATGTGCATTGACAATGGCTGTGAATTTGGGAGCCAATAATGCTGCAAAAAGACAGTGAATCCTTGTGAGGTTGTAGGTGAACCAGAGGTCCCTGTAGGTTTATTGAGTGTTAGGTAGGATCATGGGCTAACCCTATGTGTGTTAAATGTGGATAGTCAAAATGAATAGACAGTA
This sequence comes from Pyxicephalus adspersus, assembly GCF_032062135.1. Classification (NCBI taxonomy): domain Eukaryota; kingdom Metazoa; phylum Chordata; class Amphibia; order Anura; family Pyxicephalidae; genus Pyxicephalus; species Pyxicephalus adspersus. The sequence goes on along the minus strand of NC_092863.1, from coordinate 74,662,732 downwards.
TGCAGTATAGTTTGGATCAGTGTCAGGAACTGTTCAGTAGTGAGGTGGAAAGATTCCATCTCATCAAGAGTCTTAAACTGCATGAACCTGGCCAGTAAAAATCCCTATTCTGCGTCCAGTGCTTTGGAAGAGCATTGTACAGGACTCTAGTAAATAGTTTACCAAGCCAATTCAGAGAAGTTCTATTGTTTTGTTGTGAACTGTGTTTATTGGCAAGTTGTGGTCTTTTCGAAGAAGGAACTACATGGCTCGGTAGTGTATAACACTGTCATTAATAGCTCTGTGCGAACATGTACATATTTCCATCATTGTCTTTCTGCTACAGCTGCATAACGGTAAGGCAGCCTTCACCCCTATAAGTTTAGGTAACAGTTATACATGTCACATCATCTTCAGTGGTACCCAAATGCATGGTAACAGATTATAATGCATTGTGGTGCATCACATTAGAAATAAAGGTGCAGGTGCTTTTTTATTTCTGTTCAGTGGTGTTGGCAGCCTGTTCATGACAATAAGCTGCCTTGGTACAATCAACATAACATGCAAAACAGAAATGTGTAAAGGGTGTTAACTGTTAACAGTAGCTGAGTGAACACTAACGCTGTCTATTCACACAACAATGACAAAAATTTACAACCAGCTTTCAGAAGAAAAAAAGGACAGTTAAGTAGGCTATCACTAACAGTTCCACCACCAGTTACCATTCACCAATAGCCCTTGCAAAATTGCCAGTCCAGGCCCATGTTAGCCTGCTGCAGAAGAAAAAAGGTAAACATATTCTCACCGGTTATGGTGGACTTAGTCAAAGAATTTTTAAATCCAAATACAAAAATGGTCCGTGCTGCAGCTTACCAATGATCAGATATGATGGCCACCACCTATCTTTTCTCATGCCAAAAACATTTTCCACAAGTACAGAGGATATCTGTTGATCTTGCCAGAAATGCAGTGTCATATCTTCCTCAGTGTTGGAAAAAATAGCACAAACATTCCTATTCTTTAGTAAGGAGACTTCTAGTGTTTAATACCAACCGCTGTCATAGATGCAGTGATTTTTTTGGCCTCTGCCTGTTTTCTTTTACACATCAGGCTTTAGTGTCATTAGGTTAAGTTTATAACAGGGTCACTTTAAAATAAAACTACTCTTTATCCCTATTTAATGTACAGCGCTGCATGATAAGTTAGTGCTATATAAATACAGTTTATTATTATTATCATTAATAATAATAATAATAATAATAATATGTACATGGTAATTAGGGTGTTGTTGTAACATGGTGTTTTTTATCAGAGGTCATTTAAAACTTTTGCTAGTTCTGCCCCTGCATGTGTGTGCATCGGCATTAGTTGTTACCATCATACAAGCCGCCTGAGACATGCCATGCACTTGTTTAGGATTTGCATCTACTTTACTTTATTGGTTCATTGCCAACCTTAGATCTCTTAGATCTTAGGACACAGCTTGTATTTGTACTGCAGACAATAACACTTAGAGCACAGTTCACTTTATGTACTTTTGCCAGTACAATGCAGGCCTTTATTACAAATCAACATATAAAGCTAAAAAATTAGGAACCGGTGCAGAGAAGGTTTGCAAATATCAGTCAGTGTTTTGCCTTTTAAATCTTGGCTACAAGACTGAGTTCCAGTTTCTTTTCCTGTTTGACGTGGCTGCAGTGTGGTCTGGCTCTCCTTTTATACTTCTTTAATGATGTGCAGGTGTTCTCTCTTAATTAAGAAGCACCTGCACTCCTCCCGATCTGTTAGGCCACAGTTACCAGTGGGACATCTGCCCACTCCACCCTGTGATTAATACTTTCTTACCAGCGTGTCACAATGACTGAGCTGGAGAATGTTATATGTGGAAATGGATATTGTGAAATTACACTAAATTAAACAAAGCGCTGTTGTTAAAAGAACCACTGAACGCACTGCTATGCTTAAAGGTTACATTTTATGTATATTATAGGCTAGATGATGTAAAGTATTTCCATAAAATGCATAAAACATTATGAGAAATACATAAAGTTAAGGGAAACAATCAGAATGAAATATGTTTCACATTGAAGAAGAACAGTAGAAAGTAACTTCCTTAAAGAAAGCCTGTCAGCATCATGAAGTGCTGAAGATATTTGCTCAAAGAAGACTTCATGTACTTACCTTTCTGTTCACCCATTTCTTGAAAAATTATTGCTTCACTTCTGTTCTTGGTAACTGGGGTCAAACTGTCCCTGCCACTCGCTGTGGTTCTTCCGCAGGCTTGTACGTCTTGTACAGATGTGTTAGCCAGCAGGAGAAGCCACACAAGTGATCAGCCCACACTTTTTGTAAACTTTTCACAGTCTTCAATAGAAGCTGCTGATAGTTCCTGCCACAATTTCCCACAGCTTGATGTTCAATATGTCAAACCAGTTTGCTTTTGTATTTTTATTGAAACTGCAAAGAGGGCAGTTAAAAGGAGTCACTGATCTGACTTATTTGTGTGTGTAAATATTGAGCTATTGTGCTCTGTAAACAATGAACATTGTTCAGCAAAAAAGTTAAGGATGTTTTTCACCCTGATCATAAAAAATAATTCAAGAATTCAAGAAAAAAATATTTCCAAAGCCCCTATATATTCCCATTCAACAACCCTCTCGTCTTAAGTGTTGACTCACAAATCAAGCAATTATCTTGGCAGAAATAAAAAATATGTAATGTTCTTTACAGAAGAAGACACAATTTTAATGTTATTGTCCTTCAAACTTTCGATTATGGGACTCTTTAAATGGAACCTCACCCAAAACTTGGATGAGAAAGTTTTGGAAATTTTTGTCATCAAAATGTTGTGATTTCCTCTCACTTTCTACTATGGCCGCACAGCAATTGAGGGTTATTACCCTCTGTTCAAAATAAGAAGACATTTGTTTCTGTGTGTTACACTTTAGAATCATCATAACAAAAAAAATTGGAAGCTAGAAACATGTATTTACATGGTGGAGGTTTGGTTCACTAAGTTTTAATGCATTTGCTGTAGCTATATAGGGTTATTTTCAGCAATGTCGCTTTTATTTTTTGCTCAAATTAACAACCTCAAAGAGCCAGGGGGTTTGTGTAGCTTTCTGTTTTCTAGCTTTCCATGTTTCACACACAGCTGCCTACCTAATTCTTGCTGGTACATGCAGTCCCATTAAAAGCATCAGAAACCCCCTCCCACCTTTCTTATTTTATAACCATTGCTGTACAGTTTTATGTACCAAGGTTGGTCATCCAGTGCAGTGCATAGGTATTTTTTTACACATAGTTTACTTAAAGAGGAACTAAACTCAAAAAGCAACAAAAAAAAAATACATTTACCTTCAATCCCGCAACACAGTTGATCGGTCCAGAGTCCCGGTATCCATCTTCGGGCTGGCGTTCCAGGCGCCACCCTTTTCTCCTCTTCTTCCGGGTTCTTCTTACTACATCAACCGACCCAGGCGCGAAATAGAGTGATTTAGACGGGGAAAAAAAATTGCCGACCTCACTGTGCATGAGTTTCTACTTCTTTTGACAAAAGGGCTCCTTCTTCCCATGCCTGATGTGCACAGGAGCACCCAAGAGCCCCCCAGAATGCATGATATAAGTATTCCAGGAGGCTTTGCGCTCCCATTCATAGGGGGTGGTGCTGCACCCTTTTTTTCGGGTTTATCCTAGGGTTGTCTACCCTTTTATGTAAAGTGAAAATTCTGTATTTAGGTATGCTTTAAATGGTTAAGTTTGACCTTTTAAAGTAGCCTGTTTTTCATTGTAAATGTTATATGTAGACATTTCAGTCAGTGCAACTATTTTAAAGTCTAAAGGCTCTATGTATAAAACAGGGAATCTGATATTTCCTCAAACATACACTGGTGGAGAATCAGTTATTGCCATTGAAACATATTGATATAAAATATTCTCCACCAGGGTATGTTTGGGGGAATGTCTGATTACCTGTTTTATGAATTAACCTTCTGTGTTTATTTGTTATCAGGTTGTATGAGGTTCTTGTGTTTCTTGTGTTAAAACTTGAGGAATTTATCATTTTGTCACATATGGTACCATGTGTAATGCAGGTTTTATAGATGAACTGAACTGTTATAGTCACTATATATCTGTCCGCTTTTATTGTTGTGTGGGCATTAAAGCTTCTATATTTACAGCGGCACATACTTACAAAATCATGTTGAGCAGACAACACTTTGCTGAATGTATACCACTTGCCATTTTATTGTAGGCCTTTACATAAAAAGCTCCAAAATTGTTGATGAGTGCCAATAACTCACTGGGGCACAAAGTGCTTTAAAACTAAATTACAGTGACTCCAGTCCCTGGCCATGTTTGACAGTATAATGCGGTTTACTGGCTGGCATCCCCCCTGCTTACATTAACAGCACAGGGAAATGTGTGAGCCAAAGCCACAACCAATGGATGCTGTGTGATCAAATACATAGAAGAATAAATCAATTATTATATAAATAAGTAATTGTTTTAGGAGAACAAGTGCAAAATTACCCTGTAGTTCTATTGAATGCTGGTATATGATTTGTGGCACCATAATAATGCTTTTCTGCCTGTATATTGTAGACCACTTAAACTAACACACAACAGCCTTTAACGAATGGCAAAAAACAAACATAGAACATAGAGCAGTGGCTCTCCATTAGAGATGAAGATGTTGATGTAGAGATTGGAGCAGTGTTTCTGAACCAGGGTTCCTCCGGAGGTTGCTAGGGGTTCCTTGAGCAACCTGTGCCTCTCAGGTCACTTTAACTGATACCAATTAACTTTTTGGCTATCTGTAAAAGTGACATTTTCCCACTGGCCACTATGCCAATGTATTGTGAGCTATGGAAATAGTAATAAAAAGCTATCAGACATGAAGCCATCAGCCATCAGAAATGGATCTGCCATGTTCATTTTTACAAATAGTCTTTTTTGGGTTTACAGCATCTTTCATCCAGGCTCCCTCTGTGTATGCCACTAGAAAACATTTCCATGTTGTTAAATCGTAGGTCAAGTAATGAGATACCATATCATTCTCATAAGCAAAAGTTGTATTTTCTTATTATAATAATGAAGTCACAAGGGGTAAAACATTTCTTCCCATTATACCCTAAGTGTTATGTTTGTGAAGGTTCCCATTTATTCAAGTCATTGCATACCTACCGTGTTTCCCCGAAAATAAGACACTGTCTTATATTTTTTTGGGCTTCCAAAAACACACTAGGTCTTATTTTCAGGGTAGGTCTTATATACTTTTTTTAATGAAAAAAAACACTTACCATATTCATGTAGAACAATGTACATTTGAGAGTTTTATATGGTGACCCAATTGTAAATTAAACTCTTCATTGATTCATTGCTACCGGTATTGGTTACTGAATTCAGCATTTCTCTTCTTGCACTGTTACTGTATTAAATCAGCCAGCTTGTCCTTACAAACCTAAAATCAGTACAAAATGTGGCTGGGGCAATGATTGCTCACATTTTTCTTTTTTTTTTTTCTTTTTATACCGTAATTGTGCTGGTTAAAATAAAAAAAAAAACGTACCTTATCAGAAGACGCGAGCCGAGTTCCTGGCTTCTGACAGGCGAAGTGCATGTAATATCACTACGCCTGTGACAGGAGCCGGAACTACAAGGCAAGCATCGGCTTGTGCGGCTCCGGAGTGTGTACGACGATCGTTGACCATCTATCGTGTGTACGGTCGTTCAGTGATCGTCCATGGTCTGAGCATGCGCGGTGAACGAACGTTCGCTCACTTCCTGTGGTGCACGTCACTTCCTGTATCGTTCAAACGATCGCATCTATCGTGTGTACAATATCTTTGAACGATCGTGTCGTTATCTGTAGGTACAGGATCGGTGCCATACGATCGTTCGCAGATATCGTGCAGGATCGTTCGTCGTTCGTTTACCAACGATAAAAATTGGAAGTGTGTACTCAGCTTAAGTAATACTACACCCCTGTACTAGATCAATGGGTTGATTAACTAACCCAGCAAACTGGAGACCCATGGGGAGCTTTTTTTTGCCACAAATTAGCCTGATCCAGATTAAATCCTAATTCTGGGAAAATCAGTCCACTCATAATTAATGAATGCAAAAAATGTAACAAAGACAGAATGAGACTTTTTAGGCATCCAACTCCCAAAAGTATATAACATAAGATAAAAAAATGTTGTTATGTATGAATTTACTCTCTCTCAAACACATATCATTAAAAGAATTTCTTTATTACAATCGAACAATATACTAGTCCCAGAAATTTACGCTCAACACGTTTCACGGCTTTTACTGATCTGCTTCTTCAGGAGCATTTTGGGAACAATCGAATGTGTAAAATTTAAAAAAAAAACAGTTAACTTGACGACATCAGACGGATGGGCCTAATTGCAAAGGAGGAGGAAGAAGGAGGGAGAGACATCCAACCACCTAATAAATTAACTGGATAGAAAACAATCTTCTATTGAGTTGAGTGTCAACATTTTATTCAAGTACTCAAATAAAGTGCTAAGGACCCTCTTGATTTCCAATGTACCTGTCTGTTACAACACCGGTTCCAGGGCAAATAGCATGGGTGAACTCTGCCGTCTAGAACCATTATTAAAGCTAACTGTGTTTAATACATTGGGCCTGTTTTATCCAAGTTATCCAAGACTAGAGAAATAGGCTACTATGCATGTACCTGGGTGATCCAGTGAACCTAGATCAATAAAATTATTTTATCCAAACTCATTTTTTGTTAGATGGTAAAAATTTTCAGTCCTGGATCAGATCTTTTCCAGGTTTGCTGGATCATCCAGGTTCACCCACAAAAGATCTACTCCAGTCCTGGAGAGCTTTAATAAATCAGGCCTTGTATGTCAGGTGCATTGCATGTTAACATCCTATCACTACAGACTTTACAAAAAAAGCTAACTGAATCCAAATGCATAAACATGAAAAAAATGCAAAAGCAATGGCATTGCTGACCTCTCTTTCCAATACACACTCCCAGGCTATTATGCTATTTATCTTTCTTGAGTGCTTTCAGCCATTGACTGAAAACAGGAGTTTCAACTTGACTTTAATGGCATGCTCGATCCAGGTCAGTGATTCAAAATGTATTGAGGTCAGGGGATCAGCATGCCTGCTAGGCAAAAATCATTTTCAGTTCTGTAGTCCAAGCTTCTATATTTTTCTAAGCACATGTTCCTGTAAAGTGGAAGCTCAGAATAGAATATTGGTCTGAATAATTGGGGTGGGGCGGAATGATTTTTGAAAAATGGGTTTCTTCACAAAATTACAGATTTCACTGTTATTAGGCTGTCGTTTTTCTATATTTACACTGCACCTGGCGTATATTGGGGTAGTTTACTTTATTTAGAGGCATTTTTATTATAGGATAGAAGATATCAGTATTTCCTCTTCTTTTGACTCCACTTTTCTGCGCACACCATTTATACTCCAATTATATACATAAAAATAGTGGTATGCAATCAGTAGAGATGGATGGAGATCTTTATGCTGAATGAATATCATGGAGGAGAGTGGTCTGTGTGATAATGATAGGTATTATTATTGATAGGTGACAAGGCTCTCTAGGTTGCCCTATGTGTGATCAACTTTTTGCTTACACATAAAACTCTCTTTGTATTTTCTTAGTGTTTGCCAGTCACAAAGGTGGTGTGGAGAAATGCACGTCTAAAAATGTGATGCTTTAAAAATGTGCAGTTCATTACTATCACTGCTTTATAAATGTGCACCTTGGTGTTTTTTTTTATATTTTGTTTGCTTTTTTTCCATGTATTTGTTATGTGTGTACTGTTGGTTTGGATTTTTTTATTTTACTTTTTCCCTCTGCCTTTTCTTTTCTTAAAAAAAAAAAGAATAATATGGCTAATTAATGTGTAATGTGTTCTTTTTTAAATGATAACATGATGAACATACATCTCTTTGTTGTGACCATTAAGAAAAAGCAAAAGGAGCCTTGTGGACTTGGATACTGTAACCATGAAAACATCACAAACAGCCCTGGGATTTCTCAAGATGTGTATGAATCCTACAGTGATTATAAATGAAAGCAGTTATTTGCAAAGTGACCACAGAAAAAAAGAGGAAAAAAGCTTCAACCTTATACTTTTATAATACCCAATTTAATAAATATATATAACTAGATGTGAACAGCCATTTCTGACTCCAATACTTACAAAAATAATGCAATGGCTATTTTGTAATATTCGGATACTGCAAATTTTATATTTTAGAACTGATTTTTTTTTAAATAAATGACAAAATTGGCATGTTCTTGAAGACAGTTCCACAGAAGTCATGGCCTTTTTACATCCTCTAATTTGTTCATACAGATTCGCAAAAAGTGTTTAGGCCAAACCTAACATTAACCCCTGAATAAGGTCTTTTTCACAGGTCCATGCTTAAAATGGTATCCATTGTGACTATATTTCATTTTCAACCATCCTGTAAAGTGAAATTCTATGAAAGTACTAACTTCCAGTTCCTGTGTTCCTGCATGAAGCTTCCCATGGCATTAACAATGCACACATTTGAACAACAAGACTGGTGAACGTAATACTCAAAGGCACAATGGCAATTTTTCTTAAATGTACTACTTTATAGAATTAGTCTAAAATATTATCCAAATCTATTCCTGAAACTTTAATTAGTTTCTGGACAAAAGTGGAGGATAGAATGTTTATAGTACCATGTTTTGATTAGGTTTTCATGAATTTAGTTTTTGAAATTTTTGTCAAAAGCCCCAAAGTGAAACTATAGTAATGAGTATAGATTGTAACTACAGTAAAGGCAGCAATGACAAAACACGGAAAGTTTGCAGAAATCTCATAAGAATATATATATATATATATATATATATATATATATATATATATATAAACCCAAAGGGCATGTTCAGGCTAGCTGATTTTTGGCATTTACTGCTCCCGGGTGCCCTCTGTCAACCACCAGGGGTTTGAGATGCAGGAGGTAACTGATAGGCTTGGACATTTGTGCAGGACTTTGGAAGAAACTGCATAGCCTATCACCCCAGAGTGTTTTTTTCCCATATTTTGCGTTGAAACCACATGAAAGCAAAATACTTACAAGCACTTAAATTTCTTTCATTAGACCAATTATTTTCACTGTTTCGGCAGTTAAGCATAAAAACTGTTTAAAACTGTTTAAAACCTAGTAAGAATAAGCCCTGTATGAGCATTTTGACAAATATACACCTAATAATACATACAGAACATGATACAAATGTTTATCCTTTATTACTTCAAATATTGTATTTAATCGGCTTTGTTTCAGTCACAGGGCATTGAGTTCCAAAGTTCATCTGATTTATCTTAACATTCAGTCGCACCCTTTAAATGTTGACTTTTGTAATGCAATTGAAGATAATGTTACATTTAATTTATATAATTATAACATTTTTCTATTTTAAAAAAAGTTATGTACTTTTTCAAATGTGAGAGATTCTAAGGAATACTGAGAGTTACTTACCCCACCGGCGATTCCGCATCATCCTCAGCGAGCCCAGGGACCGCAGCCAGTGTAGGGGAGGCCGCAGCAGCAGCTCTGCCAGCAGAGCGTCTTGCTGCTCTGGCAGAGGGGATCCGTTCCGGCCAAACGGCATCCCCAGCATCCCTGTGGACGTGTGCAGCACAGCACGGTCCAGGGCATGGTTAGTTTGAATTTCCTGTGGCCAAATTGGCTGCAGGGGATTTGTTAGTCAATTAATTCTCCTATCCAATAGTGCCAGGTGGCACAATGTGATTGGTCAGTCTTCCCATTTAATGAGGCCCTGTCATCAGCACCCTTGCCCGTTATAGCCTCTGTGTTACAGTGTGCTTGGGTGTGTTCTTGGATTTGATTACTGTGTTAACCTCTGTTGCCCTCCCCCGTGTCTTGTCACCAGCTCGGACTGCGACCCGGCCTGATTACTGACCTTGCAAGAACTCTGCCTGCTCTGACTTCGGATTGTCCCTGACTACGCTTTCTGCCTCATCCTTCTGTACCTCACTTTATCAGGCTGACCTTCTTGTGTTTGACCTTGCCTGTATCTGGACTACGCAATATAGGTTGTTGAAGAGATTACTGGAGTCGGTTGTGATTTGTGCACCTAGGCGTATTACAGATACCATTTTAGGCATGGGCCTGTGGGAAAGGCCCACTAAGTCAATTGAATTCCAGAATCTTTACAAATAAAGCAATCAGAATAAAAAGAAGGGTTGTCCAAACATGTGCTAATACCACATTGAATATTTTGTTCTTTTATTTCAGACTTATATAGCCAAGTTCCAGTTTTGGATAGATTATGGCGGTTATACAGCCCCCTTTGTTTGTTTCTGTATTTGACCCTTTTTTCAGGATTTACTACAATGTGGGAGAGAAAATCTGCCCTGGCAGGGAAAACACAAATATACATTTTTTGTAGCATGAAGAAGAGTTTGAACTCATGACAGTGTTATAAATGCTGTGCATTCTTTCCTATCTCAGTGATGGCCACATTCACTTTGTACAGGTGTCACAGGAAGCAAGGAAAAACCTCTCCAATGGGATCACATATAGAACTGTTTATTGCTTTCCTGTATTATCAAAAATCAAAGAAAAAAAAAAGGAAAATGATAAGGCATTACATTTAGGAAACAAATAGCAATTGTGCAAACTTTCAGAAACAGATCATGTGAAAGCTTGCTTCCTACAAAGGTTGTGTTGAAACAGACCTGTCACTAATTTGGGCGATTCAGACTGGGTATATAATAGAAACATGTGCATTGCATAAATAGTGAAACTGCGTTTGAAAACATTCAGTGTATCCAAAAATATGGACAGCAGATGTTATACAAAACTCCTGACGTTTCTTGCTGACGTTGATCTTCCCCTCCGCTTTTCCTCCTGAGCTGACCTACCTGGTCCTTTAATCATATGAAACCCTTCATTAGCCATCAGGGAGACCTAGGATGCCGGAGGGCCAACATTTACTGAAAGTTACATTCACATAAACTTTCTAGAATGTACCAATTATTTTGAAATGCATTTTACAATTAGGATACAGCTTGTAAGCCATATTCTAGGAAAGATTTGGTTTCTGTTTACATCTTATACCAATCTAAATATGGAACGTAAAACTTACCTAAAATATGATATACAATGGTGCAGATACCCCGTCCCCCTATTGTCCTTTCATGAGGTTAGAATACAGGGTGTAGCAAGTAAATGTGCTGCTTTTACTATTGATACGTTCCACTGAAATTAGAGGATCGGCTTACGCCTGTATTTCTTGCACTTATGTATGCAGCACTGCATCACGTGATCAAGTCCAGAAGAAGCCTGGGTAATACCCCTTTGGGGCATTGTGTGACTGGATTGTGCAGGATGCAGCACAGCACTTTACATTATGTTTTTGCAACAATAGTAGGGAGGGAGTACATCCCAATGGATTATGGTAATGCCCTAGAGGACCGCCAACCTGATAGGTGTTAACTGTTTGTTACAATATTGTAAGTGTTAAGATATTGTTGTTCTGAAAAAGTTAAAGAGTTATTTTGTTCTAATAAAATGGCCATTTAGCCAATTAACCCACATGAGGAGTGGTCATGGAGTTGATATTTTGAGAGAGGGAAAAGGGGTGTTGGATTGAGTAAGAAGTTAGGTGAAGGAAGACTGAAGTGAATTTCTAAGCTACCTCAGTCAAGAAGCTACTTTTGCTGGCTACCTAAAAATGACATTCTCCTGGTTTTATCAGGCTGAAAATGATAACTCTGGACAATTATGTCAGAAAACACCAAAGTAATATTGTGACAACCAGGCATTATACAACATTTACAAAACTAGAATTAGCACTGCAGGTCGTGCCGGCGCCGCTGCTCCTAATCGCAGGCATGGACGCCGGGTCCTATCTTTCAGGTAACCCCACTACCTATGTTCCATGCCTGTGTTTCCTTCATGCTGAGACTTGCTCTGCTGTTTGAGCTGGCGTGGGTGTGTCTCTCCTAATCTATGAGGTAACACACACACGCCCTCTGGTTTCTACAGCCTATAGTGGGTTTCCTGCAGGTACTTTGTGAAGATAAAACAAACTTTAAAAAGCTACTTGTCTTAAAAATGGTGTTTAAAACCATAAGACAAGGCACCAGGCTTTTTCCATCCTAGACGGGAGCGCCCGTGTAACTGTCACATTGTAAAATTGGTGCGGTCATTTTAACTGGCTGGAAAAAGGCATAAAAGGTTTGTGAAGTTCCTTCCTTGTTTGAATGAGCACACAGAGGATTTTATGCATCACCAGCACATAAAACTGTGATAGCAGCAGACAGCATTAGCAATGCATAAACTCCTGGGTGATCCTTTGCAGAGATTTAGATTCCTGGGTCAGAGTCAGTTGATTATCTGGCACGGTATACAACAAGCATTAGTATCACATAGTGTTTTGGTGGGATTTATCCATTTCCAAAATGATAGCTTCATGGTCTGGGAATCTGGGGTCCAGCCAAGGATAAAAGGGAGTTAGACAGTCTGTATCCAGCTATATATCTAGGTGGGACTCAGCTGAATCATGACATGAGTAAGTTGTGGTTTCCTTCAATGGTACTTCTCATAATTAAGGACTGGTTGGCCATATTCCTGGATTTTAGATGCTGTAAGATAAAAATATATTTTGAGAAGGAAATCTCTATACAGACAGATCAGCTGGTTAAGAGAACAAAGGAAGTATTTGTTTAAACTATTTCTTTTAAATTCTGGACATGATAAAATGCCAAATGCCTTACAGGTTACTTTGTGAAGCTCGGGAGAATGCAGGCAATGTGGTAACACAGCTAATGTGTAGCAGAGCTCTCCAGTGTTCAGGGAATTCTTAAAGTCTATGTTAAAAGACAATAAAAAAACAAGCATATGTCATACATCTTTTAATACATGCACACTTCTTCTATAATTTCCCTTTGAAGACCATGCAAGCACATACAAATTCCAGCTGGGGCACCCCTTCCTCTATGCAGCCATATGCAAGCCAAGTGAATATTAGGCTTCTAGTTACCATTGCTGTTAATGAATTAATGGGACCTTGGGTGGATTTACTATACCATCTATTATCTGTCTGAATGAGGCAATGAAAATATGTAAAGTAGTAATTATAATAACTTTATGGATTCTAACAACTTACTTTTTGGTGAGAAAATAAGGATACGTTATATAATATACCAATACCAAAAGTCCATTTGTAGGCTAATATCACACATTATTTTTGTATCCCTGTCTGTCCTATCTAGTTTTCTTTTGCTAAACTCTCTTCTCATCTCTACAACCTAGGTAGGATTGTAGTTTCATCCTAGATAATAACTAAAAGAGCTCATTAGCTAACACAGAAGGTTTGCAATGAACATTAGGGAGCTCTGAGATTTTTAGTCCTGCCCATTCTTTATTTCCCAAAAAACACCAAAAGTTGGGTGCACAGCAAATGATGGCAACATACTTAAGTGTAAAATTCAACAAAAGCCCAGTATCAAAAAAAGAACAAAAACTACACAATTCACAGAGTAAACAAAATTTCAGTTTTTGGCTTTGGAACTTCAATGAACCTCTTGTCTGATACTTGTGTGATATCTTTTGTTAAATTGTAATGCTCTGAATTTCTGCCACGATTAACAGGTATCTATGTGCTCATCAGACTTATATAAAAACACTTTTAATTCTATATGTTTAGAACTGAAGGGAGCAAATCAGAGAAGTTTCTTGTTAGGTTTATATGAACTTAATTGTAAGAATTTTGCTGCACTGCTACATGTTCCATGTGATAAAAAAGTGCATCGTTTAGGACAGGCTACTTCATGGTTTTTCTTGCCACAGTTGCAGATACATTGGTCCTGCTATGGCCTGTCTCCTGATTTGGGCTATAGTTAAAGTACATCTGCTATAAAAGAAATAAAGTAAGGCCTGGAGCCGGGTGTGTGGAGGGAGCACAGGGCTGTCATGACTGGGGGCAAAAGAGAGTGAGCGGGTAAGGGTTAAGGAAGAAAGGTGTGTTTAAGGAAGGGTTAAGCTGGTAGACTGGTGGTAGGAGGGATGGGCAGGGAATGGGAGGTGTAGTAAGGGAGATAACCCGAAGTGGGGGGTATTCCACATTTAGAGCTAGAGGTGCAAACTTACCACCCTTTCCCCACTCTCTTTCATTTTATCTGGGTTGGCATTTACAGAGTTTGGGAGTTTGAGTTCCTCTGGGGTTACAACTTTGGTGGGCAAGTTTGGGGGTTTGGGTACCTGCCTTAGGTATGGTATCATCCATTATTCTGGTAAAGCATGGTATGCTGCTGATGTTGGATTTTGGGGGTGGTGTAGAGCGGCTGGGAGCAATATTATTAGGAGGTAGCACCCCAATTGATTATGGTACTTTATTAACCCACATGAGGAGTGGTCATGGAGTTGTTATTTTGGGAGAGGGAAAATGGGCGTTGGATTGAGTAAGAAGTTGGGTGAAGGAAGACTGTGATTTTTTAAGTTCCCTCAGTCAAGATGCTACCATTACTGGCTTCCTAAAAATGATATTCTCCTGGTTTTATCAGGCTGGAAATGATAATTCATGACAATTAAGTCAGAAAACATCAAAGTAATATTGTTTACAACCAGGCATTATACATTTACAGAACTAGGCTGCAAGGACAGCCTACATTTTATTTTTGCATGATTTTCTTTAACACTTTAAGCATCTAATATAAAAAAAAACAGTCACCTATTTAGACAGAAGTACACATTTTACAGATGCAGAAGGGGATTCCAGGAGCTGGAATGCTGATTGCACCAGGACATAGTTCATGGTAGACTTCTCTTTTCTTGAATCTCTTTACAGAGTAAATAAGTGTTTGCCATTGTTCTGTAGATAAATGCAGAACCAAGGCAGTTTTTTCTCATGATTGTCTGTTTTATTGTCTTTTTTAGTGGTGAAAATGTTTTTGTTAAATACTTTTTCCAGCATGCTGCACAGAAGTAAAAAGGAAAATATATCATGTTACCTGGGAATAATACAGGTAAAGTAAGCAGAAGGGTGAATACAGTGATACCTTTGAATTGATGCATAGAAATTCTTGCAAGGCCAGCTTTTAGTATAACAAATTGAAGCTAAACCCGGAAGTTTTTAAAATATATAAAGATTCTAAGATCCCTTTGGGTTCCATATATAAAAAACTGATGCATTTTATTACATTTGAATGTGAAGTAGGAGATATTTGTATTTACAGAGCTCTTGAAGTAATAACTACTGATTGCTCTTATCAATCAATTTACTAAATTTTACCCTCTAAAATAGTCAATCTAAAAAATAGACAATCTAAAAAAGTCATCTTACATGATAATTGCATTTTTCTGTCTGGTTATGGCAGACATTACCTGGACTTTTTCTATATAAGGATATGGACTAGAAAAAAAAAATTAGTAAGCATAATAGATGAAATATTAAAAATATAATTAAATTTATAATATATATCAAAATATATCACTTCTTTATGAATGGATCTCTACATTTACAGAATCGAGCATGAATTTTCAATCCATTGTTTTAAAAGAAGCCTTTAGTGAGAAATACATATTAGATAATTTAAATAAAACCTGTAATAGAATAAACCAAAAATGTTCACAAACCATTTTGTTGTTTCCGGCCTTTGGCATTGTACAGGGTACCCTCAGACAGAGTTCACAAAGCCTTTTAGGGACCATGTTTCTTGGTTCATAGCAAACTCACACTCACTGTAACAGCATACATTTGGCCCATTAATTTCTAGGACATACCATACAATTTTAAATGAAGATTTTTTTTTAAGTGCTTTGTTGACAATATCTGAAGCTGTTTGTGAGTACATTTAGTCTATTTTTTCCAAAAGTTTTTGTTATCTTAGGTGCAAAAACATCTTTATGTTTTGTCTTGAGATTTTGGCAAGATTGCAAAGATTGCCTATCTGTATAACAAGGCTGCAAAGCAAGTGAAGTGTATTGGTCTATGACTAGCAGTAATGTGTATTCTTTTGTCACTAGTTCTTGATAGTTTATGGCATTTTTTTCTCTTTTTGAGTCAAATATAATACTTGCCATTGGTAAAGAGGGCGAAGAAGTGACTAGTGTTCTCTATCTTAATAGAAATAAATTGTGACTTTTGGGTTTATAGAAGTCCATGACTGCATAATTCATTTTACATTAGCCAGAACATTAAAACAACTGTAAAGTAAAATGAAAAAAAAAATGATTTGTACAGTGGCACCTGGCAAGGGGTGTAAATATTAGGCAACAAGTGACCTATGAGCTTTCAAAGGTAATGGGTTAGTAAACACTAAACACTATAATATGAAAAATAGGAAGGTGTAAGGATTTAAAACTCACTCTGATCAGAGCATCTTCAAAATGAGTTGGTCTTGTGGGACATTGCCAGCATGCAGTGGTTGGTACCTTACAATGTACACTTGAGCATTAGAACTGAACCCACGGATCAATGAAAGAAGATGGCCTGGTCTGATTAGTCACTACTATAATCCTGTCTGCACGCCCTTGCATTTATTTTTTGTTGTACAAAAATCCAGAACCACATACTCAAACAAGGTGTTTATCTCAGAAGTATACTGAAACCAAAGAATTATCCTACTAGCCAGACAAGCTAGTGCTATCAGTTGGAGAACTCAGCAATGGCAGCTTCTGTATTTTTCTTAGTACGTTCTAAAACAGGAGGCTAATAAATTGAGGATTTGCTTCATGGCAGAAGTGAAAAGCATTTATTGATAAATAATTGTAAAAAAGTAAATGGATTATTATTTTTAACAAGAACAACAAATAAAACTGTAGAACATTACAACAGATGTATATAAAGAAAAGTAAAATATGTACCCTACAAAATCAAAATGCAGAATGAAAATACCATAGCACGCTTTTTTATGTTTTGGTTTAGATTTTATAGATTTGTAGTAAATTCATTCTTAGGATTTTGCCTTCCTTTCCCAAAGAAAGCAATATAAACATAAAAGCAACACATAATCAGTTCAATGTAACACATCAAAGCAACTCTAATGCTTATCTCAGAAGCACCTAAAACTTGAAATATAGAATCCCTTCGGAGTCTTTACAAGTGCTTATATGGAGTCTATAGTGAAGTATTAAAGATGAAACAGCAAGTATTTAAATGCGTTTTGATATATTGTTTGATATATATATAAATGTACACAACAGTAAATTTAATCTGGAATATTCATATGGATGTGGGCTATTAAAGTTGGCTAAAGACATCTTGTGCTTTCTATCATTGTACCATTAAATTCTATAAAATAAACATATATATATATATATATATATATATATATACATTTAAATGTAAAAATTAAAAGAAAGATTTTTAAAAATCCTTGATTTTAATGAGATTAAAACAAAGAACTTTATTTCTTTCTTTAGAATTGGCCAAATGGCCAAACAGTAAAAAAAAAAATCTATCTGCATGGAGCCTGCAGGTTCTCTTAGTGTTTGCATAAGTTTTCCTGGGTACTCCGGGTACCCCCAAAATTGACCTTAAACTGTAATAATGACATATGACTGAGGTAGGGACATTAGGTTGTGAGCCCCTTTGAGGGACAGTTAGTGACATGAAAATGGACTTGTAAAGTGTATTATGTTGGTGCTATATAAATACTGGATAATAATAATAATATTACAGTTGGCCAAATAAACTGGTCAGTTGCACTGTTATTGGTAAGTTGTGTGTTAATATGCTAAATAAAAATCTTACTGGGTTTGAACAGCTTATTATACAGACCCAGAGCAAGTTCTTACTGTAAGGATTTAGATTTTTATTAACATTTATTTTGATAATTTAGAGTTTTAATCTGAAGTATATTGGGGGCTACAAATACAAACCTAGGCCACTCCGTGCTTGTCTCAAGCACCCAGCCAAGGTAAAGTCGTACTTTCCTAATATATATATATATATATATAAAAACAGTTACCTTTACGGGTAAAGAGCCCTCAATCCCTCCACAATATGAGTCTAGTAGGTCCCTCATCATCCTGGCTTCCTTCTTCGTCTGCCGATGGGACAACAGGCGCAGCCATTTTCTTTCTTTTTTTTCTGGCTTTTGCCCATGTCACCTGATCTTGCAACAGCACACGTCTTCTTGACAATTTGCACATTGTACATATGTTTTTTTTTTTACATTCCAGAAAAAGCCATTGGAATGATCAATGTTGGTTGTGCACAGGAGGAGCAGCCGAAAAAAAAAAACAAAACTAAAAACCAAATTTTTTTATTTTATAAAAGGGTTAGCCACCTTTTTATCATCTCATGCCATGATAGGTCCACTTTAAAGTGAATTGAAAATTGAGACAAGGCTTCTCACTTGTTATATTGGTTGAAAGTGAGCACAAATGTTCAGGGAGAAAGTAAAAATTCACTTAGTACAACCCTAAAACGATTCACTTATCAAACATTCTAATCTGGTTTATTAATGTTGGAGATCGCTCAAGTCATCTACAAAATGAGACTACAGACATCCCAATTGCCTGAAACCTCATAATGCACCATCATTGTTTGTTTGACCATAGTGCGGATACCACTCCCAGAATCCCATCGAGGCTGCTCTGACTAATGAGCCCTGGTATGTTTACAGCTAAATTAAAGGCCACGTATTTCTGACATGATTTGCCATTCCACCCTTTTCTCAGAAAGCACACCACCAACTATTTAATAGCTCACACAGTGCCTCCTATGTTGGCAAATGCTGTAACATTGTAATAGACCATTTTTTTCCATTAGTTAAGGGTTTCAGTTTACTGGGTGAACATTTTGTATTCACATTTTATTTAAAAGCACTTCTCTAATGTTAGAAGCGCCTTAATAGCTCCTTCAAGAATATGTAAGCCCAATTACAAGCATCCTATGTGAGCTTTAACATGTTGATCAATGGTGCTATTGTATAATATTCCAATAACTCATATCTTAAGGTACTTCACGTATTAACAATTTTCTCCTGTACAGATCCAAACCAAACTTTTTATTTGAAGATTTGGATAGAATGGGTAAAATGCCTCCTTATATGGGAAATACACAATTTTAAAATTGCCACTAGGACATGATGAAAAATGAAATAAAAGCCTCTGGAAGGGTGTAGGGCTTGGTTAACTTTTCTCACAGGAAGACCATTTGGAGTAGTGAAGTCCAAATGATTATAATATGGATACTTTTTGGACTAAAGATCCCATATGAATGATATGAATGGCTCCAGTGATGTAATTTAATCTTCATCTAAGTCTTCTAATGGCTAAATAAAGGAGACTGCAATTTTCTTTTTGGATATATCTGTCTAAGGCTGCTGTAATTCTCACACATGTGGTCATCTTCATGGCAAAACTGCTCTGCTGTGGTGTGGTGACTGGATCAATTTCCACTGTGGTCTGATGGTTATTCGTTTTCCTCTTTTCAGGGACATGAATGTAAAATCACATTTTGATCCTAAATTTTCTATAAATGTTGACACTAGTGCAGTCTTCTGCCACTCTGCATATATATACCAAAGAGGAAGAGTGGAGACTCAATGATCTGCTCCGGTATATACACATACTGCAATAAATAGGAATGTTTCAATCAAATTATGTTCACTTGTGAAGTACACATGTGGGAGTATGTTTCATTTAGTGCATAAAACCCATGCTCACAAAATTTGGGTGGTCTGCGGCAGTGGCCAGAGCCGCGGACCATGTCTCCCGTTCGGATTGTAGGCCCAGACCTGCGATGGGAGAATGGGTGGTTTCTGGCATCACGATGTCACTCGGGGTGAAGTTTCTTCCCCTTTGAGTGACACACAGCTCCCCACACATACGTGATCCGGAGTCCGTGCATTTAGTGATCCGTAGGTCCAAAAATGTTGGCAACCACTGATCTATCTTTTTTACCATCATGATTTTCAAAAACAACTTCAGAGACTTTTTTTTAACCTTAACGTGTACAGTAGTTAGTAGTCAGGCATTCAATGGGGCCTTTACCAGGTCCATTTAATGAGTTAGCAATTTATTTGACTAAACTACACATAGCACCATATTTAGGGTTCCTTTCATAAATCATCAGAGTATCAATATATAAGCTTTAGACCAGTCAATTTATTGGACCTTATTTAATAAAGCTTGTCAAGACTGGAGAGGATACACTTTTATTAGTGAACCTAGGTGATCCAGCAAACCTGGGTTGAATCTGGTTCAGGATTAAAAACATTTGCTAACAAATAGCAAATTATTTTAAGAAATCCATTCTAGGTTTTCCAGATCACCAAGCTTCACTGATGAAAGTGTATCTTCTCCAGCCTTGGAGAGCTTTAATAAATCAGCCCCAATGTCTGTGGCAGCTTTAGGACTGGGGATTGGGTTGAACAACAGATTCTACTTTTATTAATAATATTTTTTTTATTGCCAAAAAAATGTCTAAAACTAAAAATACCTTGTTGGTGGTAGTTTCAGAAGCATTTCAACTGAATACATGGTTTGCAGAAGCAGACTGAACTAATTTTTGTGCTTGGATTATTATTTTCAACTCCCGCCCCTTTCTTATACATGCATACCCATATAATTTATAACTCTCCCTAACTTTCCTATTGAGGTTGGATAGATTACTAGTGGAGCAGATTATAAATAGTTTATCTATAATTGGACAACTCACTTTTTTATTTACAAATTCACTTTGGTCTGTGAAGGGTCTCATGTTGGCTTTTTACCTGTTTAATAGTTCCTTTGCAGTTTCCACCCTCTGTATTCCTCCACTAACACCTGTAGTGTTGATACTCTGCCTGACATAAAATAAAGCAAAATGTTAACAGGTAGACTTGGAATGCGTCACTTTAGCCATCTGTGTGGGAAAGTATAAAGCACAAACAATAGAAATTCCCCTGCCTCTGCCAAGAAGTAAAAATGCCCCTATGCTTCATGCCCATTGGGGCAATATTGTTAAGATGCTGTTTTCAGCAACTGGATGATGAAGAAGAATATATGATTTCAAATATACCAAAATAACCAATTCATTAAATTGTTTATAAAGATAGAAAATTGACTTCCTGATTGCATTTCTGTATTCATATACAACACAAAAAAATCATTTTAAATACACAACATGTCTTTGGTGAATTGTATTCTCTGAGAACTCTGCACTCTGACACTAGAAAGCGAGGCTGTACTCTGTAGCACACAGCAAATAAATGACACTAATGATTGTCAACGTTATGTTATCTGAGGAAGTTGAAAATTAAAATCTGATCCAGATAGCTGTTGTTTCATTTGCATTGTGTAAAGACGTGCCTGTCATCTAGCTGTCAGCACCCATTGTGCGCTCTGTGAGCAGAGGAGCAGCTATATCACCCTCACCTCTCTAGAATCTAGAGTGGCCCTGAGCTGTATTATCATCTGAATGGCAATATAGTACGTCACAACTGGTGTCTGCTTCTTATTAAAGTTAGACATTGAAAATTTCTTCTAATGTAAAGTGAGATAGGGAAATAAGAAAAATATGTGTTGCAGTGTATGCTGATGACATTCGGACAGTCATGAGGTTCATTCTAATGTTGCCATTTGCAAGTAAACCAAAGCTGCAGAAGATTAGGCTTGAAATAAGGGAACAGTATGGATTTCAAATTGAATGGAACTACATGTCAAGGTTAGTAATATTAAATACTACCTTGTATTGGGGTTCACCAGTGAAATGAACAATGTTAAGGACACAAGTTAAAGCATATTTTGAATGTGGTCACAAAATGCAAAGTGACCCCATAGCATAACCTAGCAAGCCACCTGTCATGCCACATAGTACCTTAACTGTGTTTGGCGAGCTCTAATAAATCAGACCGAATGGCCCCGATTCACTAAAGGCTGAAGAGGATAGACTTTCATCAGTGAAGCTGGGTGATCCAGCAAACCTGCAATTGATCTGGTCCAGTAATGAAAACATTTGCTAACAAATAGCTAATGAGTTTTAGAAAATCTATTCCAGGTTTGCTGGATTACCCAGCTTCACTTATGAAAGTGTATCGTCTCCAGCCTTGGAGAACTTTAATAAATCAGAGCCAATGAGTTTGGATTGGGAAGGGAACATGCACATTTGCACCTATCAGACACATTGGGCCTTTATTAAATCTCCCCAAGACTGGAGAGGATACACTTTCAACAGTAAAGCTGGGTGTTCCAGCAGACCTGGAATTGATTTCTTCAAAGTCATTTGCTATTTGCTAGCAAATGATTTGAATCCTGGACCAGATCCATTCCAGGTTTGCTGGATGACCCAGCTTCACTGATAAAAGTGTATTCTTTCCAGTCTTGGGGAGCTTTAATAAATCAGACCGATTGTCATTTTCATGAAATTACTGTGGATGATCGGGGTGGCAGGCAGGTACACTGGAGGTACTGTGCTATAATGTTTCCATTTTATTTCTGGTAGAATGTATATATATATATATATATATATATATATATATATATATATATGTATGTATTGCAGAGATTTTATAATGTAGAAGGGAAAGAAACAAAACAACCTAACTTCAATTCTGAGACTGGATTGTCTTTTAATCACTCGTAATATCACTCTGTAAATGAAACAAATTGGTTCTATTCATTGACTGAGAGATTTAATCCAAAAAAAATCTTATAATCCTAAATACAGAAAAAGTCTGAACATTAATACATCAAGTTTATTCACTTGTTAAACTTATTTTTTCTGTAATCATGTAAAATCCTTTTCAGTAACATCAATGATTAATAACTTGGCTCACACATTTTTATATATTAAAACTGAGAAAATGCGGTTTGGTCGAAGGCTTGATATTTAAAAGAATAATGACTGGAATTATTTTGAAGGAACCCATTAAAAATCAGTTTGTACTGTTTCTTTTGGTAAACTTACAAAATGTGGAATCATTTAAAGACATTCGAGTTTCACATACCAGTTACACTGCTGGCAATTGAATGTAAGGAAACATAACCACCAGGTATCCGCATTTACCATCTAACATTGGTTAAATAGTTAACTATAACCAGAATGTAGTAGTTTTTAACTATTTGTTGACACCATTAAAGTGTATGTATTACCATTTTCAGGAATGAATATAATGTGACGTTATTATTATTATTTTTATTATTAATAAACAGGATTTATATAGCACCAACATATTACGCAGCGCTGTACATTAAATAGGGGTTGCAAATGACAGACAATGACACAGGAGAGGACCCTGCCCCAATTTTTTCATTACATTTTCACTGTTCTCTACGCCCCCACTGTGTAGATTGACCCTCGATCGTCTTGATAACTGTAGCGATCAAAGTTGCGGGAGATCCAGTATTATCCAGTTGATGCCAGAACAGGTGAAAAGGTGAGATCTCCCAAAAGGGACAAACATTCTTATGACAACTGTCTGGGTAGGAAACTCCCATCACTTTGTACAGATTTTCTTCTTCTGCTGTTATGTATGAGGATGGAAGAAATGGCAAATATATTATAATAAGAGACAGAAAGTATAAATGTCCAAACTGATAAAAATGTTTTGGCAATACTTACATACAGAAAAAATGAATGTGTTCCACTCCGGCAGACATTTTCAACAGCAGACTGCTGGCAACTAATATTGGTGGGCGCCATTACTCTAATAGTGTGTCTATAGATTCATTCAGTTCTTACTGCTAGGTAAATGTATAAATATTAAAAGTTGTTTTTAATTTTATAAAAGCACTGAGAAGTCCCAACGTTTATTTCAATAAAGACTGATATTATCTCTGGTGGTGTTCTAGGTCAAGTGGATTTCCTTCTTGCATGCTTTTCTTGTGATAGGAACAAGGTCACTGGGTGATTATGGCACCAGAAACAGTCATAGAGTCACCTGGGAAAGCCTTCCATTTACCTATATTAGAGTTTAAAATGCTACACTTCTAATTATCCTATACCACTGAGGAAGCAGAGAGTGACACATCATCAATATGGATGGAAGGTGAAGGAGGTAAGTGGTAAGCTAGTAATCCTTCCGCTGATAGAATTGTCCTTATGACACCAACCTAGACATGCCAAAGTAACATAATTAACAGCAGAATATTCATTCAGTTATTTTTTAGCTAATTTTAGAAGTACTTGATAAGTTACTATAGGACACAAAGTCATAACTAAATCCATATACTTGCAAACCTAAATAATTTATTACAGGTTTACACAGTTTATTTAAATTCCTAACTGTTTTAGTTGTCTCTGACTATTAAGGCTACTTCATCACATTTTTGTATCTAGTCATTCCGTATTGGTATCCCAGTAAGGATGCCATCTTATCCATTACATTCTAAGCAGGCAAGGATATTGGGTTGCTGTGATAGTCTTGGGAATGTCTATTTCTCATCCTTTTGTTCCATAATCGTTCCACCTAAACTTACATTTAATAATACTTATGAATTGTGTTGAATGATAGATGGGAATAATCTATTGTAAATATACTTTCCCCAAAAGGGAGTAAGCAGTGTAACTATCCCAGCCTGGAAATGGGCTCACTTA
This sequence comes from Pyxicephalus adspersus, assembly GCF_032062135.1. Lineage (NCBI taxonomy): Eukaryota > Metazoa > Chordata > Amphibia > Anura > Pyxicephalidae > Pyxicephalus > Pyxicephalus adspersus. The sequence continues at coordinate 74,638,209 of NC_092863.1, read as the reverse complement.
ACCAGGACAGCAGTTTAGAAAAACTTGTTCTCATTTCCTGCCCTCTCCCCATTCTTGCCAACAGCCACTACTTCGCCTCATTCCCAGGCTTCAGGGTTCTATCTGTATATATGCAGCAAATAATGTTTTCTTTACAGCCTCCTCCCTCTGCCTATAATATCTTTTCCTAATGACTGGAGTTCACTATATCACATAACAAAGAGCACTTCATATTTTCTTTATTTTCTTCCAATATTGTAGATGAGAAGAAAAAATAAATATGAGGGACCACCTACTCCAGTCTGTTATGAGAGACTTGCAGCCTGAGAAGCTGAGAATATACTGGTCAGAGATTTTATTTTTTCTGTGTAATCCATGCCAAGAGTGTCCACCCCATACCAGATAATACTGCTAATGTTTAGAGTTGTACAATTTTAATATTTCCATAGTAAAATAGCTGATGGAACCACTAAATATAAACAATAGCCATTTACTTGTGACTATACATTTAAAAGCTTCTAACACCCTGGTAAATGTATTGTCCATGGCCACTCTACCACATCATTCTAACTATCCTGTGCCACTGTCTGTCATTTGAAACCCCTATTTAATGTACAGCGCTACATCATATGTTGGCGATATATAAACACTGCTTATTATTATTATTAATAATAATATTATTAATAATAAAATAATAGCTAAAAGCTTATACAGAGAAGAATAGGGGGGAATGGGTTAAGTCTTTTTTAATTTCACAAAAAAGGTTGTTGGATACTCTGAAATAGTAAGAAAGTCTACACCACAAAAAGACACAAATAGAAAGTCAATGTCTATAGGTGTGAAGGACATGGGATTAGATTTAACAACTAAAAATAAAAAAAATATAAAAAAAGGTCATATAGAAACCTAATGCCAGCCAGCTTTGCTATGTTCCCTATCATGAAAATGGTTTCCTTATCATATTAGGTTACAGTATTCCTAATATTATTAAGGTGATAATATCACTACAGGGTCACTTGTACAGAAGGAATACACTAAAAAGAATATGCATACCTTTTAGGTGTGTTGAAAGTTTGCTGTTTCGTTTATACTCTGACTGAAGTAAATATTCCAACTCTAGTCTCCTGCTGCATGCAGTAGTTCTTCTCCCAGCATAGAATGTGTGAGTAGGTATTCTTTTATTAGATATTGACAAAATGATAACTATATTTCCTCTCCTTACCCTACAAATGCCTCTATGGTGGCAGGAACACTTTAAAGTTAAGCTGATGTAACTCCTGTGCTCCTACTGAAGCCTCCTGGCTAAGGAAGAGTTTTAAGGCAAAATGTGACTTTTCATGGCCTATGCTCTCTGTGTCTTTGAATTCTCTCACCGACCTCCTCTAATTTGTTCTACGGGAGGCAACCACCTACCGATAGCCAGTGGGCTGGACAGACACCCTCCGAATTTCTACAAGGAAGAGGTGCCCAGAGATGCCCAGTTCTCTGGCTGCACAGTGGATGAAGATTTGGTGACTGTGAGTGAGTGTTAGACATGATAGACTATTACCCTCAGTGTTACTCTACACCACCAAAAAATTCCATAGAAAACAGATTCAAAGTTGTGAATGTCAGTTCTATTTAAAGTGGACCAAAACTCAAAGTTTTTACATTACATAGAAGGGTAGACAACACTTTTATATAAAGTAAAAATATTCTTTTTTTTATTGCAAACCTTCACCCTTTTTTAAAAAAAGGGCGAATCACCACCCTTTCCATCTTGATCCACACAGCAATGAAGACTCAATGGATAGCTACATCACGCATCCCGGGAGGCTCCTGGCTGCTCCTGTGCACATGCCTGCTATCGGGCAAGTGCAGAAGGGGCATTTTCCTTTACTAAGGTTAAAGAGGATCACCCTCTTAAAATAAATTACATGGGCATACGAGACCTTATTGGCACATGACAGACCCAGCTATACATTCAGTTGCAGACATATCAGATCAAGCCCCCCAAAATATTAAATTTAAGATTGCTGATCCCCTGCAGAACCTCTGGTATTCTCGTTTACTAAGGCAGAACAGGTAAGGGACATTGCTGCAGACCATACAATTTAGTCTTGGCTGTTTTCCAAAAAACTTTGCTTAAGCTTCCAGCATAGCAGCTTTAATTGTTGGTCAGTCCTTTAATTACATTTTAAATGTTAGAAGAGCCCTTTGCTTATATCTGTAAACATGACAGACTTGTCTCCAAAGCCACATGAATACTCATCTTGAGCTATCTTGTTTATTTGATGCTAACATTATATGGGAAATTAGAAGTAGATACACTGCCATAGAATAATTTGCAGATCTCATTTGATATCCTCCAAAGGCTCTTCATCAACAAAAACCTCATTTTAGAACCCAATCAATGTGATTGTTTAAAAGCGATGGATAAGCCGCCTTTGCCTGTTGCAAAACAAAATAGTTTTTTTATGTCTCATGCTAAGTGTAAAAGCTCTGAAACTGTGTTTTCTAACAAAGAAAAATCCTTAAAATTCTCATTTTCTCCACAGCAGAAAAATAGTAACTTCAACACTTACACAGGTAGGGTTTCTGATAAACATAAAGCAATCAATATTAGTACCCTCAAAATCCCTTTACTTCTAGGATTGTTTATACATAGCTTTGTTTATTCCACAAGTTCTAGAGAAAAAATAGGAAACAAAGAAATTGCTATTACATTTAGCTCTTTTCTCTCTAGATTTTCCTATTTCAGCATTGGAGATGTTATGGGGAAAATGATTGCAATGCTCTCAGGTATGGAGGAGGTTCCTCTGTAATGCAGACAAACGTAATTGTTTCAGAGAGATCCCTCACTTCCAGAAAAGATCCCTCAGTCTGGAATGAGTTGTCAGTCATGTTATCAATATCTGCCCTCCAAGTCTGGGTATTACAACATATCCCTATCTTCAAAGATAAGAGCATTTACATCCTATTCAGCATTTAGGGATCAATAATCCTACCGGAAAAAGAAACTCTACATCAACCCTATAGAAAGAAAAGCAGTAAAGTCGGCTTTTTTATATCTGGTGTCCAAAACTCCTTGGCACAAATCCATTCCAATACAATCAGCCAGTCTCACAGGGGTCTCTTACACTGGGCCTGGAGAGGATAAACTTTCAGCAGTGAAGCTGGGTGAGCCAGCAAACCTGGAATGGACAAGTTGCAGGATTAAAAACATTTGCTAGCAAATAGCAAATAACTTTGAAGGAATCCATTCCATGTTTGCTGGATCACCCAGCTTTACTGATGAAAGTGTATCCTCATCAGCCTTGGAGAGCTTTATCAAATCAGGCCCATTACCGGAATCGGGTATGATTTCCAGCGATTTGTGTCTGGAGGCCCTAAACAACTGGAGAAAGACACTCCCCTTCAGATTCACTTATCAGTCCAATATGTGTCAGGCCAAATCCACAAGTTGGTGGGTATTCTATTCTGACACGTGGAAATCAATACTGTCTTTGAAAAGTGAACTATTGTAAAAAATACAGTGGCTCAGAGGTTAGCACATTGACCTTTGCAGCACTAGGTCCCAGGTTCGATTGCCAGCCAAGGCACTATCTGCATGGAGTTTGCAGGTTCTCCCAGTGTTTGTGTGGGTTTCCTCCGGGTACTCCCGTTTCCTACCACATTCCAAAAACATGCAGTAACTAAAAAATTGTCTTCCCCCTTAAAAATTGACCTTAGACTGTGTTAAAAGACTTATGACTATGGTAGGGACATTGGATTGTAAGCCCCTTTGATGGACAGTTAGTGACATGACAGGTTTATGGGGTGCCCTGGAATAAATTGTACCACCAAACTGATATCATACAACTCAATGTTAAATGTAATCATTCCAGATCTTACTTCTCTACCTTAGGCTCATTAAGAGAGAAGCAATTTCTTAATTGATACTGAAATTTAGGTACATCCATACCTAATAAATAATATATTCATACATTTTAAAATATACTCATAAATTTAAAGTTTATTTGATCTCATTGCTTGGTTTTTGTTTTGATTTGCATTGTCCACTATGATGCCTTTGGTGCTCCAAACCATAACTAGTCAATGAAATTTACCACTGGGGGACTCCAATCGAGGTGCAGAAACATTTTTTAGCTGTGATCAAGAGAAATGTGAGGTACCTAAGCTAAATTTCAAATGTTGTTGCAAAAAGATCGGACAACTTGTATAAATGTTATTGTTTTCTTTCTGAAGCCACTGCAGTAAGTAAAATAAGTTTAATTTTGCAGCTAGCCTCTAATGACAAAATAAGTTAGTTGCTATTATTGATATGTTTAGAAAGTTGTTTGCGGCTAACTCTTCATTTTTTACTAAGAGACACATTGCTCACTTAGTTATACAAGTATCAGGCTTAGCAAATGGCTGCTAAGCCATCGGTTTAATTCCAAGGGGCTTTTGACATGCATTAGTAATAAAATGCATTATTGGAGATATAGAGTTAGGTCCATAAATATTTGGACAGAGACAACTTTTTTTCTCATTTTGGTTCTGTACATTACCACATTTTAAATGAAACAACTCTGATGCAGTTAAACTGGAGACTTTCAGCTTTAATTCAGTGGGTTGAACAAAAAGATTGCATAAAAATGTGAGGAACTAAAGCCCTTTTTTTAATTTATTATATTGTTTTTTTCAAACCAATACCAGGGGAATTTGTAAACCATCAATTACAACATAGTAGAAAATATCAACACAGGTGAATCAACATACCATATACTAACAAATTAACAATGCTGAGATACAGACATTGAGCTAACATTACTTATCAGTTATCCTACAGTTACATTCGCATAAACAAAATCATACAATAGAGGATACATTAGTGAACCATCATTATTCTGCATAAAATGCTTTACAAGACTACAGGTGGATTATTATCCAGTAACCTGGTGACATACCAGGAAGTCTGCTCAAACATAGGTATTATATACTGTTTAGTAGCCAGTGCTAGCATATTTATATATGACTCCCATAACTCAAAGAAATGTTGTGTCCTTAGATCTTTGTGAATTGAAGCTTCTAACCAGTCCATTTGGAAAATGTGTCTAAGCTTTACTAAAAATAAATTAAAAGTAGGAGCATCTGCACTTATCCATTTATGTAAAATCGCCTTTTTGGCAACCATTGATATGATTGCGAGGAGTCTGCTGCATCCTCTGGCTACCAGGACCTGTTCAGACAATACTCCAAACAGGGCCCAGGTTGGAGTAAGCGGGAGATATGTTACCAGGTGGTTCAGTGCAAACCGCACCACCTGCCTCCAAAATCTTTTAACTCGGGGACAACCCCAAAACATATGAAATAAATCTGCGCCAACTGCACCACATTTCAAACAATGGGGTGTCTCAATCAAACCCATTAAATAGGAACGGTGTGGAGAAACATGGGCACCATGAAAAAATTTGAACACCATTTCTCTGTACATTGAGGAGGGGATCGCCCTCCAAGCTCTATGATAGACAGAATTTCTGTTGGGGACCTAGTCGTAAGAAACTCATACCATCTACCTAAAGTAGTCTTCAACAATAGAAATGCATGCAATGTGGCTGCCTCTGTCCTGTGTCACATCATGGATAAACACTAATGTCCCAATGTTACTGCCAGCCATGCATGCCCAAGCCATCACACTGCCTCCGCCATGTTTTACAGATGATGTGGTATGCTTTGGATCATGAGCTGTTCCACGCCTTCTCCATACTTTTTTCTTGCCATCATTCTGGTAAAGGTTGATCTTGGTTTCATCTGTCCCAAGAATGTTTTTCCAGAACTGTGCTGGCTTTTTTAGATGTTTTTAGCAAAGTCCAATCCAGCCTTTCTATTCTTGAGGCTTATGAGTGGCTTGCACCTTGCAGTGCACCCTCTGTATTTACTTTCATGCAGTCTTCTCTTTATGGTAGACTTGGATATCAATACGCCTACATCCTGGAGAGTGTTGTTCACTTGGTTGGCTGTTGTGAAGGGGTTTCTCTTCACCATGGAAATGATTCTGCGATCATCCACCACTGTTGTCTTCTGTGGACGTCCAGGTCTTTTGGCGTTGCTGAGTTCACCAGTGCTTTGTTTCTTGCTCACGATGTACCAAACTGTAGATTTTGGCACTCCTAATATTGTAGCAATTTCTCGGATGGGTTTTTTCTGTTTTTGCAGCTTGTTTCACCTGCATGGAGAGCTCCTTTGACCGCATGTTGTCTGTTCACAGCAAAATCTTCCACATACAAGCCGTCTATTGGCTTAATTGATAATGACATAACGAAGGAATTGCCCACACGAGCCCATGAAATAGCCTTTGAGTCATATGTCCAATTATTTTTGATTGTGTAAAAGAAAGGCTTTAGTTCCTCACATTTTTATGCAATCTTTTTGTTCAACCCACTGAATTAAAGGTGAAAGTCTGCAGTTCAACTGTATCTGAGTTGTTTCATTTACCATTAATTGTGGTAATGTACAGAACCAAAATTAGAAAAAAGTTGTCTCTGTCCAACCATTCATAGACCTAACTCCTATACATAGGTGCGCATATCTACTTCCTTACCTTAATTTAACTGCAGCTCATGAATATTGTATTATCCCCAGAATGTGATGTCTGCTGTAAAATATATTTTACTTCATAATAACTGCAAATAACTGCAAATGTAAAAAGACCCCAAGGGATTTATGCAAAGTGTACATTAGGCCATCTTGTAACCCAATTTGTTAGTTTTTTTGAAGGAGGAACTTTATTTGATTGGGCTACCAGCACCCCACAATGAACCACAAAATGTACAAAGGGTGTGTCAATGGGGCATTGCTTTAGGTCATTGGGGTGCCATTCACAAAAAATGGTCCAATCTTATTTATTTTGTTTAAATGCCACCCAAGTATGTTTATGTGACTATACATGTGATCAGTGGGAGCAGATAAATAACTAAACTGGTTTATGATATTATGAGGAGTTGTTGCCAAAAATAACTTTTTTATTTATAGAAGAGCCAGATTATTAATCTATACTTTTTGTATTTTTCTAACCCTGCTGCCTAAAGATTTGTTGATATAGTCCTGTATACTATCATCTCTTTTACTCATACAGCAATCATAGTCATGGGTCGATGGTCATATCCAGCTGCTCAGTCCAGTGTGCAGTGAGTTACCCTCAAAGTGTATAACATTTGACTGCACATTTCAGCTATTTCAGAACCCCACCTAAGGCAGAGGAAGGCATACAAAGTAATGTTTGGCAGGAAAATTTCCTTTAATGAACTGGGCAAGGTATAATAAGAATGAGTAAGCTGTTGAAGTTGTCTGGATTTAGTTATGTCTGCAGCCAATCTTTATTTTCAGTTTTTGTACTAGTCATTCTCTCTATCACACCCTTATACAATCACACTGCAAGCACTAAGAAACTATATGAGTGAATTAGCTATTCAACTATTTTTAGAGAAGTTTTCGTTACTATAAGTGATGTTTTGACAACTACGTTGGACCACAGTAATCCAAATAATGTTAAAAAAGTGTTTTTTTTTTAGCTGATGGGGTTTTACACAAACAGTTTTTTTCAATAATTTTAAACTTGTAGCTTTAATTAACCCCCTGACAGTATGAATACTAAGGATTTTTATATGTAAAAGTGGTACATTTAAAAATACTTTGTATGTTAAATTTCCAGCCTGGTCCCGCCCTCCAGGCACACACTCAACAACGCAAATATTTTTTTTTAGGGCTAAGGGTGGTATGTGTGCCATTAGAAAGAATGATTTTTTAGGGGAACAGTGATTTTCAATGCAAGATCGCCAGTAAAAAGCTGTCGGATAAGCGCGGCTCCGCGCACGATTCCGGATCGCTAATACGAATGCGCGACCGATAATCCGATTTTGCTTGATGAATCAGGGGCATGATATTGAGCAGCCACTACACCAAGGCTTCCAGTTCACGAATGGTCTGTAAAAGGCAGTGTGGACTAACTTTACAGTATATACAGAAGACAGATAACAGGATCCACTTTCTGCTCTAAATGACACCTTAGGTGATACCTGTTTATGGCCAAATAAACATTGTTTATAGACTAGTCAACCCTACCCGGGTGGCCTGATTTGTAAAGGTGACCTCCTACAAAAAGAATCCTCTGTAGGAGAAATACATTCATTGTGCCAATAAAATAGCCAGGTGCCATCACTTTTTTTTTACTGGTAAAGAAATCACAGTGTTCTGGAATTGACAATATTTGTTTATGGCAGCAATACTCGAAAACCTGATATACAAATGCTTCTACAAATCATTTACGTTTTGTCAGACAGAATTATAATAAAACTGTATTAGATTTAGAGAAACACACTTCAGCTGTTTATTATCCCTTTATAAATCTTGGACTTCTCCATCTAAAAGTCTGTTGCAATTATGGATCAAATCTGGATGATTGCTGAGTATAAATTTTACAAACTGCCAATTATTTGTGGTACAGAAAGTCAAAGACAAAGCAAAAAGCCAAAGTACAACCGAAAACCTAAATTTCACAGCCAGGCCTGGCCATTCTAACCTTATTCCTCTCATCTAGACAGCTGATACTGCTGATGTGGTTTTCAGATGGCTAACAGAACGTCAGAAGAGCTTGGCATGGTTTGTTTCAACATGGCCACTGTCCTGAGAATAACTAGTTTTTGTATTTAGGCTTCCTTAGCTACTCGGTAGCATGAAAACAAAGACACTACCGCAAATTATTAAGTAATGCCATGTATAAATCCAAAGGCCAGAAAAAATATTCATTTTGAAAAGGCACATTGTAAATTACTTTTTAGGTTTACAAAAGATAATACAAACTTTATACCAGGTCTGATGCATTGATACTAGATTAAACAAAAAGGAAGGCAAATGTTATTCACACATATTTGATTTTAGATTTCCTATACAACTTTGATACATTGAAGCTAAAATTCTGATTGGCTTGGTACAAGTAATTGGTAAACGCATAAGCGGGAGGTGGATATAGACTACAGAAAGGTCAAATTATCAGGTAAAGGTGTGCATTGCCCCTAGCTAGCTATTTATAGACGGGTTCTACACTGCATGGAGCATGTGCCCTACAGTGTATGCAAGAAAATAAAGGGCACCAGGACCCGGGGAAAAGGTTTTTTGTGGAAAAACGTTTACCTCCTGGTGACTTTTTTTTTTTAGTGATTAGTTCTGCTTTAAATATCAAAACAAAGAAATCCTGTATTTTGTGTCAGATTTCAAGTGGAATAAGTAAATCCTTAAAATCTAATCCCCATATACATGTAATTCATAAAGAATCAATTTCTGTATGTGGATTTAGAAATCTTTAGAAGGTCAGAAACTGAAAGTGAAAATGTTTATTTAGTTTTATTTACTGGGTATTCACAAATAGATCTGTTGGCCACATTGTTACAAATATGTGAATATGGAAATGCTGTGGTGGGGTGCTGTTGAATCCAGGCAGCTCTCTAATGCAGTGTTTCTCAACCAGGAGCCCTCCAGAGGTTTCTAGGGGCTCTGTCAGCGATGAGCACTTTGTGGCTTTCAGTGTGCTTTAACTGTCACCATTGATCTTTTTGGCTATCTATACGTTCTTCCCACTAGCCAGCAATGTAAGAGACATTCTTCCTATTGACTGTCTGACAAGTGCAGAGGGCGATTATCTATTCCCAGGCTCTTGCATTGAAATGTGCATGTGCAGCTCTGATTTTTTTTTTTTACAAAGTAATGTAATGTCCCATCTGATCAATTGGTTCAATTGCATTAGGAATTAGTAATCACATTGCAACCTCATTGCCAGTCTGAACATAGCCTAAGGGGTAGATAATATTTACTTGACATTTACATTTCACTTTGTGCAGGTTAGGTCCTGCTCCAGGAATAAACGATCCTGTGCAGCACCCATTGGCTGACAGCGTGCCTACTGCTCGGTCACTCATACCGCAGCAATGGTTCTTAAAACCAGTGTCTGCACGTTTACCCGCCATTCATTCTATGTGTGGCTGCTGCCCTAAAGTTACTACTCTTTTAGGATAAAATACCAGCTTTATATTCAGTTTATTGTTAGTAACATTGCTAAGAAGTCTCATTTCCCCCAACCAGACAGCAACATTTCATCAAGGTGGCAACCCTTGTGTATAATACTTTGGTGGTCTGCCTAAGGTGACAACTTTCTAGTAACTGAATTGTTAGAGAGGGTGGAGAAGCCACTGGTTCGATTACACAGGGTTGTGCACTTTCTGGAACAACTCCACATTGATTCCTTGATAACCTGAAAAATTTGCCTTGCTGGAAATAAAGCATTTAGATGCACTGACCTGGAACAAGCATGAAAGTTCCAGGCCATTAATACAGAAAATAAGGAATCCAGAAGGTTAGCAGAGCAGCCAGCAAACTAGAATTTTCAGGAGGAGGTCAGTAATGTTACCACCCAAGACAAGTCTTCTTTAAAGTGTAAGTCAAAGCAAAAAAAGTGGTAAAGCAGACAGCTGTACTCATTAAGGTTTAATTACCAAACAAGTTGGGAATGTTTATTGAGCTTGGAGAATGTGGTGAAGCTGTGTTTACTTTGAAGGTTCAAGGTGTGAAAATTAAAAAAGGGTAAATACCTGAGGTGATCACAGATAAGAAAATATATTTTGTACATGCACCTATATCTATCTTTATACATTAGTGACCCTAAATACCCGTAGATCTGCAGATTAGATGCACACTTGGCTCCCAATTAATTGTTGAAACCTTACAGTTTTGTACATTGAGTGATGTCAACCCTACCAAGCTTCTTTTGCTAAACTACTTATCCACTTCCACTGTCTTCATTTACAAAGCTTATGGATTATCTGGACTGTAGTCCTTAAAAAAGAACAAGAAAGGCTAAAGAGATTCTTTGCAATAACACAAGAAGTGTGTACTGGATAAAGAACAGCTCTGGATTTCTTCAATAATTGATCCATTATTCATGCTCCCTAAAAAATACTAGCCATTGGGAGCACCATGTTGGTATTGTAAATGGTGATGGTGGTGGGGTGCTCCATTGGCTAGTGGTCGTTAGGGAGCATTCCCAGTCGAATGTTGGTCAAATAATGGGCATTCTCACTTATGTTCACTCCATAAATCAATATAATATTGGTTGACAGTGCCCTAAATTTTAATTGATTACCGGGCAGCACGATGGCCTAAAGGTTAGGACTCTGGCCTTTGCAGTGCTAGGTTCCAGGTTTAAATCTCGGCCAGGAAAGTATCTGCATGGAGTTTGCAGGTTCTCCCTGTGTTTGCATGGATTTTCTAAAGGGACTCCTGTTTCCTCACAAAAACATGCAGTTAGGTTGATTGGCTTCTCCCCAAAATTGACTATATTAAAGACACATGACTATGGTAGGAACATTAAGTGACATGACAATGGACTCTGTACAGCGCTGTGTAATATGTCGGCGCTATATAAATACTAGTTAATAATAATAATTGGATTTGATGTATTTATTGAATCTATAGTCTAATCTGGTAAACGTTTCCTATAGCATATGGCCACTGAAAACACATTTAGTGTTATGTTTAGTAGATCAAAAGGGGACAAGTAAGAGAAGTTCATATTTTTTGGCTGCATACACTTTGGACCATGCTACTGTCATAAGAATCAATGTTTGTTGCAGTGTTGTATTGTTCAGCCAGTGACATGGGTTGTTTGTGTTCCCACCCGCTTCAAAGTGAAGTACACACAAACAACAAAGTGACACAATAGGTTCCCTCAGTTTGGTGTGAATTATTGTGATGTTGAATGGACAACACATGAATTCTTTACCTAGGTGTACAGAGAATGAATGTTCTACTGAATGTTCACCCCAATAAATAAGACACAAAGCAGATCATTTCTTTGAGATAAGAGACTTCACACAAAATGTGTGTGTTTTGTGTGTAACAATTGCACTCATCACTCAATAACTTGGAGAGACAAAGGACATTTACAAGGTTATATAGAGGAAAACCCACAATGGAGAATGCTTTAGGGGCTGATGTAGTAAAGGAGCAGATAATATACCCATTGCCTACTGAATATGTGTTCACTTTGGATCATTTTTGTTAGCACCACTTTATCTTATTCATCTTATTACGCTAAACATGTTTTCATGATGCATAATAAAACAAATCTACCTTTTGTAAATCAACCTTTTCATGTGGTTTACAGCAACCATTCAGAGGTCATATGATTTAATCAGAGGTTTAATTTTCATTACACTAAATGAAGCTCGCCATCCATGTATTTCCCCCCAGTTTTTTCATTTTTTTGCTAGTTTTAGTTCTATGTTGAGTTACAAAATCTCAGAATTTTTATACAGCGGCAAAGCTTCAGGTTGATAAGGTTGTTTTGCTGTAACCTATACATTAATATTACACATAACTATACCATATTATAGAAATGTTATCAGTGTGCAAAAACTGGTAACAGTTCTAAGTAAGTGAAAGGAGTTCTCAGATAATTACGTTGTTATACAAACGGGAAAGAGGTGATCTAGTGCACTAAAACAATTTGGCTATGAATAAAGTTTAAATAAAGTTTAAATAAAATTACAGTGGTTTACATTTATAATGTAGATTATTTTATTTGTAAAATACACATGAAAAAAAACTGCTGTGACAAGAGCCTGCATCCTCTTCTAATAAAGTCTTCTAACCAAGCTCCTGTTACAGTTTCACTTTTGCTGTGTAATGATTTTTACAAAGCATTAGTGAAAAGGCCTTCATTATATAGACATGATCCTTTGAAAGCTCTAACAAGCCCAGTTTGTATATTATATTGATTTAAATAATGCCACTAAGTTTATTTGGAATTAGTTGACTGAGCTCCCATAAAAAGTCTCATGTCTTGCTTGGAGCAACTGAGGCTTAAGTGGCCAACCCCTAATATCCGCTATTATTAACTTGTGCAGCATCAATGGCTCATTGTTTTATCACCATCGTTACATAGAAATAGTTTACCGCATCACACTCCACCAGTCAGTCTGTAAATGTTGTATATCTGTCACTATCCTAAGTGTGTCAGTAAAAACTTTCTAAGTGTGTATACTTCTCTATACATATTTACTGAAATAATATACCATGTAATAAATCTGTAAAAGAGCATAAAGCATTGAAGAGACCCTGTCATCTTGAAAAAATTGCAAAAAAGCATATCAAACTTAGAAAAGTATTTTTTACTGTGTTTTTGCAGTGTTTATCCTTTCTAAAAATATTATTTCATTCCTTTTTTTGCTATACTATTTTTTCACTTTAGGCCCCTTTTAGCACTGCAGAATTAAACATCATGCTCCACTGAATTCCCAGCCACTCCTGCAGTTCTAGAAAGTAATATATTGTTTCTGACCGTGTGGTTGCTTTTCCTCTTTTTTTGCACCAGCAGCAAACATATTGTGCCTGATTTAGAAAAGCTCTCTAAGGCTGGAGAGGATACACTTTCATCTGTGAATCTGGGTGATCCAGAAAACCTGGAATGGATTTGGTCCAGGATTCAAAACATTTTCTAGCAAAAATCAAATTACTTTGAGGAAATCCATTAAAGGTTTGCTAATACACCCAGCTTTACTGATAAAAATGTATCCTTTCCAGCCTTTGATTATTAAATCAGGCCTGTTGACCTGAGGAGCAGTTTGCTGCTCCTTGAGACATAGCAGTAGTTTGCTAAACAACTAGCAGTGGCTAACCATGCAATTTTCGACCACAAGTCTTAAAGTGAAATCTGCTGGAGCTTCTGACAGTAAGATGGTGGGATTCAGCTATTACAGCAAAATAGTATGCACACAATGTGTTAAATGCACATATAACTTTATTTCATTATTTTTTTGTGTCATAATAATAATAAAAACAATATACTATTATAAACAAACATAACATCATCAATAATTTTACATGGGTACAAGGTATATAAACAACAAAATGAAAAATATGACAAAGGAGGGATACAGTTGAGATAATAAAATATAGGGAGAAGGGTAGGGATAGGTTGGGTGGGTTAGGGATGGGGCATTGGGGGAGTTTTTTTGGGTCCTGGAGGTAGGAGTAGTAACAGATGTATAAGTAACACAGGTTTAACAGATATATTCAAAATGCACCAAATTGTTTTGCATGGTATATGTAAGCCAATCATTGACCATGATCCAGTTAAGTTTAGGCGCTATGCCTGTCAGTGGCAGTTCTTAGTTTGCCAAACTCTCACTAAATTAGACCTGGATGCCGGATGTACGTATGAAGGTATGCGACGGACATGTTTGGAAAAGTAAATACTAGGTGTACTAAATAGATGCACATTTAATTTTATTTTAAAAAATATTGTTTTATTTGGTCTGGCACCAGGGTCCCCTTCAATTATATCTGCTAATTTTGTGCATGATGGACTGATTTGGTCAATTTTCCAATCAGTATTCAACATGGCAGAAGTCTGAATACATGGCACACACATGAATGATATTCAGCCCTACAGATCACTTTTCTTGGTTAGAAAGTGATTGGAATTCTGATTGGATTTGACTGATCACTTGTAAATATACACTTGCTCCTATTTGCTGTACACATGTCAAATTGCGCCTTATCTGATCAATGACTGATAAATCAATTGATTATGAGTAGACTGCTGGTAAATTCAATTATAGAAGAGAAAATCTTCCTATGTGTACTAGACCTTACACTGCTTTGTGATTGAACACATGATTTCACATTACCAGAGCACATTTATTATCATGTTGCTACATAAAGGAAATACAGACTTTTAATAAAACATGTTACCATGACTAATGATGAGTTGCTAAATGTCCAAATACTGTTTTGAAAGAAATAGATTCTCTTGAACCAGTAATAAAGGTTCAACTTAATATATGATGTGAAAAGAGTTTACCAGTCTGGGATAAACTGACACAGAAAAGATAATGATTGTGAAATCAGCTGTACAGTCTGCAGCTCTCTGTACTCAGTAGTGTAAAAAAAATGAAAGTCTGGCCCTGATCTAAAACTTTCTCTTGGAAACGATGACACATGTTTGACATTTTGTAGGAAAACCCCTGGCTATCATTACATTCTGGCTTTGTTCTGCTGAGACTTGTATCACATTATGAGAGCCAGTGAGAAAGGTCCAGTGGACGCAGAACAAATCAGAACAAGTTTATCTACATTAATTCTTAACAGAATGGCACCCCTAGTGGCAGAATTAAATGAAAAGGCTTTCAGTTAAAAAAATTTGTCTTACCTAATAATATTAATAATAATATTATTAATATAGTGGAGTTCATATTTTATCTGGTCTTGACATACTTAGCGAGAACTAGAATCAGAAAAACACTGTTGGAGTTGAACCTATGAACACAAACTTCATGTAGAAGTGTTGCCGTTGAAGATAAATCTAGGATTTGGTTGTTAGAACCTAAATATTTATGCTATTATCCAATAAAAATCTAAATGTATTAACTACTAGTAGCATGTTAAGTCTACAACATTTGCTCTAAAATATTACAATACATATTTCCAATATTCAACCATCCTTATCATGGCAGCTCTAATAATCATTGGTCTAGAAATTACACTGTAGATCCAAGGCTTTATGATTCAATGCTCAATAGGGTTGATTTTCTCAAAGAGTTTAGCAAAGTTAATTATTACTTAGCTCAGTGAATTGGGTGAATATCCCATGTGCAAAGAATACCCATCCATGTGCAAAGAAATGTCAAAAATGGGTGGAAGTCAGTTTTACATCATTCACTAAGCAAATGACTAAGTGAATTGCAAGGTGATAATTAACTTTGCCAATAAAGAGCCTAAACTCATTAAGTGAATTTATAGAACACATACTGTTTAATTTGACCTATATATATAAACCTGCAGGCTGCTGCAAATCAGCTGAACTTGAGTCTTACACTACCTATCAGGGTAATCTCTAAAGGTAATCTACTTGTAAAGGGCAAAAAAAAGCATATTTAGATCATTATAAGTTCTTTTATCTATTTGATTTGAGATCCAACATTTAAAACGGAACCAAAAAATGCTACTCACCTATCCACATACCATTACAGGGCACCACCATCTTCTTTCTTTTTTTCTTTCCCCTTACCATGGTTGGCGCAGCCATTTAGCCATTCCTGGCACAAGCAAGGGAAACTGGGATTCAACAGCGCCTGGCAGGATCAGGCAGGTAAGACAGATTTTTGTATAAGGGACATCACCTGTCCTTTCCTGCAATAATTCACTGCCTGATCATGAATTTTTCAAATCAGACATTCTTTCCACTTAAGTATGACATGTACTAAGCATGTCATCATGTTTCCATACTTAAAACAGGAACATCATCACAATATTTTTATGTTATTGACTTTTAACTACAAAATGCCAGCCTTCTTTATTTTATAACCTGTACAATAAATGACAATATATCCCACACTAAAAATCCCTAAGGGCCCTGTTTTCCAGCCATTCGTTATTATTGCACCTCTAACATATCAATGATAATTGCCCTAAAAAAGTTAACCCAGCAGGGGTAACATAACATGTGACAAAGAAAGGGTGATCTGTTTTATAAGCTAAGTTACTTAGCATTTTGTGTGATTACAAGGCTGTTTGAATTTTTTTTGCTAAGCACTAAATTGGTAACTAATGCCCATATCAAGTATTCTTTGCAATGCTTTTAGATCTGTCATTAGAAAACTATGGGCAGGATGGTAAGGTAAGCATATACAAGATCAGCCACCTTGCAAAAAGAAAGACAGCAATAGGGATTGGTATGTATAGAGAAATTTATTGCAAACATAAGTGTGATATTGCTTTTATGCTGGATTCTTGTACAGATCTAAACAAATTCTTGAAGGACACCAAGATTCAAGTAGGAATCCACATCCCTCTTTATTTAGTGTTTCTCTAGCATTACATTTTGGTGCTGTGAGGAGTAGCCAATTACCATGTAAATAATTATACTAATTGTTGTTTTCATGCCCTTTAATATACACACCTACCTATGAAGACTTGTTCCGATTTATGGAGAACAGACAGTAGGCTTGATTTCCTTGGTCATTTGGTCAAGGAACAACTCTCCTGTATAAGTAATCATACGTTTGTAAATGAATCACATTATAAATCATTTTGAAAAATTGTCAAGATTAGAGAGGATATTAATATCTGCAAAAACTGAAAATAAACTTTACTGTTCATTGGCTGCAGGAGGGGTTTACAGAGAAGGGAAGTGAGGAGGTTGTATTTAGAGGTATAAATAAAGAAGGGGGCAAATAGATAGAGAAGGAATGGAGGGGTGTAGTGGTGATGAGTAACACTGGCCCCAAAGATTTTAAATGGCATTTAGACCATCTAACAACTGGACAGTTACTATGCTGATTATTTTTAAGTACATGCACAATTTGGCCACCCAAAACCCACCAGCCAGAATCATAGGACTCCACAACTTCCAGCCTTATCTATTGGGAAATATAATGATCACTCTTTGTGCCAAGAATTTTTAGTTCAGAAGTATTTTTGTCATTAGAAGTGCTTCAGTGGACACCTTGTTTCCTGTTCCCAACCTCAAAAATGAATAGAAACAAAAGGCTCAATACACATGATGAGCACTTAGTCAAATACTCACATTACTCAGGGCTGTATAACATTTCCTGCAACATTTACTCCATAAACACTTATCTGGCCAGGCTTCTACCCAGGACAACTTCAGAAAGTTAGGTTACTATTCACTTCTGATATATCTTACATTTGATTTATCATTGAGACCTCCTTTAATATCCAAAAAATGGTATTATTATTCTTTAGTGCATACTTTACACGTATTTAGGAAACATTCACCAAACCTTGCATAAAACTGTAATCCAAAAATAATCTTTTGATATGTCGTACTATACAAACCATCAATACAACATTACAACATATATACATGTAAACATCAATACAACATTAGAGAATGCACATTCAGGCATTTTTACTCTGTCTCAATAATGAACTTCATGAAAATCCCTTAAATAATTTTCATTAAAGTCTGTTAAAATTCCCCGGTCCTACCTACAATTACCCCCAAACCTCCATTTTTATGTCCTGTAGTGGTCTGCAGGAGAAACAATTGTGCACTGCAGGGGACAGAGTAAATCACCACTCCTGTGTTTTTCTTCAGAAGACTGGAAAGAGTAAGATTTTTTTTCAATAGAAGTGGCTTTGAGTAGAAGGGGTAAAGCCAGTGGACACCCTCAGTAACTGCCCCCCAGAACTATTGTCAGTGATCTGGTCACAGTAGGCCTGAAGGAGCCATAAACACACATTGCTTGTCTACTACAGGCAGGAGGTGACTTGCTGCAACATCCCCTCACAAAACAATAACTCTTCATTTTGGCTCAATGGATCTCTAAATTTTGATGCGTCATCCTTTCTTACCCTAGAATTTCATTGGAGACAATCATAAATGTTGTGGCCAGCCAGGTATGGATTGATTTTGTGCCCATAAATCAATGGTTTCTATGATTGTTTGGATTGATTTTTTTTGATCAATTTGATGTTTACACTGATTTAAAATAATGCAAAGTTTATGGACAGCCTAACTACTTACCAACAAATATCTTTAAGATTGAATTTTAGCAACAGGGTTGCTTATTTTTCCTGACACATACATTTTAGTATATCAACCCTATTGTCACGTGATGCTTGGATGGAAACTGTCATGGGACATCCATAAAAAAAGCAAAAGTGTCACCAGTCCTATTATAGCAATGTGTTTTATCAGATGAAATAGGTGTTGTCAGGAAGATTATGTTGGCAATACACAAACGTCTGTGACAGTCTGGCTATCATAGGCAATGTGTGTCCACATATCATCCATTCTGACAACACATATTGCACCAAAATATCAGAAATAAAGCAGCCTATATATAGCAAGGCATGCACTATGCAAAAATTTTATGGATATTGCAACAATTGTAATTGTTACTTTAAATCAATTCTTGTGATCACCTACAAGTATTCCATGTACCAACAACTTTTTTCGATTGGTATTAACAATCGTTTTCACCATTACGTCTAATAAAAATCTTGATTGTTACTCAAAAAGTGGTTCTGATTTCAATGGGATAGTTATCCATTCGACCTATATGATCAATCATTACTGCAATAGTCATTGCGATCATTTTGAAATATTTGTGTTATTGATCATCTAATCAACTGAAAATATCACATACAAACGTACAATCAGCTTTAGTATATTAGTAGATTGTTAAACGATATGTAACAAGTTTTTACAAATCAAAGAGCACGACAGCCGACCTTTCTCCTCCAGCTCTGTCATTGTATATTGCAGCAGCAGCACTTAATAGGAAGCAATTAGCGCTCAGGAGATACAATAGTTGTGTGATTGATGTGACTGGATGACTTGATGCAACACAGGAGACTGAGAAGACAAAACCCTGAGCCCTGGGTGTGTTGGGATTTGTGGAATAGGGAGATTACCGGAAAACAAAAGATTAACAGAGAAAGAGAGGGAAATGGCGAGGAATTGGCATTTCCATATATTAACTCTTGACTGGACAGATGCATTGTCTTTATTAGCCCAATGAATGCCAAGTCTTTATAGGGTATGGCAATTACAAAACAATACATTTTCCATGATCAGAGAAGAAGTTATATTAGTGATTTTAAAGGACCTTTTCTATCACTGGCTTTCATTCTCTGGGTTTAGAAGGCTGCGTAGTGTTTATAGCAATGTACAAGGAGAGCCAAGTATACTGTTTTACAATGGAGATGAAGTCTTCTGTTTTAAGATCTCTGCTGCTTCCTTGTGTTCAGATGTAAATCTAACTTGTGCTGCAACATAGAGGATCTGGGCTGAGGGATGTGTCTATGGCACTGATCTGATGATCCTTCATAAAGAAGTCATTTAGAATAAACAGGACTTCTTTAATATGTTTAACATTCTGCTCTTGTGGCTTATATATAGCTAAATATTCATGTCCACTGCTTTTAGCAAACCCAAGCATTTTCCCGCTGCAAATATGAATCCAAAGCAGATATTACTATTATTGTGGGCACAGAAAGCTGTTCATTAAACTATATATACTTGCTGTGCCAGGGTTTTAAGTGTGTGCCATTAATAATAGGTACACATCTGCTGTGTCTGGCTTTTCTTTGTTCTCCCAGCCTTGCCCTTGTTGTTACAATTGGATATTGGTGATAAAGCAGAAATCAGGGGCTTATCTAGAGGTATATAGGATTCCTTCAGTGCTGTTGTGCGATATTCTATCGCCCTGTAGCGCAAGAAACATTGATTTAGCTTTTGTACCGCATTGATCTGTGGCAATCAAAGCTAGGATAAGACAACCAAAGTCATACCCTTGTGAAAGATAAAAGCTATGTAGATGACTTGGCTGTGGATGTCTGTATACACATCAGGGTGAGCTGATAAGTCAAAAAGGAAATGAGGATTTTTGCATATCACAAACCTATACTGTAGCACAGTTGACAAGCTACATGTAGCAGGTGACGTCACAAGAGTTATTTTTAGCTATCACTTTCACTTCTGCTATTTTTGGGTCTGGTATTTTCCATTGTTGTACAGAAGTAAGTGCAGTGAAGTTGGTGGTCTGTTGCATATTCCAAAAACAAGGGGACTGTGGGAAACCAGTTGGTCACTGGGACTCCACATGGGAGGTAACTGTTTTTATAAGACCCACTTGTCCAGTATCTGACATCTGTCAGTAGCATCAGGGCATGACATATTTATTGCTTGTTAAAGTGAGGGATAAGAAACATTTCATTCTGGGAATAGTAAACCCAAATAGTGATGAATGGCTCTACCCACTGTGTTATTTTACTAGTTTATTTTTCTTTCATATTTCATAAGGAAAATGGATATATGTATATCCTTTACACAAACGTGCTTGTATGTAAAGGATCATTTTTGTTATTACTATATCTAAATATTCATAAATACTGTTCATTTTTTAAAAGTTGCTTTACATACTAGTATATATTTCACATTGTATAAAAGTTTACTATAAGATAGGATTTTATTAATTCCTGCTGGCTTGCTATGCTGGGATCATGTATTATGATGATTAGTTATGCATTTGCAGTGCATATAATAGATTAGATTGTGAACAGGCAGGTAAGTTAGTTTTATTGGAGAAAATACATTGCCTGTCCCTTGAATAAAGAACCTACTGGCTTGCAATTTTTTTAATTGTAAGCTTTAGTTCTCCTTTAATGCTATTTAAAAAAATCTAGGTTTTTTTTTTTTTGTTTAGTGTCCCTTTACGGTCACAGGCAGGAAATTCTACTCCACAATGACGTTCCTATCATCAAACAGAAGTTCAACATCTGGAGAGTTTTAACTAGCCTGTCCCCTCTGATCAGAAGTGAGTCAAGCTTTGGTTGTGTCTACTGCATTGTCCATTGGTGAATAGGTGGGAAGACCACAAGTCACTCCAGTCTGTTTACCTCCAGCTATATGTGACCAGCATTGCTTGCTTAACCTCTGTGTCTGAATCACGGCTGTATGGGGCTCTGACAAGGCACTGAATGCTTTATTACTGTACACTGTTAACAAATCCCACTAAATTCATTTATTTGTTGACAGTATTTTGACTCCAACAGGTGTGAACACATAAGCCCCCCAGGCATGGGATATTTAAAGTGTACAGTAGAAATGGTAAACCAAAGGCACATCTACAGAAGGCACCCCACAGGGAGATGATGGACATAGTCTACAAAATGGCACACGTGCAATCATTGTCATTGGAAAGGATCTTTCACGATCCTTTCCAATAACTAACGACTGCAGGATGCATGAATGAGCGCTGTACATACACCGTTACACTGAGGGGGAGGGGAGAGAACGATGGAGGGCCACCCCGCTGCGCTCTCTCTCCTTTCACTTCCATTAGGATCGTTCGTCGTCCTTCGTCCGTGGATCCATCAGGACGGTCGTTCGGATGTTGGACGACTAGTGCTGTACACACGTAAGATTGAGCTGATTATCAGGCGAGAACAATTGCACATGTGTACGTAGCCAATGTAGAGTTTGCAGCCAATCAGAGACCCCCCATACATTGCAACCTTCCCTTCCAGTTTCATGTTCTAAAACATGACAATCTCTCATGAATGAATCCAAAACAATTACAGGGTGATCCTGGCTCTCTTCCCAGTCTTCTCTTTGTGGTTACACAAAACTCCTCTTTTTTTAACTACAAGCACATGGCTTATCTAGGTGACAGCTGAAAAGATTCATATTTCATTAAAAACACATTAGGGGCAGTGTGGGGAAGAGGAACCCATTATTTGTCCCTCTAGTAGGAGGTGTCACTTCAAAGATGCCAATGTCATGTAAGCCAGCTAAGACAATACTGACATCATGGGAAGCCCCAACATCAGCTTGTATTTGTGATCTGCTCCCAGGCAGCCAATATGTGACTGCTGAGAAGTGATTCCTGCCAGGAGTTAGAATCAGCAGATGTACTAAATGTTTATTGCAATCTACAAAATCTGGACCAAAGGGGATGAGGGGGGACACAGTCCTGGCTGTGGACTGAATAGTCCTGGGCGTTTTCTTGGAGCTGAACACGAGTGAGGATGTCCCAGCTAGAGAATTATATGTTATCAGCAGACTGAGGATATTCTGGAGGATGCCATGTGTATTGGGAAATTGGGGATTACTTCTATATCTGATCAGATACCTTGTATCATCACTAAAACCACAGATGTGTCACCCTGGAAATGTGATCTCAATGTGTATATAAACTCTGAATTCAAAGTATCGCTGAAAGCAAAGTAGTATAAACTTCTCATAGCACACACTATAGTCTGATCTCTGATATCCATGTACATAGAGAGGAGGGAATCAGCTGGGATCAGAATCTGTATTCACAGTCACATCTAACATATGTATTATATAAAGAGAAGTGTAGCTGCATCATAAAATACACCCGATTGAAAATATCAGCTTTGTAGATTGATTAATGATAGAGGAATGGAAAGACAGATTTGGATGACACTAATAGATATGATATATGTATATAGGATAATAGGAAGGAAGGAAGGAAGGAAGGAAGGAAGGAAGGAAGGAAGGAAGGAAGGGAAGGAAGGAGGTTCTTGCTGTACACATGGAATGAATCTTGCAGAATGTGTGAGGATGCTGCAATATTCTGCTCACTATTGTGTGCTGCTAAGGAAAGTATAATTGTGTGTAGTGTGCTCCATAGGTGGGAGGCTGGGATTTGGGACTCCTTGGAGTGAGGGAGGGTGAGTGATCCCTCCTCTAAGTCCCCTCCTTCCCACTCTGCTGACGGTATAATGATATAATCATGAGGGGTGTCAGATCCCGCATTTGAACTTGCAGCCAAACAGACTCTGGTTCTTCTTTCACAAGGACTCATTACAGACACAAGCCGGAGCTGAGGGTGCAGCTGTCCATCGGGGGATCTATAGGGTGATCCAGGCACATAGCATCCTCCTGCCCCTGGGATATACTAAGCCATCATCCACAGGCAATCTGGAATATTAGAAGAAATTCTTGTACAACACTGGACTTGATGCAGCCAACACACTAACAAGTCATCCTTCCAGGTAAATCACTTTATTGTCTCTTTTATCTATTTTTCTGGCAATGGATTTCACAGAAACTCATTCAATGAAGCATCCAAAAGTAGCACTAACAGTTCAGAAATGTTTTCTTACTAGCAGTGCACATGGGTGCAGCATTGCATTTCATTGCACTTTGGGGTGCATTATTCTGCAACACAATGTAGGTGTTATAGGTATATATATATATATAGGGATGCTGAATTAGTAGGGATAGGGTTGGAGCTCTCTGATGACATCTGGCACTGTGTGATCCCATAGCTTGTGTTCCTGGAAAGCTAACTCCTTTCTCTGAAGCTGCTTTTGTCCAAATCTAACATAGAGGGCTATAAAGTCAATGGATCTCCATTTCTATTGGATGGGAGCAATGAAACATAAAAAATCATGCAAAATGTGAGGCCAAGCTGGTGATTGCATGTGCCATGGCATTCTCATAATCCCCAAGTTAAATATTGCCACTCACAGCCCTATATTGATGGCATCTGGTTCAGGGGTCAGCTCTTGTTACAAGTTAATGAGTACATTTCTCCTAAGCCTGTTGCTGTGTACACTGAACATGTTCTCTATATCCTAAGAGGCAATATTGACTTCACAGATGTTAAACCTTATTGTTGCATTTCAATGGCTCTGTGTAAAGTAATGCCAACCCATTCAGGGGTACCAGTAACAGAAGACTTTATAGGATTTACAGCAACCAAAGCAAAAAAAAAAAAAAAGAGGGCATTAGAAAAAAAAGTCACAACCTCGACTTGTCACTTAGATTTAGTAGCTGCTGTAAATGAACCTGCTGCGCTCCGTTGTGCTGCTAATCAGCACTGTGTTTTATGAGCGGCTCTGTGCTGAGCGCTGCATTGTTCTGCCGATCCTGCGATGTCTAGGAATGTGCTGGGGAGAGCGCGGGCGGCCTCTGCTGGACGGACTGGGCACTGCACTCCGCAGCATCTCCTGCGCAAAGCTCCTGTGCACGAGGTTCTCACACACCCCCTTTGTGTCATTCTCTGCTCAGCATCGTTCTCCTTGTCTAGCTTTATACATGGCCAAAAGTCAATCAGATCCGCTCCTTGGATGTTAATTACCATGATTCAGCTAAATCCATTTTTTTTGCCAATTATAAGTTTAGATCTTTGCAATTTATATGTTTTTGGCCTGTTGCAGTCTAATAGTGAATTTTTTGTAATAGTGCCCATTTATGACCATATGCAGGGGATAGCAAGAAGTAAAACATGCAAAAACTTAATTGGTTCCAATGAAGGGTTGGGAAGGTCCTCCATAGCTTGCACAAAGAACTGTTTTAGATCCAGCAAGCTTTGGTGTGTGGGACCTGGGGGGTATAATGTGCCAACAGGAGGCCGGGGTCATTTATTTGGTGCTGTTTGTTTTTAGGATAGATGATTTCTGCACTGATTAGAATATTGTCAGACAGCAACCTATACATTGATGAGTTCTATATGTAAAGTTCTATTATTATTAATAAGCAGGATTTATATAGCGCCAACATATTACAAAGCGCTGTACATTAAATAGGGGGTTGCAAATGACTGACAAATACAGAGAGTGACCTGGGAGGAGAGGACCCTGCCCTTAAGAGCTTACAATCTAGGAGAAGTTCTATGGAGTGTCATGTACTAAGACAGAGGTGTCCTGTGAATGGAGGACTGGGGAGTCCTGGCAGGGATCTGATTTCACCTCTGGATGGATGCAGTCCCACATGAGTCTCTCCTAACAAAAGCCAGCTGTCTCTATGAGCCACATCTAGGGCGGTGACTGCAAAGAGAGGAGGGAGGGAAGCTGCAGTGTAAAACCGGACAATGTCCAGGGAATATTCATTTTATCAATCGCCACGTGGACTTTGGAAATACAATGCAGCATGGCCTTTATTTCTTTAAACTGCTGCAATGTTTTACATGAAAGCTTCAGACGAATCATTTGTCATGCCATTGTGTCTTAGGCCTGCCCACGCTGCTTTTCTTACCTGGTTGTACTGTCATTGATAAGATGGGTTCCAGTTTAATTCATTCTTAAAACAAAATCATCCAAGACATGTTCTTTTAGAGCGTTCTATTTCTTCCGAATGTTCCTTTTTTTTGTTCATAGGGCCTCAGTTATTGTGCAACTTTTAATTTTTTTTTGAAGAGGGCACTGAGGTGCCCTTTAGCTTGGCCACCAAAGATTGTAGAAGAGTTTGCTATAGAATGGAAACTTTCACCCCTCCTCTGATTATTGATGTATTTTTACAGCGTCTGTAGTCACGTCACAATCTGATGTCCCTACTATTAATATAGTGTAAGGTTAATTGGGGAAGCAATTCAACCCACTGGTAAAATTATATATATATTTGTTTAATGGATGGTGGCATGCACTCAGCATGTACAATCGGTGCCCTGGCATACTTGAAGTCATTGAATATGAGTTGGGGGGCCCCTTTCAGTCATAACATAAATTAGTGCCTACACAATTCAATAATATCACCACCCACTTAGAGGAAACGGCAGTGCTTGACAACTGCTTTTTGTGAAGGAGCACCAGTCGGGGGAGGGAGGGGAGGAGGTGTATGCAGAAACTTCAGAGGACATTGCTGGGGAAAGGATCAGAGCAGTACATAGAGAGGTAAGGATTAGCCTGGGTCACTGGAGCAGCACCATAGTCACACTGATGTCATGCTCCACAATCAAATAGCTGTCACTTAATGTTTCTTCACTGGACACAAAGAGGAACTTCCACTGAATTTATTCTGACTTCAAAGACTTTGGGTGCATTATTTGTTGGACTGCAATGGCCATTAATATATCCAGGACTGGACTTTAATTATCTGTACTATATACTGAGCCCTGAAGCATACAAGCTAACAAAAAAGGCAATGCATAGGTTTTTGATTTTTGATTTATTTTAATGATGAGTTTTCATTTTTAAAGATTTTATTAAGTTGAATTGCTGCAAGAGATCACTTTTTTCCATGCAGAGGTCTTTGCCTGCCCTCCCTATTTCATTGTCCCCAACAAGGAGCCTCTAAGTTTTCTCCCGCAGTGCCCGTTCAGGAGAACATTGGTATTACATTCTCTCTATTCAGATGTAATAGACCTGTATTATTCCTCTTTGTCCTAACAGCCTGCCAATTGCAAAGCTCCCAACTGTCCTTCATTTGGAACCACTGCCTCTCGTTTGCAGCAATAGGCCCTCTGGCCTTCTTTTCTCTTTACTTGTCACTTTTTTTGTTTGATGCATAGACATCTATCAAAGAATATTACTAAAAGGATTTCTCTGCTCTAAACTTTCCCTTGACCTCTAAATTATTGTGCTTGGTAATTTGAAAATCTCGTATCATGATAAGTATTGGCCCTATAGGTTTGACCAATAATTTGTGGCATATTATTCATTTGTGATTTGCATGGGGCATGGCAGGGGTACGTCTTTTGCTCTTGTACTTTGGGGTTGAAAGACATCTCTCTGTCTTCTTACATTTGTAAGTGTAATTGTAAACTGTGCAGAAAACACTATTGGAGGTTAGGAAATGAGCTCTGTGACATTATAGTGAGAAAATCCTGTCCCTTGTCAGGATTCTTTATAAAAGGGCCCTTCTCTATGTGGAGGCAGCAGTCTCTCTGCAGAGGTTCAACATTCCTACCCCTTCCTACAAAGCCAAACCTCTGGTTTTGCAATTACCAATGTCCAATGCTTCCTGTTGAGTGGATAACTCCAGCCCTGACTCAGCAGGAAGCGGTGTGTCTGACCTCTACAGAGAGACTGTTTTGTACATACAGAGAGCAATGGTAATTCTTTATGGCACACTGTCTACTTTAGCTATGGTTGCTTTGTAAAAAAATAAAATAAAATAAAATAAAAAATATATCCTTTAATTTGATGCAAATGAAATGGTTTTAACTGATTTAATCAATATGTTAAATAGTGGCATCATTCTGTTAAAGAGCAATTTCATCCAATCAGAATACTCTCTTGTAGGTAAAGTGTGGCAGTGTTCCCTCAATGTCTTTATAACTCATCAACAAAGGACCTAACAATGAGATTAACCATTCAATAATTGGAGTTGTGACTGGCTGAGATACAATAGATCAGTGATTTTTAACCACTGTGCCGCTGCACACTAGTAATGTAATACTCTTTCATGTCAGTGGGTGGCAGTAGGTAGCTTAATTGCCTTGCTTATTCTTAGAGACAAGAGAATTAACTACAGAGTGTCATTTTGTAACATTTGTGGTGTGCCGCAGGATTTTTTGAATGTAAAAATTGTGCCGTGACTCAAAAAAGGTTGAAAAACACTGCTATAGACAATTCACTAATAAGAGAAGAGTACCCAAGAATTGTGCCCTCTAGTGGACTAGCTTTAGACATACAGAGAGATATCACTTACCGTACATTACTGACAACAGTAGCTTAGCTGAAAAGTCCAGCCTAACTTCAGCATTGTGCTGGGTTCAAGGAAATGATTGATTTGGGGGAATCTTACAGAACAGGAAAGGACAAAAAAAAGGATAAAACCTTCTTCAATCAAATTCTAAACTGAACTTTTCACATTAAATTCTCCTTCTTGCGCATTAGTTCCACTATGCTAGAAATTCTGTCTGTTAGATGGGCTGTTACTAAATGGATAATAACATATGGATAATAACATAGAATGGATCTGTAGAAGTGGTTGATTATTGTAATGAAATAGAAATAGGATGTATTGTAAGTGATTAAGGCAGGCTGCCAATTCTCCTTTATAGATTTATTTAGTTGTGCTTTTGGTGTATTGCTCACATTTCCAAATTCAAACACAATATGCCTTTCTTTTTTTTACTTGGAGTTATTTTCCCATAAATGGGCAGAGAGAGTAGCCTAATTTATTATGTGCTGAGAACATGTCTTTTTAGTTTATTTATGTTTGTACATTACTTAGTTGGAGCCACATTTCAAGCAGGGAAATAAAGAATGATCATGGGTTATGTGTGGACGGCATGGCCAATGAATGTCTACATTTTAAAGAAAAATCCTTGCCCACATTTGTTCATTTTTTTGTGGGTGTTGGGTTAAAGTTAAGCTCTGAACAGATAAAAACTCCAAGTAAAAAGATACATATTATTAAAAATGGTAATATATTTATAGAGGCAGCAGCTGTAAATTGTATTTGGCTTAATCTCTGTAATGCTAGATTAGTTACATGATTCAAATGTACTCTAATAATAATGAAGTAGACCCATTATATATTCATTTTAACTGTAGGGGCAGTACACAGATATTGTGATTTCAGATGATATCTAATATTATTATTGTTATTATTATTAGTATTAATAATAATAATAATAATAATAATCAACAGTATTTATATAGATCCAACATATTAGGCAGCACTGCTCAATAAATAGGGGTTGCAAATGACAGACAGATACAGGCAGTGACACAGGAGGAGGAGGGGACCCTGCGTGAAGAGCTTACAATCTAAGAGGGGGAAGTCGCACACAATAGGAGGGGAGATATGGAATGAAGGATAAGTAGTGAGCATTTTAAGAGACAGAAAACAATGGTTTTTGGAAGTTTGAAAATATGGTTTTAAAAGGAAATTTGTAGAAAATATAAAGTATAAAAGGTGCTATTGCATACCATTTGTTTGAAAACACTAACATTTTTCAGAAAGTACTGAAGCCAGAGTAAATTTAGCAATTGAAGCCCTGTATCTCTAATTTTCTCTCTAACTGTGTTTCCTTTGGGAGACCTATGAACAGGAGATAATAGTGGTCTGATTTGTTCTAAATTAGTCAATAGTCTCCATGTGGGCAAACACATGCCAACTTATTGAACCCTCTTGGCATGAAGATCGATGGGTTAGAAGACTTGTCCATCCAGGAAACAATCACCAGTGTCTCTCTGTTTCTATTCCATTGATTTGGATTCCCATCACTTTTGTTCCAGTGACCATTGCCAACTGGACACCAGGGAGCATCTTACCAGTAAGACCAACATGGTTCAAATTTGAACCACACTCTATCTGAAACAAGAAGATTGGATTACTATACACTGTAAATATTAGACTGCTAGGAATATGCAATGTAACTCTTGTTATATATCTCAACAATGAAATATTAGGACCGTTAAGTGTTAAGCCCATGATTCATGTAATTATTTTCCAACCAAGTCTATGATGTTTCTAAGCTTGTCAGACCTTCTAATGAAATCCAGCTTTTTGCTCTAACTTTCACTTAAAACATGGATTTCTTCAAGGTGTTTCCTTTCCTGACATCTGTTTACTGTCAATGAGCAGAGCACCAGGTTCCCAGCCGTCTCTCCCTGAGCTCATTTTCATTTCTCTGACATCATGATGGGGAGGAGGCCAGAGCAGCTGACTGTCAGTGAGCCTAGGTCTCCCCCAGACGGGTGATTATACAGGAAACAAATGCCAACTTTAAAACAAAATACTGCTGTTTGTTGAATTGTTCTGCAATTTTTCACTTGATACATGTTAATACATGTTTTCTTTTTTTTTTTCCAGGTCAATATGTTGTTGGATATTAAATATATATTTTGGATATGCTCAGCATTCCACGTTTCCTATGCATTCCGTGCAGGTAAGAATTGTTTCATTGAAATGATAACATAAAGAATCATTGTGTTGTGTGTTGTATTCGCTAAATTTCAGGTAGAAATAAAACACTATTTGAGTAGTTATTTGGCATTTAGAAACTCATTAGACATATATATTTAATTAATACTGAAGTACTTAAATCAGTCTTGATATCAACCTGCTGTAAACTCATGTACCCCAGAGGAACCCTTAAATTTCAAGTTTTCAAAATTTTTTAATTTACCTTTTAAATTTCAAGCCCCAAGGAAACCCTGACACAATGAATTCATTGGGGACTGGTGAAGATAATAATAGTGATCCCTAATGTTAGTCAAGAGACCACCCTCCTTAATTGTGAATTTGCCAGGCTTGCAGACCAATATATATTTATTATTCTGGATTTATTGGCTTTGAAAATAAAGCCACACTTATAGACAACTTAAAAGATTGTTAAATTCATGTAGCTGGCCCCTCCACATGGCTTGGCCCCAGAACTATACAGGCTTCATCAAATGTGAAGTCAATCAGCCACAGTTCAAAGGACCCCCAGCACTCTCTGGAGGAACCCTTGGGCTCCACTTAACCTTAATTGTAATTGCTAATTTAGAGGGTGCCAGACCTTTGTGTTCTACAAAATGCTGATACATTTACTTCTGTTGGGAATAGAGGATTGGATGGCTGCATAGGAGAGGCTTCCAGCACAAGCTTATCAGTGGAGAGAACAATAGTTAACAAGGCCAATTTTCTAGCTTAATTGTGACCATCCCTTAACTACATCTTGACACTGGGCCACCCAGGGATAAAGAAAATCATCACCTAATCAAGCCTGAAAAGAGCCAGATCTACAGATTCAACACTGATTGAATGCTTGTATTGATGCCTACCATATTTGCTAAGTTATTTCAGGAATCACCATTATAAAAGTCATTTTGTAGTATTGATGTATGTAAACATCAATCTTCTGATGTGGGTTTGCAACCTTCTTCCCAATTGTATAGTATGTATGACTACACTTAATGCATTTGACTTGAACTCATTAAACAACATGTCACTAAAACAGTCATGTTTTAGTCCTTTTGTATGTTTTTTGGCTGTATGACCATTAAATCATAGTAACTTACATCATTTTGAGGCTACAACTGAGAATTACCTCTATGGCTATGGCTGAGGTCATCAGCCTCCAGGATTTAGGATATTTAGTATTTTTTTCTGGAATTCTTTATATTTTTACTATGCTTTATACAGAAGTTATAATCTGGTGTGACAAATAGAACAAGAATAGAATGTCATTATTGTAAAAAAATTGATAATTAGTAAAATATTCCATTCCTTGAAAGCTGCCAATTATAGAAACTTTTCATGTTCGTGCCAGGTGGAAGAAAAATCTATTGTTATCTGGAGAAAAAAATGATTGTGTAAGCAAAAAGGTAGTAGAAATTCAATTAACTGCTTTATATTTTTGTACCTTTTATTAAACTCGCAGATGGTCATAATTAAACATGACTCACATATTGGGACGTTAAATAGAAAATGGTCCATATTAAATATTAGGTTTAAATTTGGGGTTTTCATTTTAATAAATGTATACACTGCAGAAAGAAAGAAAATATATGGATGAAAAAGAAGGCATCGGATGGGATGAAATCACTAAAATAAACCGAAAGCTTGCGTCCTATGATTCAGAAAGAGATAGTTGCTCTTGGAAGCCATTCTGTCAGTTATTATGAAGTAGAACAGGGGTGGATATGGATACACATATTTTCAGGGTGTGGAGCTTTTGTATGGGAAAAGTTAACAAAAGTACCAACGTTTTTCAAGTGATTTCAACAGCTCATCATTTTAAAATAATAACCCACAATTCTATTTTTCTGAAGTCAGCATTTGCTTGTTAATTAAAACAACACACTGTTGGAAGTTTTCAACAGCATGTTATGAGCATGAGAGCTTGTCCGCCCATGTGGCACTATAAAGCTTGCAGCTGGGTATATTACTTAATATTTCTCGCTGACATGAACAGTGTTCTGATAAGATACCATTGAACTGATTTATTAAGGCTCTCAGAAACTGGAGAAGATAGGCTATCATGGGGGAACCTGGGTGATCCAGCACTTGGGGACATATCTTCCCCAGTCTTGGAGAGTTTTTATAGATCAGGTCCTATGAATAGATTTTTTCAGGTACAACTTACCAGCAGTCTTGTATGAAACATCTCGGGGATTACACAATAAAGTACTGGTGCAGGATACTACATATGATAGTACACATGCTATCTCTAGTTATTTTTTTAGTGAGTCCAGGGCAAGAAATGTGCATTATTTTAAAGGCATCTTTGTGTATTTCATACATTCAGTTTTTTTCTCAGCATTATTAAAGCTAGATCTAAAACCTGCAGGCATAAATTTTGACAGTAAGACTAGTTCTGCAATGTTTTTTTCATTTCAGCCTGATCTCTCTTTTCATTCAAAGACAAGATAATAGCACTGCATAGCATTAGCATCGTTCCAGGTGGTCTTTTTCTTAGAAAACTCTTTTATCTGTTAATGAGTCTGGTTAATTTCAGAGAATGTGTTTTACAATGAATATAGAGAAGAATATACAGGGCAACATACAAGTAGAATATTGACAACATGAGATCATGACACAAGTTAAACAAAAATAATTATAACATTATATTTTTAATGTTTTAATATAATATAAAATATTTTACCTGTATTTTGGACACATATTCTACTTATCCATTTTCAACCTGCCAGTCAAAATGATTTAAAGATTTGGGGGCCATAGATTCCATTATGTGGAGGAGAAAAAACACTAGAGGCCCTGTTAAGTGCCCGGCCCTTTCACATTCCATGCAGATTTGGGACAAATTTGGCCACCACCCGAAGCTTTCCTCTCTCCATAAACCTTTGACCCCATTGTGGCTTAATCCGGACTTTCCGCCGGGATTGCACGCGGCAGATTTTCAATGGTGGATCTCTAAAGGCTTTAGACGAATTAAAGACATGATAGATGTACGAGCATTAGTCACATGGGAACACCTATCTTCTCAATTTGAAATTCCTGCCAAGGAGTACTTCCACTATAGACAACTGTACTCCTATATCTCCCGGATAATTAGGGATGCCCCAAAGCCCATGTGTTCCTCGCCTTTTGAAAGCACTTGCTCATCCATAGCTAACACAAAGGGGCAAATCTCTGTTATTTACTCGGTGTTAATTGATCAGCATAAAAAATTGAGATATATGAGGGAATGGGAAAATGAACTTGGTGTCACGTGGGATTTGGAGGAGTGGCAGGACATGATCTGTGCCCTGTCTAAAATATCTCTCAACTCTGCGGTGGTGGAGGCTAATTATAAAGTAGCCCTTAGATGGTACCTCACACCAGCTAAACTGGCGAGGATATTCCCTTCAGTGTCTCCTATGTGTTTCCGAGGGTGTGGGGATAGGGGTTCCATGGTACATATTTGGTGGACTTGCCCGTTGGCCAGGAGGTTCTGGAATGAAGTATTCAATTTAATCTCAAGAGTGGTGAAACAGGACATTACGGCTACGGTAGAAGCCGCACTATTTAGTAAAATTGATACAACTTTGCCGAAACCCACCCAAAAATTGATCAAACTGCTATTAGTGTCAAGTAGAATCGCATTGGCTAAAGCCTGGAAGGCCCCACTATTCCCTTAGACCCCATAGCTTCTAAATTGAATTGGATCATGGTGAACGACAAACTCACTCATACCTTAAAGAATTCCTTGGACAGATTTGAAGATGTCTGGGAACCATGGTTCACCTATAACGGATCATAATAGTTGGATATGGGAATTCAGTTCGAGCCACGGGTTGTAATTGGATCCCGCTAGTACTTCCTCTATCCCTTTCCCCCAACACCCTGTTGTATTTATCCTAATTGGTGTTTCCCTCTCCCTTTTACCTTTTGTGTCCTCCCTTATGTTTGTTATGTGTTAAGAGTTAGGGTCAAAGTGCAAGACACACCTTCATATTTCATAACCATCATTTTTTTTTTTCATTTATTTATGTATGTTTGCGACCTGGCTTAACTCGGGGAAGGTGAACTTTAAAGGTCTTGTTTGCTGCAATTGTTTTTTACAATGTTATATACTACAGATGATTCACCGGACCACATTTTGTTTACCTATGGTTCTTGTCTTTGACTCTTGTTATTGCTTTTCTTTTTTTTTAAATCGTGTGTATTGCTATTGTTTTGTTTTGTTCTAAAATCTCAAAATCTCAATAAAAATATTGAAATACAAAATGATTTAAAGATACATGCACTTTGACAAACACTGATTAGGTGTTCTCAAAGGACACATTTTTGGCTGTAAGCGTAAAGTGTATATATGTTCTTTTTATTAGATGATGGCTTAAGTTAAGCTATATATATATATATATATGTATATATATATATATATATATATATATATATATTGTGCCCACCAAATTTTGTTTGGTGAAGTTACTGGTTTTTCAGCATATGTATAATGTGCATGGGAAGTAATTTTTTCAAAGCCATTGTTAGCTTGTGCAAGCATGGATCTTTTTATTGCTAGGTAGATTTTCCTCCCACTCAAGCCTGCCTGTTCTGTGTCAAGGATGTCTTATCTTGCATTTGCTATCTTTCAAACAAGAGGGCTGTTTTATTGCCCAGGATTTCCTAGTCCACTTCATTTGTGGCAGGTGTCAATGTCTCAGCAGTCATTAGTGAAGGACCATTTTCATCCCCACACTCCAAACCTTAATGCCTTTCTTTATTCACTCAGCATTGACAAGGAAGAAATCATAGAAATGTACTCCTTAGAAGAAAAAAAATTCAAGTGCTGTTCCATGGGCAGCATATACTTTTATTAAAGAGTAACCAAAGCCTTCTTAGTTGTATTTCCATACTTCCATGACTTCTTTATTTTCTAATCACTCACATAAAAGAGAAACGAAAGACCAATATATTATTACACAGTATTTATATAGCGCCATCATATTACGCAATGCTGTACAATATGTCATTATTGTAGTCTAAGATCAATTTTAGGGGGAAGACAATTAACCTAACTGCATGTTTTTGGGGGTGTGGGAGGAAACCGGAGTACCCGGAGGATACCCACGCAGACACGGGGAGAACTTGCAAACTCCATGCAGATAGTGTCCTGGCTGGGATTCAAACCTAGCGCTGCAAACGCCGGAGTGCTAACCCCTGAGCAACATTTACTGTTATTCATTTGCTTATGTTTAAACTGAGCTCTGCACTGATAGCTCTGTTATTTGCTTTAAGGGTTATTTAGAAAAAACATTGGCCCGAAATAGAAGCTTGCTGAGTATCACTTCTGTCACATGTAGTGGTTATAGGAAATCTTTGAAAAGAGAAATATGAGAACTGTAATTTCTTACTTGTGTTGTCATCCTTATCTTAACCTTTTAAGCCTCCCTATCCTGGAACTAACCAGGTAAGGGTTTGGGGCTTTTCAGACTTCACTGACAACATGCATGCTCTAAGACAATGGATTTTCAGTGATGAAAAGTTTGCAACTTAAACATCAGATATTCTGTTATTACAGGTCCACTTTTAGTTTTACTACATCAAAGCAAGAGCAATCATATAGAAACCCAAACAGGAGCAGGGCTTGATGGAGTTTAGGGGTACAGCTCCAACCTCCATGCTCCATAGGGGTGTAATACAACTGGTCTAGATATGGATATGCCTGTCAGTTCCCAAGAGAGGAGTAGCTGGTAGGCAATTGGTGCTTGATGAGCTATGTCAGTCCAGATAATAAAGATGGGCAGCTAGTTTGTGTCTATTGCAATTACTGTCAATCACAAGGATGGGAAAGGAGGAATATGCTGCATAGCACAGGGCTTAGTTCTCATGTAATATATCTCTGATACATATTACTGTTATTATAATGGTATTAATAGTATATGGGATACTATTATTACCAACAGTGATATGAAAAAAAACAGCGTTTGCAAAACTGCAGAACTAAAAGACCACCTACTAGCCCACAAGTTTGGCAAAGTCTGCTGGAAGTTGTAGTGGCACTGCCCTTTGCCTAAACCCTTTATTTTACAAGTAATTAAATGAATAAATAAATAGTCTCAGCCAGCATTTTTTCCATTGAATTGAAGGTTTCTAATACCATGGCTGAGCTTTATTACTAGAACTTTAAAGCAGAGCCTATGGAAGTAGCGACCGAGTTAATTCTCACAGTAGCAGCTTAGGCTGTGTCTTTCTAGGACTAGTTAATGGTCATAAAGTTAAGATGATGTGTGCAGATGGAATTTCAATTAGCTTGGTTTTCAATGATTTATAGAGAGTCTACATCAAGTAATTGATCCCTCAGCACCTAATGCCTGTTTAACATCCTTTACCTTACAGTATCGTAGCCTTCGCCACAATCCATCTGGTGAAAACACTGAGGCTTTTGTTCCGGCGCTATTTATTGCCTACATGGCCAAAGCCCTATTTCTGTTCCTGTTGGATGTACTCTTTCTCCCAAACTGCAAATGACAAATTGTTACATTCTGAAGTGTGAAAATTCAATTCCCAATTATTCCAAAATAGTGAACTGTTGTATGTTTAGCTGGGGAAATTGAATGACTTCCAGAAAGAACACATTACTGGCGTCGTTTCTTATTTTCACGGTGCTATAAATATGAGCGTGAAAAGGATTTTTTGATTAAACAGAGCAGATATTAGTTGGACATGTTAACCATGACTGCTGTAAAGTAATGCAGAATTTATAAGGAGACACGGGGCATTGAAAGTTGCTGTGGCTGGTCTAAGCCTTCAGAAATGTATGGGCTAACTTACATATTACACTGAAAAACTTAAGGTGGCATAGGTTGTAAGCTAGCTATCAGCAATTTGTAATGTTTTTTTTTTTAATACCTCCCCTGGAAAAAATGTAAAGCTATAAATGCCATAAATGAATGCAGCTCCAATACATTCATATAGTGTACCTGAAGTCAGGATGCTCCTTATGGGAGTATAAACATAACTTTACCATGAATCTCAGTAATCCTATTCATTATATAATCTCCCTTTTTCTCAATTCTCTCACAGTCAACAGTGCTGAACCTTCTTTATAATTATAACGACTGTCAGTCAATCCCCACTGGCAAAGTGCCTCCAAGAACTGACAGCTTTTGTAAAAGTTGTTAGCTCCTACAAGCAGTATGTGGGTAACTCGTCATTGTTTAGGTTTGGCTCTTTGCCAGGAAAGTTGGTGAATGGTGATAACTCTTGCTAAATAGGTTTGATTGATATTCTATATAACTACACAGGAGAGGGTCAGACAAGTTCAGAGTTGGCTCCTGTTGAAGAGACCCTATTTAATGTACAGGGCTGCGTAATTTGATGGCTCTATACAAATCCTGTTTATTATTATTATTATTATTATTAATAATAATAATTATAATAATGAAATATATAATAATAATAATAATAATAATAATAATAATAATAATAATAAGAGACAGACATGCAGACTTAAGGAAGATGTGGGACCTTTTTTGATATAACATTAGATGCAGCTGTATCTGACTCAGTGTTATTGCTGGAATGATTGTTGTTAACAAATAAAAGGCTAAATTGGTAGCTTAAT
The DNA here is from genome assembly GCF_032062135.1 of Pyxicephalus adspersus. NCBI lineage: Eukaryota > Metazoa > Chordata > Amphibia > Anura > Pyxicephalidae > Pyxicephalus > Pyxicephalus adspersus. Next base: position 74,600,482 of record NC_092863.1, on the reverse strand, counting down.
AAAGGAATTATGTTTCATGAAGCTTGGTTTAATGGTCATTTTGTTGTTGGATCTGACAGGTTGACCTTTGTATAGTGGATATTTAAAGGAGATTAAAACGTGTTCATAGCCAAAACTTTGGAAAGTTTTAATTTTTCGATAAAATATTAAATGGTTAAGACCACTGCCGTTTTCTCTGTTTTTGTCTCTTTGAGGACAATTTAGTTTATGACCAAACACCAGAGACACCAAAGGATGTAAAAGGAGAACAGTGTCCGCATTAGAAAATGCCAAAATGGTAAAAACCTAAATATATTGATATGGTGCTATAATTCCTGATTTACTTAGCAGTAAGAAAACTTGACAAGGATTTGTACCCATTCATATTTCATATTTCATCCTAAACTAACAAAAAATAAATTTTAATTGAACTATTGCAATTTACAATCTGGAATTTTTCCACCCAGAAAATAATTTAGGATATAGTATTCAGTTACGAAATGGGTGTACTTGGAGACATAAACGTATTACTGCACAGAGAAGAATCAGATTTTAGTTTACATTTGAAAACAGCCTAAGAATTTATCACATCATTCATTCATTTCAAGAATGTAAATTGTTTTGTTCGCATTACCATTACCATATATATAAATTCTGCTGTAATTCCAGGAAATTGCAACAACATCAGATTAACACTTTCATCGATGAGGACAATATGACTGTGTTGGAAAAGAGACATGTCCTGTTTTACAATGTGGCATATGTTGCCCTTTACATGGAAGATGTTGATTGTGCTTGAGTGTTTTGACTGGGGTCATGGTATACAATGGAGTGACAGGTTGACAGCTATTTCCCTCTTGTCAATGTGTGATATTGTGATTATAGAATGACACCATTAAGCACTTAATGAAGCCTTTTGTGCTCACTTGATCCACTCCACAAAGATATCACAGGTCCATATGTTACTTTTTATGGAAATAACTTTAACTATTGCTATGGGCCCCTAACAACAGTTATTTGCAGTCTCTAGGGAAGTCCTATTAAGCCATCTACTTTGCCAGTAAGTGCCATTAATGCCTGGGAAATTCTAACAGCCTCTCTAGCAGACTGAAACGTGATTTATAAGCTGGGTTTGTTAGGAAAAAAACCCAGCCCTCTCATTTTAAAAGAATTTAGTATTTCATCAGCTTTATCTAACAATAGCAGGGTTTTGCTGCCAAAGTCCTTCAAACACTAAAATGAGACTTAAAACTTGTTTCTGTTAAGTTAAACTTGTTTCATTTTGCTTAAAAATGTGTGTGGATAGTTAAATTATAGGGGCAAGCTTTGTAGATTGCTAATGATAATAATTGAAAGCAAATGCCTCTTTTTGTGGTTTCTCTTTGGTACTTAACTGTTGTTTTTATAGGTTTAGTTGTGTGCGTGAGTTTGGTTACAAAATGTTCCCTGAAATAAATAAAAGATGCATATATTATTTTATAAACTCTTTCAAGTGTAAAAGGGAAGATAAGGGCAACAAAATTTTACTATACAGGTCACAATGACTGCAATATGTGTGATTTTGTGCTCGGATCTAGTCTCAAGTCAGTCTTCCAAATGGTATCAACGACTTTAATGCCAGCTTGCAGGGTTATGTAAAACAACTAAAGGGTCTGCTTTTCTTTTGCTTGTTATACTATCAGAAGAAAATATGAAGAATATTTCACCATTATAACTTTTTTTTAGAACACATGAAGAATCAGTGGTCCTGGTACTCCATTCTTCATTCAGAAACTTGTGCATCATGTGACCAATGAAAGCTGTATGATTAGCCTAATAGTTAAGTAACCCAGTAGAAAATGAATAAACTTGAACACAGAAGGAAACAGTACAGGGAATGTGCAGATGAAGAAATTGTCATTTGTTGATTTAGTGAGCCCAGAACAAAAACTGGACAATCATCTGAGCCACTGAATTGATGCATTGTAGCAGGATTTACACATATGTCTTTGATTATGTCTAATCCTTACTTACCTTTTTTCTGCACCACTCTTAAACAAATATGAGCTGAATGGAACAATTAGTTTGAGAAAATGCAAAAGGAAAAAACGTATTTGAACATGATGGCAGAGTGGTCATTTACACTTGCATTTGCCTCTTAGGCTACATGAGATATGTTAGGCTGGTGGCATTGAGTGAAGATAGTTCCTTATTTAGACATCAATCACAATAGGAGCTGCACTTATTGACAGATTATTTGTGATAATGGCATGGAATGTTACTTTTATTAAGATCTAGTTTCTTTGATAAATCATTATCATCTTATTCAGCAAATACAATTCATTATCCTTTACAATCCTCCCGTTTTTTTTTTTTTTTTTAGCAATTTACTATATACATTTATATGTTTAGTTGTATCACAGTAAACCATGTTCTTTAAGGCTAGGTTTACATGTCCATGCTATTTGCACCAGAGCTCTGCTGTGCCATTCATTTTGAAATTCTTTAAGGCATCATACCTGTCCTGCAAGATCGCAGTACAGGACAACACACGTTGTATTGCCTAAAAAGGGTCAGGTGTGTTTTTTGCTTCTTGGGTTCATTGGCTGTCCATCCAAAATGCTTGGCTTGCCTTACCACAAAACATGTCAACAAAGGACAAAAGACAACACCCAACTTTCATGTCCAACTGGAAACGTTCCCTGCCATGAACTGACCAGTTAGCTGAGTTGGCCCCTCAGGCAAAACTTTCTCATCTTTCCCTTTAACTTGGGTATTTAGCTTTTTTTCCCAGACTTTCCCAGAGTTTCTGTTTAATTGTTAAAGAATAGTAATTACAGTCATTACATTACATATCTGTAGGTTTTTGTTGTGGAAACATTATTGTAACATTTTCTTTGAGGCACAGACATTTAACAATGGAGCTGTAATATGAACATAAAATTGTGGGTTTTGCTAGCATGTCCTTCTGATCTGTCATTTTTTGAAGGATGTTACATCATTAATTGTGCTTCTGAATCAAAAGCAGATGTGCTTGTTTAGGCTTCTAGCTCTAATACAGATGTAAATATGGAAGAATCATTAGCATTCTGGTTCTGTAGATCTAGTGGTTTGTATATCTTTAATATATACAAACATTTACAGATATAAGTGGAATAACTATAATCCATCTTTCACTATTTATGATCCTGAAGGGGGAATCTATAGTTGGATTCTTCCCTCAGTACAACATACAAAGCAGTAACTACATTCTGCATGCATGATGACCGATTATGTGGGTCTAAGCAACAGAATGTGGCCAAACTTCCCCCCCTCCAGCAGGACAAAGTAATACTTTCTTACTGAGTACTTCATTGTTAATAGCAATGTAATTTAAAAAATTACCGTATTTTTCGGACCATTAGACGCTCCGGACTATAAGACGCACCAGGTTTTCCGCACGGGAAAACAAGAAAAAAAAAATTCATTTGATTTCCCCTGAGATCCAGCGTGCGGCACTTGTGCCCGCCCA